>NW_025336087.1:22022017-22189455 GCF_004798865.1 Varanus komodoensis | reverse complement strand
AAAAAAAAACCCTACAGTATTTTACAGCACTAAAATAAAACCAATAAATAAAAGGTAAAGTCTTGTCAGAAAAGTTGGCCACCTCTAATTGCAAACCATTTATGTATAAATTGAAAAGCACAAGTGATGGACTTGTCACATCTTTTGGGAAGTCCATGTAAATAATGGCTACTGAATCAGCCACCCAGAATCTGCTAATACTGAAGTAAAATTGCCAAAAGAAGGTGAAACTTGCTTAATCTCCATGTAATTATTTAATTTTCTACCACCTGGATTTTGAAGGCAATCCAGACACTGCCACTTTTACAATAATAAGCTAATAAATCCCCATGATTGTTGCACCTTTAACACATAAGAGTAATCTGGCCAAATTGGCTGCTGACAGCTGCAATATATTTCCTGGGAAGAAGGCTGTCAGTGAACAAGTTGTTTCTGTGAACATAGAGGATAAGTAAATCCCATGTTGAGCAATTTTATTCAGGTGGTGTTATTTGCAATCCAATATGAAAAGATTTAGTGTTATTTATTAGTATGAAACTACTCATGTTTATCTTCAGAATGACATTGATTTTTGCTCATTTTTTAATGCCAAGGGATCACTGCTGACTGGCTTATTTTCTACCTCAATGAGTCAGCACTACCCATTCCTATAGATGGAAACTCTGTGCAGAAGAAAATGGCAATTTGGTAAAATGATACCTTTGCGGGGGGTTTAGTTCCATGTCATGTCAATTATACTTGCATGGAAGTGTGTTTCTATATGGACAATAGTAGTGCATCATTATTGTTCAACTTATCCTCCCATACAGCGTATAGAGCCCTATGCTATGATTAGTCATCCCTCCTTTTCCAGTATTTACACCACCTGCACTGTTACAGTTTTACTATATTTTGAGAGCAAGCAAGACTTTTAGCACACAGAATTACATAATAGCAAATAGGTGACATACACATGAATTATGTCTATCCACATGTATGCCCAAGGACTTACAAAAGGAGCCTTGGCTATTGCTGCACCAGTAGTTCTTCCACATGTTCCAGGTTGTGTTGTCATTGAGTTGAGTTTAAGTTGGAAAACCATTTACAGAAGACGGGAGACAGGCCCATGCAAGTAGTATTTTTGCAGACTACTAGTATCTCCGGACAGCTCCCTGCACTGTTGTTATGCATGATGAAGGAAGTTTGTGTGCTAAGAATGTCTGTTGACAGTGTAAATCCCCAACTGCTTTGAGTGCTTTTTGATAATATCTAAGAGCAGGGAATATGTTCTCTTCTGTTCACACCAGTAACAGCAGTGCATCATCCACACAAGCATTTCAGTCAGAATATTAAAGGAGTGATCTGTGGTGCTCAGTGTGTTTTGGGATGAGAACCCAGCATCATGGATACTTCTCTAAAAGTTCAAACTGAAATTTGGAGTAGATTTCCTGCCCCATTGACACTGGAGACACCAGTCACTGCTGCTTCACACACACAATAGCAAGGCTCTCGGGTGTCACATTAGATCCTAATGAAATCCTAATGAGAATACTTCATGATATTCTGTAGCTCTTGTAGGCTGGCATTAGACTGAAGGTATTTGGTGACTTGGGAGTTGGCATTTGGGTCTATAGAGATTAAATGTGGTCCACTACTACTTCGGCAGAAAGTTAGGATAGGTTCACATCTGTATGTTTTATTTTTAGCAGGTTGCAGAAGTGATCCTTGATATGCATGCACATGTAACATCCCATAGAAAGTGTAAGGTAGAAAGGGTTGATGTGTGGCCATACATTAGTATATGTATAAGCCTTGCTTGAGTGATCTGTGTGCACATTTCAGTTAGTTTAAATGTCCTGCATCAGACCGGTGGCTTAGCCTATCCCATGCCTTCCCCATTTTGGGGAAAGTAGGTGACTGAGGAAGTGCTACCACTTGCCCTCCAACTGTGAGAGTGGGTGTTTCCCTAACTAAAGGGAATCACCCCTTATGTCTAATCAATGATAAAAACTAATAGGGAAATTCTCCTATCTGTCCCTTCCCAAACCCTTGGTTGCCCCGCACTATTAGATGGATCCACAACTGGTTTTAAAATAGGTCACAGAGAATGCTCATCAATAGCATGTTAATGGATATTCACTGTATTTCCAGAACTTTATGTTGGTTTTTATTAATCAGCCCTCCATTCCATCCCCATATGTGTTTGGCTTAAGGACTTGTACTTAAGCCAATGTACTTCAAATCTAATATTGTGCTTTCTAAGCACCCTCACCTTGAATTGCAGCCATATAGTTCTATACTTATATGAATGAATGAATGAATGAATGAATGAATGAATGAATGAATGAATGAATGAAAAATAGCTGTGCCAGGTTTCTGTGATAAAATGAACTCAATGGCAAAATTGCTGAAACTAGAACGAGTAATGTCTAAAGATAGGAAGGGCCACCGTCATTGATTTAGGCTTTACACAGCTGAGTGCATGTCATTCCACACAACTCTTGTGAAGAAAGCTACATGCTAATCAAAACCATTTGTTTCTAGGTGTCAGGTTGACTTGTCAACCCTTAGCAAAGAGCAGACTCATAAACTGCAGTTGCCTCTGGAGGAAGGGGAAGGCTATCTGGTGTTGCTGGTCACCTTGACTGCCTCAGCTACAGTCAGCATCTCTGACCTCTCAATCAATGCCTTGGAGGACCCAAAGGAACAGGAAGAATTACTAAAGAGATATGTATGTAGTACCTCTCTCTTGCTTTTATAGAATGGGATTAGAAACTGAAATACTAAATAAGAATATTCAGTGATGAATGGAACTTGAGGGTATTAGTATTGAAAACATTTCAGAATGTTGATTTAGTACTGTAGCCTTATATTAGCTGGATTTATATCCATGACTAATGCCCAGACTGTTTTAAAAAACCCTAATGCATTGTGCTAAATATTATGTTATTAACTCTCATTATTCAATATATTTCAACTTCAGTCACTATGTAATTTCTGTTCTTAGATGAACAATTAAATTAATGTCATGATTAACAAGTTATTCTATTGATTTTTTCCAATAGCAAGTAATGTAGTGTAAGAACCCAATAATACACATGGAAGTATTGCCGCTGTTTAAATATTAAGACAACTTATTTCCCCCTGGATGCACAAGAATAGAGGTTTGACTTGTTTCCATAAATAATGATAGTAAATTTTAAAATTCTGTAGCGAATATTTTGAAAATCAATTATTCTATTTCCCAGCATCCTCATATTGTGTATGCTACTGTGTAGTTTTAGTAAACCAACAGCAAGGGGAGCTCTTGCTCCAGCATTTAGTTATACTGAACATACTCGAACTGACTTACTAGACACAAAGAATGAAAAAGCTATTTTCACCTAAAATTACAAAGCTTTTATTGTACAGTGGTGCCAGATGTTTAGAAGCCTTCTCTAGACACTCCCATTAAGCCAAGCTCTGACTAACAAAGGGCTCTTTAATTCATTTTAAAATATTCCTATTCCTTGGCTGACATCCTTTCAATAACCGAATTTAATAAAGATGTACCTTATCAGGCTCTGCTGATAACATGAAGTGCTAGTACTAATGCTGTACAATATTCTTCAAACAGATTAGCAGGATGTGCGCTTCAGCAAATTTATTCTACCTATCTCAACTAAATCAGCTGTCTGCTAGTGCTTGTACAAATCATACACCAATAGTGTTATCATAAACACAGTTTAATAGAGGTGACTTAGCAAGGCTAAACAGTATATTTCCTAAACCAACTGAGAGCAAAGGTATTATGTAGTATGTATGAAAACTAATAATTACCAGTATTATTTCAGGTTTTGATATCAACCAAGACAGTTTGCTCTGTCAGACTAGATCTTAATAGATATAATTCATTTCTTATGGATTAAATGTAGTGATACACATTTTGATACCAAGTAGAGAGAATCATATTTTTTCTGGGTTATTGGGTTAATGTGAAGCAAGTGATACTGACTAGTTTGATAATTTCTGTCTAGGAAATCACAGTTTTTCTGCACCGTGTGCTATTTCTGCCCCTGCCCCTCCAGACACACACACGCAATTGTATAATTGGTGTAAACAATATTAACAATAGGAAATAATAGTGTTTAAAAAGTCTGTCATGGAAAAAGCATGGGTTTATCTATGGGGCTACTTGAGATATTGGAATGTTTACCTGCAAATTAAATTATTTCGTCTGCTGAAATGACCCATGTATAGTTATAAAATGACAAGATAAAGAAAATGAGTATTGTATTTCTATCATATAATTTCAGTATGTTGCATCCTGCTCTTTCTTCTATATTTGTGCTGCTATACTTTTTGAAATGCATAGTGAATGATTGCTCTACATCTACTGCATTCGTTTTATTAGTCGTATTTAATAGATTTTTTAAAAGCTTTCCTAAAGAATCTTTTCTCATTAAAAATGCATTCTGCACCTATCCTTGAGACAGAAACAGTAAATAAGCTGACCTTGCCATCAGATCAAATAGTCTTGGAAAATGACTCTCCTATTGTGATTTAACCATTTGTAGCTGAGCATCAGAGTTCTACAGATTAAACAGGCATTAATGTTTGAACCATTATTTTATCACGGTTGTATGAAAAGATTAATTCCTTTTGTGGGGGGGGAGGGGGAGGGGGAGGGCCATAATGGGTAGCAGACCAAGAGAGAGATTGTATGACCTTTTCAAAACGGGTATGCTGAACCCCTGCTCCCCCTTGTCACAGTTTAAAAACCAGAGAAGCTAGTTTAGTGAAGAAGTTGTTAGCATTCCATTTTTATTATGACATTTCACAGTCATCCGATTTAATGTCCCTTGACCGGATTGTCCACCGTGAGACGATGGGCTTGAAATGTTATTTAGAGCATTGATAAAAGGTGAGCAGTTCTAAGATGACAGCGAGTCATAAGGCTGGTGGTGTGACATTAATTTTCTCCATAACAGAGATGGAATAAGACGTCATGGTGACAAGCTGTCAATCAGTACTGGCCCCTCAGTGTATCTCAATGCCATAGGATGGGGTATTGGTTCTCCCATAATAGAGCTGAACTGAGATGCTCTCCCTGACAGCTGCTGCAGCCATACAGAAAATATATTATACAGCCTTTCATTAAAAAAATAAAGAGGACTCATCTCCAGAGCATTTCAATCTTTTCCCATCTATTGAGGGCTGAAAGGATTCTCAGCAAATCATAGATTTCTCTGCTATGGAAATTTCAGGACTTCGATACTATCCAGGTTTTGAGGCCTTCAACAATAATCATAAATAAGAAGGCTGACAATTGGCTGATAAATCATTGCTTTAAGTTGCATGTTATAAAGTAATGTATTAAAGTCATTTGCTTTTCACAAAATCCTACAATAATATTCTATAGTATGTCACTGGCCCAGATTGTCAGAAAGTGCAGTAAATTGCTCTAAATCAGCTGACTAGCTGAATCTAAAAGTTCAAACTATAATTACCCCACATAGCCCTGACAAATAGTAACGAGTGAAATACTGTAATGTCTTTTTGTGTGCATGGAATGTGTATGCATGTGAAAAAAGATTCAGTGTGTGTTTTTGCTTTATTTCATAGGAAATGTGATTCTAACTATAGTTTTAAAATCCAGAAATTTAATATTTAACTTATTTATGCTTGCCCATGTTGTTTTACATAGTGTATGAAACAGGCAGTATCTGAATTAAGGTAGATTTGATAAAAAGCCAGCAAATCTTTTTGGAAATTGGGATCTCCTACAGGCATGCATCTGATTCTAATACTATTTATAATGTATCTTCTAGAACTAGGCAGTTTTCAGTAATCTCAACAGTGTAAAATTACTTTGTGTAGGCTTAATCATGTGATTATACAAATTTCTGATGGGTAAATATTAAGAAATTGAAAGTTTATTTTATATTGTGCTTAATGATAAATGGCTTAAAACACTATAGATATATATATTTATATATTTGAAAACTGATATACTGTAAAACTGAATCTCCATAGCTCAGTATACCAAGGTCAGATCTTTGTATACAATATGCATCATATGGGATTTATTTTGTAGCTTGCTGTTCATAAAACATTAGTTTAACACTTTAGTGGTTCATGTTTCAAACAGAAAATATTCCATTTGTCCAGGGCAATATGTTACTAATAATTATCCATCAAGCATCAACACTGCATAAAGGAAAATATTTTCTTTAAATTTAATTATCTTGGTTAATGGCCCTTGTTTCGCTTGTATGCAATTTAGGTTCAAAATAAGTAGAATGAATTGTTGATATTTTTGTAAAGATATCATGAAGTTATATGAAAAATAGCTACTTATGCTTATATGGATGTAGAGAGTTATAGGCTTGTTCAGTATATTCCTAAAATTTTTCAATATGTACTTGCAATTTAAATATAGGTTATGAAACTACATCTCAAGAATGAGGTGTATTTCTGATGTATGCTATTCAGAAAGATATTTTGAAGCATTATGACCTGGGTATACTCTTTCAGTATCACTTTGGTGCATTATTTTATTCCAGTTAAAGATGTATATATTCGGAAAATAGTGTACCAACATGAAGCAGAAAGATGCAATTTAGACTTCTTAGGGTGCTGGCTGGTGATGTTAGGAGTTGCAGGACCTTTTTCTATCTAAACATGCATAGAATAACACTCTTAAAATCCAATTCTGGGAATGGAAATAGGTATTCTTTACACTGATTGAAGATTAGGATATGTTGAAAATGTGATTCATAATGGATAGACAATGAAAACATCTAATTTAACAATAATCAAATGCACCTTTGAAAAACTGGGATGGGAGGAAGTGAAATAGTCTTTGCCTGTTTTTCCTCTATTTATAGCCTCATTCTAACGTTAATTTTGTATGTGTGTTCTAGAGTCTAGTACGGATGTTTCATAACATAAAGGATGTAGGATTTCTCCAGGTGAAGGTCATCAGAGCAGAAGGTTTGATGGCAGCTGATGTTACAGGCAAGAACTATTTCAGTCTTTGTGAAAATAAATATCCTGTGGAAGCATTTGCGGTTTATAACCTTTTATGAAATTATATGTTACGACACCATATAAAGCATAAGTTTGGCTATGATTCTTGTTAATAACCAAGTCTGTAATTTCTTAAAACCACTGTACAAGCAAACCTATCTGGACTTTTGACAGCCCAGAACCTTTCGATAGAACTTAATGAAAAATGTATTGAAAGGGTGAAAAGATGCACCACAGAGCCTCCTAAAAGAATTCACAAGCTTTATGTTGTGTGGCTTCATTCTCAGTGAGCTACAATAGGTATAGAATAATCAAACAAAAGTGAATTAAGTGGCCTGTGGTATGAAAAGTTCACATGTTGGTCTAATGTAGACTTTTTTAAAAAATTGAGAGCAAATAAATATATTGCATATTTATGGAATAGATGTTCCCTAAATAAGTAATACATTTGTGTGAATACACTAGTTGTTATGCATGCTGTGCTAATATTTTAATATATTTATATGCCAATGTTCTTACACTGAATTCAAGGTTAACATATGTATACGGAATGTGTAGGTGATGCCTACACTTCCTTAGGTTAAACAAAGTTACTGTATCATGTGCCATCAGACTTTATCTTCTGAAATTGCAAGCAACACGCACTCTGTGTTTTTATGCTCTGATCCAAACATACCTCCTTGCCAATAATGCTACAAAGAACAGGTTCATAGACTAGTAGAGTTGGAAGGGGTCATGAAGGTCCAACTTTCTGCTGTTCCAGGACACCAAGTTACACCATCCCACGCAGGTTCCATGCTCTTAAGTTTCCGAAAGCATCAAAGATAGATAGATCTTTATTGGGTGCCTGATGTCTTTATTTGAAGTGTAGTAGTTCCTCTGTACTTGTCCTTCATCATAATTTAGCTTTTGCCTTTTTGTTGTTTGTTTGTCTTTACGATTTTGCATACAATTGTTCATTGCTTGTGCAACAACACTCCCAATTTCTTCCACTTACAACCACTGTGGTCCTCTAAAATTTTCTTCAGAGGATTCCACACAACCCTCAAGAGCAGTATTTAAGGTAGGGGCATGTTTAGGAAAGGTGGGATATTGTGGTCCTGTTAATGGAAGCCATTCCATTGGTGGGAGAGGTTAAATATCTCTTGCATATTAAGATTCATAGTAGTGCCATGAGAGGTCTTTGATGTAGAAATTAGGATAGACATCATATAAAAATAGATGTTTCTATCTGTGAATGGAAGTAGATAATCTTCTGTTACTGACTAATTGCTCACTTGCTCATTTGTAATCTAGCAATAGGTCCATTTCTGCAATCTATGTAACTTTGTACAATGTATGTTTCACGTGTGGAACATGCTGTTATGCGTATGCAAAAGCGTTCAGCTGCCCATGGTAGGCAAAGTGGATTACTTTGGATTGTCTGTTTCAAAAAGTTGTGATTTTTGGCTCTTAATAGTGGGATGACCTCATTGCAGAATGTGGGAAAACTGTTGTCAGATCTTTGATGTAGGCAGCAGGTATCTATGGTTGAAGCACCTGGATTGGGTGATGGAAGTGAATGGCAATCTTGCTACTGATGCAGTGGAGCCGGAACAGGAAAAGATGAGATATGGACAAGGTGTGACAGAACCAGCAGTGAAGGCAAGGCAAGTAGTCAAGCATAAGGCAAGACTGGAAGCAGGATTGGGAAGACAATGTAACCTTCACAGACACATGTTACTATGGCAAAACTGAGCAGTACAGGTTAGCTTTTTATAGAGACTTTCAGGGCTCCCAGCTATGCCACATGATAGCACAGGCCCCAATCCTTGTAAATGCTCACAGGTTGGATCCTGGTCTTACAGGTACTTGCAGAGTGAACTATGCTGCTCTTTATCACCGCATCACAAGGGGGAATTTTGTCAAAGCTTCAACCTAACAATAGTCCTGTTATAACTAGAATTTTACCTTAGAAATATATTATAGCAGAGAGCCACATATACTGTGCCATTTGTCCTGGCTGAATGAAACAGCAGTCTAAGTAGAAACCATTTCTGTCAAGGTCTCTTGCTGTGTAAAGACACCTGACATAGGCTGCAGTCATACATGTGTTTCCTTGAGATTGATCCATTGTACTGAGTGTGCCCTAATTCTATGTAAATATGCTTAAGATTATGCTACATATAGCTTCTTTGAAACATAGCAGGCAGTATCTAAGACTGCCCATATGTAAGTGGGATTGGGAACAAGCAATTTAAAAAATCAACCAGAAATGAGTGGAAAAGCTTGTTTTTGGAACAGGGGAGGGCATCAGAGCCTGCAAAAGGAAGTTGTGCTTTGCTATCCTGATCTGGAATCAAATGGAATTTGCATTCCCACATGGAGATGTGTTTTGACCCAGTAGCTTTCTGTTGGCACAAGTGGTGGCTTCTGCTTGTACAATGGAATGAGTGGGAGTACAGCAGCGGTACTGGATACAGTCTGTATAGTTTGCCTTTGCAAAAATGAACAGTGTACGCTCTTACATTTCTAATAGTTGTGCATGTAATGCTGATCACATTTTCTGCAAAAGTTCCAGAAATTGACTATTTTCTTATATCTGAAAACTGTAAAAATGTTTCTAGGAAGTGGAATGCTGTATCTTCCCTAGGATCTTAAAACCCAATGTAGTCTAGAAAGAGTAAGTGTATGTCTGTGTATGAGATGTTCAAGGAGTAACAGGATAATTTAATATGATTTCTTCCTGAGCAATATATCACCTGTGAAAATTTGGGGAAGATTAGTTGTAGCTCAGTAAATCAGTATCAGTAAATCAGATTTGTAGAACTATCAGTAACTGATTTGCTAATGATACATATTAAAAATTAGCTGTTTGGTCTGACAAATAATATCCATGCTTTGGTTGACATGTTCATCAGAAATATGCAGAAAATATTTCAACATTTTGTTTTTTATGTTTGCTGTAAGGTAGAAGTTGCTTGAAAGACATTATCCACGGTCAAGTTCAGGTCTGAATAATGCTTGAAAGAAATTGGGTGGAAATTAATCTTATTATTAGATTTATTTCATTACTTACAAGTGTAAATGTTAGTACTGAGAGATTTCTAGTCCTTTCTCTTGGTTGCAAATAGTCCTTTTTACTTTGGTCTAGTTTGCAGCTATCAATAATCCAGAATTTTTAAAATTCTTGGTTATCATGTACAATGCTTAGTGCTAGTACATGCTGCCTGATCTTTTCCACTGTAGGTCAAAGTGACTTAATAACCCATGGACCATTCAGCTGTGATTTAATTAGAATTATGTGTCAAGCAGAAATTCTGGCTTGTTTCTTGCTTGAAAAGCCAGGGAAAGAACCCAAGAACAAACCATGGCTAACTGCTCTGCTTGCTGGGGGAGAGACAAGACACAGTTTCCAGTTAGCACATAATTCTAACCAAATCACTGATGAAAGGTTTATCCACTCACACTTTTAGTGCAATCAATTGGGCAGGATGCACCAGGACTCTGGCTTGTTCATGGAAACAAGACTTTTTTTAAAAAAATCAGTTATTGTTTATTTCAGAAGATCTTAATGCTACTTTTCATTTTTAAAAAATCCCAAGGATATTTACAAGCCACAAACATGATACAATATCATAGAACCAATAAAATTGTTACATGTGAATCTGGCTGTCTGTTTAATAAACTGGTATAAATTAGTAAACAGACATGTGCACTCGTGAGTTTTGTCAGCCTCTGAGTTTTGTCAGCCTCTGAGTTTTGGGGCGTATGAGTGTCAAGCCTGCGACCCATTGGAATGCACCTCTAGTCAAGTGAGGCTTTCACACTTTTGTGAGTCCAGGGACTAAGCTTTAAATCATTAAACTGTTCCATTACTTAATTTCATTTGTAAGAATGGTCAGTAAACAAACAAAGCTATGCATTGTTTCCTTGTATGTTCAAGATCCCAAAATGTATAGAGTGAAAAACTGAGATGGACTAAGATAATGTGAAACAGGACATCCCAGTAAATTGTGGTGTTCAGATGGGCAACCAGTATAATAAACTCATGTTTCTTCTTCTCTCCAGAAAACCTTTTCCTTTCTCTTCCTGTCCTGGCATTACTTGCACATTAACTCACAGAGTGTTTTTCTTGGAAGGATGTGAATTACTAAGCAGAGTTTTGTCCATTTCTGGTGACATATATTTGAGAGAAATGCTCAGGGTACTTTATAGTGATTGCTGTGACCCAAGGCATGTCCTTTAGTGCTGTAGAACCTGTAGGTAAGATAGAGCTCATCTTGGGGGCTACTTTGGCTCACCCATCTGGAGTCCACCTCTGTCAAAGACAAAGTGGTCTTGGCCAAAGTAGTTCTGGGTCGCCAGTAGAAGTAAAATCTAGCTTCTTGTATGGATCTTGTAAATCCTTCTAGTGTTCACTGAATGTGGCCCTACTTCGATTACTTGGGTTTATTACTGTTTGGTTTGCAAGACCTTTTACAGTGCAGCAAAGCAGTATATCAGAGTTCATGTAACAGTATGAGAAACATGACAAAAAGGAAGGAACCAGCTTCAGCATCTATACTGCAGTGGATCATTAAGAATATGAAAAGATCCTGTGTAGCATCTTACACAAGAGCCTATGCAAAATAAGTTCCTTGGATTTGAGGTATGTGTCATACAGTTACTCTACAGTAGGAGCAAGTTTTCCTACTGGAAGGGGGCCTTTTCATCCAAGCTGTGAACCTACCTTGCATTGATGCATATGTAAGGGATGAAACTATTTTAATGCTCAGAAGAGAAAGCAGAAGGGAAATGTTATAATTACATTTATACTCTGCATTTCTTTTTCTTGCAATTATTGTTCTCAGATATAGGCATTTTAAAAATCAGATATAAATGTCTACAGTAAACCTTTGGGTTATAATATTCTTTTAACTGCCAAAATATAAATGCTTCTTCCAAGGAAAATATTATGCTAATGCAAGGATGGGCCTTACAAGGATGTAACATATGAAAGATACTTGATCCTGTGAGTGCTTCTGTCTGTTCTTGATTGGAAATTGAGAGACTTCAGACTTGAGACTTTTTCAAGTACTTGGTCACTAAGCAGCTCTACTGACATGATGCACACAATAGAATTATATAACTTCATCCAGCAATTCAGGACTGGCACCAAATTTTCCTTTCCACTGCAGGTGTAACAGTAGCCACTAGAATTGTGATGCAGATGTTGCCACCTTCCTACATTCCTGTACCAAGTTTACAATTCTATACCTAAGGTTTAGATGGGGTTTAAGTGGTGGCACAGGTCTCCCACAGAACCTCTACAGATGAATCAGCTCATACCACTGGGATGCCAGAAGCAAAGATTTCTAGTTATTAAAGTAATGCAGACAGGCTTGTAAATGTGACGTCAATGTGTGTTGAATGTCATGAAAACCTTCACTGAAAAAGATCTCATATATATTAATACAATTCAATATCACCTTATCTTGTGGGGGAAAATGAGAAAAATGTATTTCAGAATAAATACATTACTTCTACCACATTAACTTGACATCATGTTCATAGAGTAAGAAAGAGAGATAGACTCTGTTGATCCAAATTCTTGTTTGGGTCTGTAGCATTATCTTTAATTCTGAACAAGTTGCCCATCTATGCACAGAGACAGGCATTACAAAATTGGTGAATATTGTTCTGTGGATAAATGAGTAAATTGTCTTGTTTCTTCTGATAAGTTTTCCTTTTAAACATTATTCTTAATTTATCAATTAATATAAATTGATTAAGTTACATTGATAAAGTAGGATATTTTATTGCAGGAACAGGGACTCCTTCAATAAGACTCAGCTTGCCATATTGCTAGAAAAAAGCAACACAGAGAACAACCTTATGGCCCTAAACAGTGTCCAAGGGCCATGGGATATTTTAGATTACCCAGTCTGAGGTCAAAAACATCACTCCTACCTTAGACTGAAGACTAAGATATCGGACCCCTTGCCCCCTCCCTCTTGGTGCAAAATACCACATCACATGCCCTCTGAGGTCAGGAAAGTAACCTTAAAGGAGTGGTGAAGGGGGCATTCCTGGCCCTCTGCCACTCCCTCATTCTTGTAGTAAGACCATAAGTCTCCAAGTTTGAGTGTTCATGATCTCTGGGGATGCAACGCATAGGAATGAACTCTTGGATGGCAATCCCATACCTGCTTGCCTGAGAGCAAGCCTTTCTGAACTCAGCAAAAGATCATTTTTAGATTAAGTGTTTAAGATGTCTAACAAATAACATTTCTATATTTAATCTTAAACAATTATATTTGTTTATTTAAAATAGAGTATTGTAAAGAGAATCAAGCAACTATTTATGTGTAATATTCTGTTATGTCACTAATGATTCTGATATGAAATAATTCTCCAATCCTGTGAGTTTGCTTGTTTAATACAAGGGTTGTTCTTGGTGATTAGATGTTTTTATGTGTGCTTAAATGTATGTTTTTAAAAGACTAGTATAATGGATGGCATTTCATGTGAGAAATAGGAACAGTGGAAATTGTGTTGAATCTTTTTACCTACTGCTAAGTGAACCTTATTTTTTCTTTTAAAAAGAAGAACAACCAAGTCTCATTAATGGAGTGAAATCTAAGCTGCATTTGACAAGCTGCCTTGAAAACAGTTTATTTTTGCTATCTGTGGGTTTTAATTAAGATGTGTTCAATTATAGTCCCCTCACACACCCACTCCCCCTGCTTGCTATGTCACAGACCAGCGATCAGGGCGCTTTCAGATGGTCCAGCCCATGACTTTGACCTTCTGTGCAGTCCAGCGTTCCCTGGGGAACCGTTCAGCTCATGAGGTCTGATTTCACACTTCCAGGATGCCTCGGCTCTCTTAACAATGACAGGGAGACAAAGCCCTTTAGAACAGGCCGCATGGGGACTTGTTTAAATTGGAAACTAGAGAGGAGTCAAGGAACAAGGTTAGGGACTATAGAATAGTGCTTTTAATAAAGAGCTCACAGCTCTGGTTCAGCTCAAAGAGGGTTACCTCTGTACAATTAATTGAGCCATTTATCTAGAGAATCTTATGCTTCTGATTTCTCACAGAATGATGTGATAAAGATTAGCTAAAAGACAAATGAGATATGCCCAGAATAAATTTAACACCAATAGCTATGGGAGTTTATAGTTTACATTAAATACATATTTGCTTGAGTTTCACCCCATTATCTTAAGTATACAAGCTTTGGGATCTTCCTGGATAAAAAAGATGGATTTTGTTTGAAGGCATACAGTACTCGGACTTCTTATCCTTGGTGTTTCAGCTTGTCATGTTAGAGGCTAAAGGGAAGCTTGAAAGTTGCATTCATCTTGAATGAAAGTAATTTCTCAGAAAACCAAATGCTAAGAATCATACAATGGTCTGTCATACTGACCCCGAGGAATCCTCCTCCTCAAATGCTTAATCTCTCTCAGATTGAATCACCAATATTGATTTCCTTTGAAAAGCTAGTATTTCAATGTTCTATTTTGGGCCAACGTGTCCCAAAGTACAGCTACGGATTTCAGACTGTGAGTCTGGAGTTGAAGAAAAGGGTGGGTCAGAATGTTTAGCTGAAATGCCAAAGTTAATGAACTCTGAGATTAGCCAATCAGCTGTCAAGAGCAAGACCACCACAGGGGAGAGACTGTAGAAGAGGGAAAGTCAGAGGAGAAGAGATGTGAATTGATCAGCTCAATGATTCATCATTGAACAAGAGGCCTAATTAAGTAACATCCACCATTCCCACTGTCTGCCCCACAAGTAGTGTGAACTTCCCTGAAGATGGAGTCAACTTCACAGGGAAGGGCAGAAGGGAATTCAGTTTGAAATGAACTTCTGGAAATGAACAAAATTAATTCAGCACTTAGAAGGATCATCAAATTGGCCAAGTCCTGCTAAAGACTTTTATATTCCTCACTCTATATTACACAAAGCCAGCCAAACTCAGTAAAAGATTGTAGCTAGAATACTCTTGCCTTGAGCGACTGAAAAGAGAAAAGGAGATACATGCTTACAACAGGTATTCTTTTCTAGTTGGGTCAGAAAGGTATTTTTAAAGCATCAGAGGTAGCATGTGAGATGATTGCAGAATGGGAGCTGTCAGCATAGTAAACAAGTGAGCTGATTGCTTTGGTGGTGGCTTGGCCTGCAAATATGTAGATGCTCATTAGGTGCACTTGTTGTTCTAACAAAAGTCCAAAGTGTTTATCTGAATCAAGTGTAGGCCTGATGATTCCTGAAGTCTTACTGCTTGGCTGAAGGAATTCATTCAGTCACCACTGCCATGAGCCCTCTCTGTTGGGAGCGGCCTACAAGGAAAGAGAACTGTTAGGTCTTTGTGCTCTGAAGAGAGATCAGAGTCTTCTGCAGAAAAATGTGGGTTGCAGTCTAGCCATACAGAGGGGTTTATGTTTCAAATGTATTATAGATTTGATTAATGGTGATAGAGCCCACTAATAAGTATTTTTAGGGCAGTTAGAAAGAAACCAAACAATAAATAAATGACAAAACAATACTGGAAGACCACAGTCTTAAAGAAATAGCTACATAGAATATAAGATTTTAAAGTCTATGGGAATTGAAAAGATTTTTCTTTGGTATAGGCAATAGGAAAGCATCTCTAGAATTTCATAGGCTAGGTACAGAAGGTTCTTGCTATGGTTGCCACCCATCATCTCAAGGACGTCCACACAGTAGGCTTCTCTGGCTTGAGACATCTGTACAGCCACAATCTGTACAGCCACAATATCTGAATGTTTACATTTCTAAAAATGATTATTTTCCCACACTGTCTACTGCTTTTTTGCTTTGTTTATATTTTCCATTTTGAAAAACATTTAGGATATTTATAATATTGAGATAATTATATGTAAAGTAATTAGTATTTTGCTATCTAAATGTACCATTATGCCTACTATTATATCTGTAAATGCTTTAACACATGGGATGCAGTGGTATATTTATTGAGAATATTTGATTGATTGATTGATTGATATCCTGCCTTTTTCCTACAAAGGGCTCAAGGCAGCTTACATGATTCTCCTCTTCCATCTTATCCCTACAACAAGAACCCTGTGAGGTAGGTTGGTCTGAGAGTCTGACTGGCCCAAAGTCACCCAGTTGACTCCATGGCTGAGCGGGGACTAGAACCCAGATCATCTGAGTCCCAGTCTCTTAACCACTATGCCACACTGGCTCTCATATTTTATATTCTTATAATCCTCCTTATTTTATAAGACTAAAAGGCATAAAGTTGTTAAAAGGCCAGTCCTCTGGCCCCTAGGCATTGTCTGAGAAGCCATAAAATATGGTGGATTTCTTGAACTGCAAAGCTGTAGACAGAGCTTGGATTTCCTCCATCCAGCCCAGATGGTGCTGAACTCAGATAAAGATCGGTGCAACAGAGTGGTGAGGGAGGAAAAGGAAGAGGGGTGGTCTTGGATCCACTAGATCCACAAACTTTTTTGTGGTATGAAGGCATGCAAGCTAGACAGGCTCAGAGGGCTCATCAAGATCAAAAAATAGTATGAAGGAAAAATGGCAACCAAAAATGGCTGCCTTATTATTCTTGCTGTATTTGACTGTTGCTAGCAAGGCCTGGGATAGATAGAGGGCTCTGAGGGCCTGTAAGATTGTCCGCTGAGCATTCAAAATTTTTCCCAAATGCTGTATACTACTCAAAAAGAGGCAGCCAGCTCATTTCATCAAAACTTAGTTATAAGTATAGTATACTTCAGTAGCATCCTAATGCCCTTACATGCAATCCTTAGCAGCATTTTAACTTAACAAAGTTGTTGCTTTTCGCCCAGGGCTTCTTAATTTTTATCTGTGCAGTCATCTCCATTTCCAAAGTACTGTAGAGCTTCAGACTTTTGAAAGAATATATTTCTATGGCATTTATGAACCTAAAGAATATGAAGAGAGAATATCTTGGTAAATCAATTAAAATTATTAATTCCAGCTTTGAAAGAATATTTCTAGAATATGGAGACAACAGATTGGAAAGGCTAAAAGTTCAATATTAAGCATATCAATTCAGAAGCTCCACTGAATTCAGTCAGACTTACTCTCCAGAAAGTATGTATAGGATTATATCCTAAATGAATGGCACTTTTTCCTACTGAAAGCAAGGGGGCTTAATTTGGTCATGACTAAATTTTTGTATGAATTTCTGCTGGGCTTGATTGTGACACACTCTCTCTGAATCTCAACCCTTAAGCTTAAAGTTTCGAGTAATTCTGAGTAAGTAGTTTTTGCATTCTATCTAAAATTTCTGTTTGCTTTTTAAAGTATAAATCATTGGATTAGCAAATGAATTTCTCAGAATGTATATAGTGAGAAGCCATTAATGTTTCATAATCGTTGTCACAGGATGAATGTGAATGGAAAGAAATAGTGACATGCTCTTTTTCCTTAGGCTTTCAGGGAGAGGGGAGGGAATTGGACAAATCAGAAAAATCAGTGCTGTAACCATGGACCAAAGAAGGTGCTTTTCATCTGAAGGCCCAAACTTTATCATGTGGAAAGGAACTGTCTGCACAGTTAGCATTTTCACTACAATTTTTATTTCTGAAACTCCCTCTCCAAGAACCAATAACTTTCCTGTTCACCTTGTAGAGGTGATGTTAGGGGAGGCAGCCCCATAGGGTTGGAACCCTGCAGCCTTCACTGAGCTGAATCTCTGAGAGGCCATTTGGCCAACTATCCTAGTATCTATTCAGGAAATTCAGGTACAAGGTTCCTGATGATCTCTGTGCTGCCGTCTCTGATTCCACTCTTTTCTTTCCTTTCCATCTTCAGTCTGTCACCTATTATTATTTCTTCCTTTACAGCACAGCAAAAATGTGTTCTTCCCTTTCTTTTACCGAATGGAAACTGAGACACATCCTGCTCATCTTTCTCTTTTGGTTGCTGCCACTTTTTCTCATTCTCCCAAATTTAAGTGAGCTTCCTGTAATGTCTTGGGATTCAGAGTCTCTCCATTACCTTAAGGAGGACTCATTCAAATAGATCACAGGCCTTTCACTTCATGAGAAATCCTTGCTGCCTCCTTCTATTCCCCCTTGGCCAGAAGACATGACTCTCACATTAATTTCTGATGATACTCTGGCAGTTTCTTTTGGCTAAGCAAGGAAACCTAGAAACAAGCACTTAAATTTCAGTCAGCATGTAGCAGGAGTGGAGCCACACAAAGGCCAAGCTCTTCCAGCCTTCTTAAGATCTCAGTTGGTTACAGTCCTTTGCTGCAACATCAGTTCCTTATGAGAGAAGACTCCAGCCAGCATTATATGCTATCTATGGTTCCAAAATGATTACTGACTTGCTTGACATGATCCAGAAATACAGTGAGTGCCATGTTGTAGTATGCTTCTCCTGGGCCTCACTGTTTGTTTACATTTAAAGACATGGTACCAGAAGGGTTGCTATCTCCATATGTGCTGGTCTTTGCCTGATTCTCTTATACCAATATGTCCTTTATCTACCGCTAAGACAATATTCTTTATTTCCCTTAACCTCACTGCCCTTCATTTTTACTCTTAAAACAAGCCTAGCTGCCCACAGGATATGTTGCAATTTCCCATGGTCTAGTCACATTTCCCCATTTTTTTCAAAACCTCCAAGGAAACAACACAGTCCTTAAATGTGCCTTCTTAGAAGTAAGTTCTATTGAGTTTAGTGGGACTTACAGGTAAGAGGGTATAGACTTGTAGCCTAATTCTTACATGATGTCTTTGTTCAGTCTGCTAATTTTCAGACGATACCGTAACTAACTAAATCAGTGAAATCTGTCAATGTCTACTTGCAAGTAAGTCCCGTGTGTGCTGTTGCTTGGCAGTAGGACTGCAGCCACAGTTTATATATGTAATGGAAATAAATGCCTATTCTTTTCCTTTCTCCATATCCACTCCTTAACCACTGCTTGCCTAGTGTCAAAGTTTTAGATCATAAACCTCCTGGGAAAGGGAGCTATCCTTTCCTACTTGGTAAAGCAATAACGAACATTGGTAGTGCAGTATAATTAATAAGGCAGCCACTTTAAAATTGTACGGTAAATTATGTAGCAGCCTCTGAGAGCTGAATCAGAGGAAACTAAAGAAAACTCTGGCCCTATCACTTATATATAACTTTTCTATATAATTCACTCTATATATTTATTTATAATTCATGTATTCATTTTCAGTTCTTTACCATTATTTATATACAATTCTATGCAATTAATCTATACAATATTTAGGGTTGTATCCAGTTGTGTCCCTCTGCTCACTGAACGCTCTTCCATGCGGTGGAACCAATTTTGTTCACTGACTTTTCTCTCTGCACCCTATACGCTGCTTCCCAGAATTGCTCCAGAGGGTTTGGGAAGCTCTTGTAACAGTATGGGAGCTGGCATAGGGGGCTTCAAGGGAAAAGAGGATTCTGCACGCTTGCTTCTATGTAACTCCAAGGAGCAGAGCATGATAGAGCCTTAACTAAGACTAGCTGTTTGACCCTGCCTACGTACTGACTCCAGTTTTGTCTGTTAAAGGTGTCTGACCTTATCAGTCTAAGACTGTGACAAAGTGTGAATGCATGTGGCATACAAATGTCCTCATGGCCTGAGTCCTACGAGTCTGAGAATGGCAGTACAACTTCTTCTGTATGTAAGGTAGCCGACTCCTGGAGGTTTTCTGGATAAATGAGTCCTGGGGAAGTTGAAACCTCGTACTACTTTCTGTGTTTGGATCCTCTCCTATTATCTCTGGAGGTTCTTTTGAGGGCAAGTGATTGAAATCCTCTGAGGATGAGGGTTCAGAAGCCTGCTCCATGATAGAGTGGAATGAATATAGAAATCATTCCTATAGGTAATATGAAAGCTCAGTAAGATTCCTTGATCTAATAGATATAGATCAAGGCAGTGTGTAAACACTTTTTTAAAGTAATAATGTAAGGATTTTGTAAAATTCTTAGTAATAGTTTAGAGGTATATAATATGTGTTTGATACATTGGGCTTCTCCTGCATAGCAGTTCATCCCAGCTAGCATGTCAAGACCCCTTTCCTAAGCTGGAAAGGCACAGACCTGCAGCTCGGTGGGTGTCCACATGTGGAAGCAGAGATGGGGTTGGGCTTGATGGAATTATAGACTCCTTCCAACTCTATTTCTATTATTTGCCTTTGTTTGGAATTATTTTTGATACCTTTCATCTATCCTATAAACTCATTTTGATGATTGTCTTCAAAAATCTGTTACACTGAAATTATGGAGGTAACCTTGATATAGGCCAAGATCCATTAGCATATGGGAAAATAAAACATGACCTTTCACCATCAGAACAGATGCTCCTGGCAGATTCAATGAGCCTTCTCTGAAGTGCTCCATGCATCCTGCAAACTTGTTCCAGAAGAATGGGGTATCCTCTGGAACAGATCTGTGGGCATGTAGGTGGGGACAGGGGCAAACTCCTGGACTTCCATTTATGCAGTATTTAGGACCAATAAAAAATACTTGCATTGCATTTAATTCAATGAGAAAATTTTGGGTAAGTATAATAGCAGGGTAACATAGCTTATAGATTAAAAAATGCATTGTTTCACTGCCCTGGAAGTAATAGCAACAGACTGTTACTTATCAGAAGCAGGTTAAGAATATGTCTTTTGTATGCACAAATATGACACAAGTGTGTATGTGTGGGGAGTTGCAGGGAGTGTGCTTACTTACATTTAGCAGGAAATTTCACAGAATAATACTGAGAGGGTAAATAGCCAAACATAGTAATTTTCTTGTGAGGCAGATGGTGCATGTCATCATTCACACTCAGTTCTTAAAAGCAAAATAATCACCTCTGAATCCCTAGAAGAAACTATCCTTTAGACACTGCACAGATCGTAAATGAATTCATTATATTAGTGCTAAATGATATTTAACATTTTTCAAAATGCAAACATTTGAGCATAAATTTAAAACATTTATGCTTTCCATTAAAGTTAATAACATGTACATTAACCTATGATGGTTCTCTGAATTCATATAGCAGTTTGGACGATGGGGCACATGGACAGCTTGTCTAAATATTGATTTTATTGTCATTTGTTTAGGGTGTGAAACAAATTACATACCTTACCAGTATCATTAATGTGGCCCCTTTGAACTGCTGAATCCATGGGTTTGTGTAATGCATGACATTACATTATAAAAGTATTGAAATAATTGTAAAATACAATTGCCTCATGTTCTAGATTGTAGAAAGATTCATAATGGGTTCTTTCAACCATTTTACCTTTAACAGTAAATCAGATGCACAGGTTTATCACTCTCCTGTTGACATATTTCATTTGGTAAAAGTGTCTTGGGGCATATGGGTTGTTTTGCAGTGTATTTTGGCTATGATGGGTTTTCTTGATGAAAATTCACTCTCCAAGCTGTAAACTCCATGCACATATGATGTGTATAATTTTTTTCTCTGAAATATTGAAGGCATATGAAAATTGGCCTTATGTTTAATGTAGCCATGGTAGATTCTCTTGCAGTGAGATCCCAAGCATGTTTTCTCAAGAAAATCCTGATAAATTTAGTTAGATTGACTGTAGAAGAGTTATTAATCTAAATGGCATAGGATTTTAGCTTTGATCTAAATTACAGCCAATTTTAATGATGAAATGTGTTAACTTCAAGAATTTTTAAATGACTAAATTATTATCTGTTTGCTTTAGCATATCTATATTTACTTGCCCCAACACTAAACCAAAACTTTGCTAACTGAATTGTACACTTAATGATTTTTTTGTGGGTGCACTGTCAAATGATGGGGTGGGGAGAAACTTCTGAAGGGCAGTTATTGGGCAGCTCAGGGAACTGAAGGCAACACTAGCTGAGGATTCCTAACAGGCAATGGCAGTGAAGCTCAAGATAAACTCCTGAAGGCAACGGTAGGTGAGAAACTTAGAAGAAGGCAATGAAAAACCACCTCTGAATTTTCTTCCCTAGAAAACTTGATGATGAAACAATCCAAAATTAAACATCACAGTACTTGGTGTGAGCAAACTAAAGAGAACTGGAAAGGGACACTTTTAGTCAAACACAAAGTGTCTTTACTCTGGAAACGATGAACTCTGAAGAAATGCAGTGATTCTAATACTGAGCCAAGATGTAGCACAGGCAGTCAGGGCTATCATGCAAAGTCTGACAGAATTGCATCAGTCAAAATTTGTGGAAAACCTATCAAAATAACCATCATGAAAGTCTAAAGAAGAAAGTGAAAACTTTTGTGTGAGTGTTCAAGAGGAAATAACATACCAAAACAAGACATGCTGTTAATCCTAGGTGACTGGAATGTAAAAGTAGGAAACAAAACAGGATCCAGTGTTGTTAGAGAATTTGGCCCAGAGAAAGAAACAAAGCAGGAGACTAACTCAAAGAATTCTGTGAAAACAATTATCTGTTTATCATAAATACATAATTCAAGGAACCAATCAGATGACCATATATGTAGACATCACCAAATGGCCAATATAGAAATCAAGTAGATGGTGTACTCTTAATATCAAAATCAGAGTAAACCTTAGGTAGGCCACTAAAAGACGTTTAGTACCATAGTACAAATTAAATAATGCCAAAGGATAATTCTTGATACAAAAAGAAAGAGAAAAGCTTAGATGGATGACAGAAGAAACACACATGCTTACTAAGAACAGATGAGAAGCAATAGTTTACTAGCTTACTAAGAGGCAATGAGAAGAAATGGGGTCAGAATCCTGAATGCAGCTTTTCAGCAATGATTACATAGAGACAAAAGGCACAATTACAATGATCGGTGCAAAGAACTAGAAGACAACAAGAAAAATGGAAAAGCAAGTTGTCTTTTTCAGAAGATCAAGGAAATCAAAAGGAAACTCAAAACTAGATTAGGAATGCTGGAAAACAAACAGGGAGACATAACTATCTGGGAGAAAATAGAAGGTGGAACAAATGTACCAAAAACTATGCAGAAGAGATGAAAGGATGGCAGACTCCTTTAAAGAGGAAATGTGCAATGAAGAGCCTACAGTATTTGAAAGTGAAGTGAAGGGTGCTCTGAAAATACTCATAATGAAGCAAGCGTTCAAAATGCTCAAAATGAAGCAAGCAAATGAAGTAGATAAGATACCAACAACTGTTCAAAGCTTCAGAGACTGAATTGATCCAAAACCAAATATATTACACCAGCAAACATGGAAAGCAAAACTGGAAACCTTCAAAATACATTCTGTTCCCCAAGAAACCAGATGCAAAAAATGCAGCAATCATAAAACTATTGCAATAATTTCCCATGCAAACAAAGTGATGCTCAAGGTGTTGCAACAAAGACTAGTGCTTTGTGGTGAGAAAAATGCCTGCCATTCAAGCTAGATGCCAAAATGAGGAGGAGACATTTGAAATCATATTGTTGGCTACTGCAGCACACTGAAGAATTTTGAAAGATCAGTCAGTGCTTTATGGACTGCAGCATATAACAGTGTGGATCTCAAGAAGTTATGGATGTTCCTGGAATAAAATGAGTTTGCTTATGTACTTGATTGTCCTGATGCATAATCAGTATCATGGGCACGAAGCTACTGTCAGAATAGATTATGGAGAAACAGACTGGTTTCCTATAGGCAAAGATGTCAGAAAAGGGCATATTTTCACTCTGTATCTGTTCAATCTGTACACAAAAAATAAGATAAGAAAAGCTGACTTAGGATCAGAAGAAAAAAGGAAAATTGATGGAAGATAATTTAAAATAAATCACTAATTTAAGATACGCATCTGATACTATATTACTGGCAGAAAGTAGCAATGAATTGAAATGTCTCCTAACAAAAGTATAAGAACTGCAGAAGCAGGACTGCTGCAGACTATTAAGAGAACAAAAATGATGACTACAGAAGAATCACAGAACATTACTGTCAACAATGAAGAAACTGAAATTGTGAAAGTTTGTTTATACATTGGCTCAGCCATCAATTCCAAGCAAGATTGCTTCAGAGAAATTAGAAGATGGCTGAGATATGGGAGGGCAGCAATAAAGGCATAAGACAAGATCATCTTAAGGACATTTTACTGCAGACCAGAGGAAGATCAGCCGCAAAATTTTATTTCCAATTCCTATGTATGAGTATAAAACCTAGACAGTGAAGAAAGCTGACAGGAAGAAAATCGATGGATTTGAAACATGCCGGAGAAAGCTTTTCAAACTACCCTGGACCCGCAGAAAGACAAATAGATCTTAGGTCAAATACCCTGGACTGGCAGAAAGACGAACAAGTGGGGCCTCAATCAAATCAAGGCTGAACTTTCCATAAAAACAAAAGTGACAAAACGGAGGCTGTCATATTTTGGGCACATCACGGGAAGGCAAGACTCACTGGATAAGATGATCGTGCTAGGGAAAGCTGAAGGCAGAAGAAGAAAGGGAAGACCAAGTAGGAGGTAGATTGACTTCATAAAGGAAGACACAATTTTGAATTTACAAGTGCTGGGCAGACGAATGGGACTTTCTGGAGGGCATGGGGTTGCCATTAGTCAGTGGTAACTTGACAATACATAACTTTTGTAATATGCTGTCCCTAAATGAAATGATTCAGAGCTGCTTCCTAAATCTTCCAGCCATCACAATAATTACTCAATTTGCAGTCGAAATTGTAAAAATGGTGTACAGCATGCTGCATTGCAAAATTAGTGAATAGAAATGTTAGAACGTCTTTATAGTGTGAATTCAGGTTATATAGCATGCAATGGTAATTTTAAATCAACATTTGTGAATGTTGTTAAAATTGTCTTTTCTCAGGTAAAAGTGATCCCTTTTGTGTTGTTGAGTTGAGCAACGACAGACTGTTGACCCACACAGTATACAAGAACCTTAATCCTGAATGGAACAAAATCTTTACCTTGTAAGTCTTAATGTGTGGCTTCCTTTTCTTGAAGGTCTTGCTAGTTTTTTCAAATGTATCAAGAGATAAATTGCTCTGCTTTATTAATCAGAACAACATATATCATTGAATAAGCAAAGGTATGTGTTGGAATCTTTTGGCCTTCTGGATGGTGATATTCTAACTGCCAATTTACTTTGTAGGTAGTATTGCCCGGTGTTTGAAGTTTGAAGTGACTAGGCAGAGGCCTTTATAATGTTGGTTCCAATTGTTATTATTAATTGTTCAGGCAAGCCAAGCTATGTTCCTATGACTCTGCTACTATTAAAGTGATGGTGAGAAAGATGTCATAGGGAACATATGAAGCATACTGAGTCTGTACATGGACCAACTAGCTCAGTATTGTTAATTTTGAGTGTCAGAAGCACTTAAGGCTTTCAATAGGTTTTTGCTTTGATTTTGTTTTAGCATTCTTTTTGGTTTTTCCCTTTTTTTTCTTTTTGAGTGGGAGGTACCAGGAATTAAACTTGAGACCTTCCTGCATGCAGAGCATGTGCTATACCACTGAGTTGTACATTCACCATACATATATGCAGGTGCCGGAACTCAGGTCTTGGGGTCACATTTTTACACAATGGTCGCCGCCGGCAGTAAGCACTCGGCATGTGACCACATGACCGATCCCAAGCCGAGCAGCATCCCAAGCCGAGCAGTACCCTCACAATCAGCGCCAACACACAAGCAGCCCGCAAGCACTATGTTAATGATTTTGCCGCCCGACCTGCTACGCCCAACAGGGCGATTCATAATCACTTGGAAAAATCCATCAAAAAATGGTTCCGGAACGCCATTCCGGTACGTTCTATGACAAAAAAAGCCCTGCATATATGACTAATATGACAGTTCTATGTGATTTTAGCTTTAAATGTAGGTGAAGCGAAACAGTACCACCAAAATGATACTGAGGTTTTATTTATGATTACATTTATATCCTGCCTTTTTATCCCTTTGCAAGGAACCTGAGGCTTACATGGTTATCCTACTTCTCTCATTTTTCCTTAAAATGTCTCTGCGAAGTAGGTTTAGCTGAGAGCCAGTGACTGGCCCAAAGACACCCATTGGGTTTCATGGCCAAGTAGAGATTAGAACCTGGATCTCCTGAGTGCCTGTTCAATGGTCCAGTTGCTATACCACACTGATTCTCATGTTGCCTCTCTAGAAATCTTTCATGCAGTGTTGAGCAGGAATTCCCAATGTAAGTTGACCCATCCCTAATCCTCACCTATTCAATCTTCTGTTATATTGAAATTAATTCTCTGAAAAAAGGTTGAAAGGATTCATGAAGGTAAAGAGGAGCACAGAAGAAATAAAGCAAGCAGAAGCAAGCCTTAAAATGTGAGGCAGGAGCTATTTCTATAGTTGTTTTTATTTTTATTTGATTATTCAGTAATTTAAAAGTTAAGAGAGGTGCCATGATAGTGAAGCCAGGATGAAGGTGGTATAGCCTATTTCTGCTGTTGTGAATGGACAACCTGCTTACCTAAAGTTTATAAGGAACTTTCATTATTTCTTATATTTCATAGCTGTTTCATGGCCATTGAATGGTCTGTTTACCTTTGTTTTGTTTTATGCAGTAATCATTCATATATAAGATAATAATCTTCCAGCTGTGGGCTTGGTGCATGAAAGCTTATCTGCCTTTGAAGTACCACTTGACCCTGTGCATTCTTTTTTTTAGCTAAAAGTATTATATTTGTCACTTTTTGATACATATCCACAGAAAATCATTTGGGGCTTTGGTGTGTATGACTATTAAGTTCTGACATGCACTAGTTTAAAAGGCACTGGTTTTAATTTATAAGGTAATGGAAGTTGCTGATTTGTTGGGAATGAAGCTCTGGGATGATTGTGGTGGTGGTAGATGGAGCTCAGTGCTGATGACAGAATGATGAGAGAATTGGGCTACATGGTCCATTGAACTACTTAAGCTCTGTTGCTCTGATTATACACTTACTGCTGGGGTCACAGAATTACAGAATCACAGAATAGTGTGTTGGAAGGGACCTAGAAGGCCATCAAGTCTACCACCCAGCTAGTGCAGAACAAGTTACACCATCCCACTCAGATGTCTGTCCAGTTGAATGCCTCCAGTGCAGGAGAACCCCCAGCATCCCCAAGTAATTGGTTCCATTGTCATACTGCTCTGTCAGGAAATTTTTACTGATATCTAGCTGGAATCTGGCTTTGTTATTCTGTAATTTGGCTGTTATTCCATATCCTGCACGCTGGGATGATTGACAAGAGATCCTGTCCTTTCGCTTTGTGACAGCCTTTTAAGTGCTTGTAGAGTTCTATCATCCCCCACCCCACCCCCAGTCTTCTCAGGGCTGAGCATACTCAGTTATTGCAATCTCTTCTCATAGGGAATTGTTTTCAGTCCCAGGATCATCCCTATTGCATTCCTCTAAGCCCTTTCCAGCTTGTCTGCATCATTCTTAAACTGTGGTGCCCAGATCCAGAGACAGTATTCCAGATGGGGTCTGACTAGTTCTGAGTATAGGGGAACTAGTACTTCATTAGATTTGGAAGTGACAGTTCTATTAATGCAGCCTAATATAGCATTTGCCTTCTTTGCAGCTATGTCACCTTTTTGGCTAATATTTAGCTAGTGATCTATCACAATTCAAGATCCTTCTCATTTGTATTATTGTGGAACCAAGCATTCCCCATCTTGTGGTGATGCATTTGGTTTTTTTTTTTTTTTTTTCTGGAACTTGTCATTTGTTCCTATTGATTTTCACTCCATTGTGTTCAGCCCAGTGTTCTAACCTATCAAGATCTCCTTGAATCTTCTTTCTGTCTTCCAGGGTATTTGCTATGCCACCCAATTTGTGTAATCTGCAAATTTTATAATGGTTTCCTGTACTTCCTCATGTAAATGATTAATAAAATTGTTGAACAGCCACAGGGGCCAGGACAGCACCCTGCAGCACCCTACTTGTTACCTCTCTGCAATTTGAGACGGTACCATTGCTGAGTACTCTTTGAGTCTGATTCTGTAGCCAACTGTGGATCCATCTGATTGTTGTTCTATCTAACTCACTTTTTACTAGTTTGCTAATCAGGATGTCTTGGGCACTTTGTCAAAAGCTTTGCTGAAGTCAAGATAGAGAATGCCCACACTAATACTGCAATCCATCCTGGTTGATAACCCAGTTAAAAAATGAAATCACATTAGTCTGGTAGGATGTGTCCATGTTGATTTCTATTAATCACTGCATTGCTTTCAAGGTGTTTGCAGACTGACTGTTGTATAATTTGCTCCAGAATTTTCCAGGGCTATCAGATTGACTGGTCTGTAGTTCCTAGGCTCATTTTTCTTTCTTTCTTGAAGATAGGGATAACATTAGCCCTTTCCCAGTTGTCTGACACTTCCCCTGTCCTCGATGAATTCTCAATGATAAGCAGTGTTTCTGAGAATTCTTCCAGTAGGTCCTTTATGACTCTAGGATGGAGTTCATCAGGCCTTGGGGATTTGAACTCATTTAACCCAACTAGATGATCTATGACCATTTGCCTATCAATCTTGAAATGTCATCTCTCACCTTCAGCTTGTACCTCCCCTTTGTTAAGAAAGTTGTAGATCTTTTGGAAGAAGCCTGAGTCAAACTAGGAATTGAACACTTCTCCTTTTGACATCTGCTATCATTTTACCATCCACATTGAGTAGTTGAATTTCCTTCTCTTTCCTCTGTCTTTTACTTTGGATGTACCTGAACAAGGTTTGTTTTTGTTGCTTCTAGCATCCCTTGCTAGCCTCAGTTCCTTCCTAGCTTTAGCCCTCCTGGTGGCATCCCTGCAATTCTGTGCTACCCATCTATATTCTTTCCTTGAAGCCTGGCTTTCCTTCTACTTCCTTTACATATCCATTTTTGTCCTTTGATTATCTTGTAGCTTTTTGTGAAGCCCCATGTATTTTCTCCCTAGTCTTCTACCCTTTTTCCTTTCTGGAATTGTTTGTACTTGTGCCTTTAGAATTTCTTTTTAAGAGATTTCCCACCCATCTTGGAATCCTTTTCCTTTAGAGTCCCTTGCGTTGGGGCTTCACTTATCATTGTTCTGTTTCACTGCATTTGGCTTTTACTTCCTTTATAATTGAGAATTGAAGTATGGCATAGTCACTTTCTCCCAGAGTTCCTGTAGCTGCCGCTTTCTTCATTAGGTTTTCCCTGTTGGTTAGTATCAATTTGAGAATAGCTGTTATTCTCATTCCTTCTCTACTTTCTGTTGGAGGAAGTTATCAGTAATGCATGGTAGGACTCTCTTGGAAGGACCAGATTTGGCAGAATTTGTTTCCCAACAGATATCAGGGAAATTGAAGTCTCCCTAATAACAACATCATGCCTCCTTGGAACACTGGCAATTTGTTTTTCAAATGTTTTGTTCTCATCTTCTCTTTGACTGGTGATCAGTAATATATTTCAATGACTATAGTCTTTTTATTTTCTGTTCCATTTCTACCAGTCCAGATGCTCTTAATAGGACTACTAGGCTAGTCAGACTGCATATTTTGCAGAGATGTGCATTTTTAACAGAAGTGTGACTTTCTAGTAGCTATGCTTTGTAAAACCAACTACAGTTACACAGTAATATGAATGGCGCAGCACAGACAAAGTGAATTCTTACTATCTAAGGTATACCATATGTAGGAAGCCAACATTCTTTATCTTGTGCTTAACATTTGCCTCAGCAAGTTGGATTCAGTTATCTTTCTGTGGAAAAGAATAAGTAGAAGATGACTTCCCTGCTCTTTTCTCTCTCCATCAACCAACAGAGTCCCTTAGAAAAGTCCCCTTGAAGGTCAGAGGCCTGCTGGGTGGAGTGACGTGTAGCAGAGGATGAAGTAAGAGATAATGGAGAATTGGATGAAGGCATCTTCTCTGGCTAGGGCAGTAGTATGTTTCCAGGGTCTCAAGGGAGCATTATTGCAGTATAGAAGAGGGGATGGAAAGGTCAGATTCTGACTGCCCTCTTGCACTGGCTGATATCGGGAGCAATGCTAATGTACACCTGGAAAACATGATACATGTATTACTAACTTGCTTATTGTTAATATGTTCTTAATTGTAAACCTGAGAGTCATTAATCAACCCCCAATTCTCATCATCTATCATCTCAGTGAATTTTGAAAATCATCTGGAAAGTTGTGCATCTTGAAGAGAAGGAGAGAGAGAGAGATAGTTATGCCAACTCTTATTTACAATGTTAGACTTAACAGAAAACACATGTACCTCCTTCAACACATTTTCATTATTTATTCAATTATACTTTAGTTGATTGTACTGTGGCTTATTCCTGTACATATTTCCTGGACAACTGTTCTAATCAGAGTGTAATTACTTGGAACAATTTTAGGAAGAACTTTGAATAATTGTTCCAAACTAAATATTAGTAGCTCCTGAATACTGACAGTATAGTGCCAGTATTTAATCACATGGTTTAATTTGGGCCTAATGATAAAGTATCCAAATCAGCTTCAGCAAGCTATAGATTCATATTCCCTGACCTTCCCTCTTCTTCTGACACAGCCACTAGGAGAAGTTCAAAAGCTTTTGCTTCCATTTAGTTGGTTGTTTGAATAATTTACAGTGTATGAAGCTGACTAGTTTCATCTAACCATAGTTATAGTTTAAAACAGTAGAGGGGTCACATGATACTTTAATCTTCATTTAATCTAAAATGGAAATGAAACTTGTCTGAACTTATCCTAGTGGTCTTGCTGGAAAAAGGGAGAAGTGCAGGAATGCTAATTTCTCAGGCTAGGGCAGGCTGGTCCTCATAATTTTTATTTATTCATTTATTTGATTATATCCTGCCTTTTTCCTACAAAGGGCTCAAGGCATCTTATATCTCCTCCTCCATCTCATCCCCACAACAACAACCCTGTGAGGTAGGTTGGGCTGAGAGTCTGTGACTGGCCCAAAGTCACCCAGTTGACTCCATGGCTGAGCGGGGACTAGAACCCAGATCGTCTGAGTCACAGTCCCATGCTCTTAACCACTACACCACACTGGCTCTCAATACTAATATTGTTGCTCCATAATTTAAGGAGAATTGTGAGTGAGTGACAGAACTCTCTAAATTCCTTAATCAGTTCCAAATTTGCCACCTACAAGTTATTGTGGAACCTTTAGTACATGTACTTGGGATCTAGTCATGTCGGTTTTTCATTCAAGGCCTACAGTGTAGTGGGCTTTTTGAACAATTAAGATTATATTTCATTACGCTGCAAATGCTCATGCTCTCAATTAGAAGCATTAGCAAAAGTTTGTCTTATTCTACTTGTGGGATGCATAATGCTGAGGATTATGAAGATAAACAAGATGTAGTTTCATGTTCCCCAACCTGGTACCTTCCAGATCAGTTGATTACAAGTCCCATCATTCCAAATAGTTATGGAAGTTAAAATACATTTGGAAAGTATCAGGTTGAAGAAAATGGTGTTCATTGTATTTCTATGCATTCCTACTTCAGTTAATCTCTTTTTTGCCTCTTATCCTGATATAAGCCTTTAAAATTCATGCAGCACTTGATTTTTATATAACTTGTTAATGCATACACCTTGGTAAGGATTCAGTGATGTGTTTTTGCATCTATTTCTGTTCCACCCCTTTCATAGCAATATTAAAGATATCCACTCAGTTCTTGAAGTGTCAGTTTACGATGAAGATCGAGATCGGAGTGCTGACTTCCTGGGCAAAGTGGCTATACCATTGCTGTCCGTAAGTCATTATTATTGTTTTTGTTGTTATTGTTATTTAGTTGACACACCAGTCTGTATGTTTTTATGCTCATGGAAAAAAATCAGTGCCGTCTGTCATTTCTCAACTAAGGTCTGTAATAAAAACAATAAAAAAATTTAACATACTCAATTCTCGGCCATGTTGAATCCCATGATAGTTAATTTTTCCTGACAGACTTGGTCCTGGTAATGAACAGGTACTTGTCAGAATTGCCACAGTTGTTTTGGGTTCTCTGTCAGTTTCAGCAGCTGGGGGTCAAAGGTCACTGAGGGAGTGTATTCAGTGGAGACTGCGAGACAGACGGCTGTCATGTCCTTTTCCTGCAGATTCAAAATGGTGAACAGAAAGCCTACGTCTTGAAAAACAAGCAGCTGACAGGGCCAACAAAGGGGGTCATCTATCTTGAAATAGATGTGATTTTTAATGCTGTAAGTCTTAACTTTGGCTTTTTTGTACTGCTAAAGAGTTCAGTTTCATGAAAGCTTTTGTTCCTGATTTGTAGAGAATTTCTGTCATTCCTCATTTTCTCTAAACCTTGATGTATGCTGCAGAATGCTCTTCTGCCGCTGGCTGAAACACCCACACATTTTCACTTTGCTCTACTGCTGATAATGTATACACAAACATGAGCTTCCACGCCACACATTTCTAGCTTATAGTCTTGGCCCCTGACTTTGAAATATTGTAATGATGATTTTAAATTATGTATATACCACCCCCTAAATATGATGTTTTGGTGTATAGGTAAAAGCCAGCTTACGAACATTAATGCCCAAAGAACAGAAGTATATTGAAGAAGAGAACAGAATTTCCAAACAGGTAAAGCATTAGATAAGACTAATTTACTTTCAGAAGACCTGATATCTAGTGTAAACTCATGATTATTTTTGTCAAGCACTGAAAGGAAAAAAAATAGCTATCATACTTAGAACTTATTTGAAAATTTCAAAGGAGACAATAATATAAATGTTAATATCTATCCCTAGTTGTCAGAGTTCAATCTTTGTGAAAAGTGTACAAGAGAACTTAAAGTCATCAGTCTACTCCTATGTATCAAGTTATGGTGCAGGTGGATGTAAACTTAGTCTAGCATAAATTTTTGTGGCTAACTTTGACCTGGAGGAACTCTCATATTGTTGTGGATTAGGGAATGTATTGGCCTTTTGTTCTTGTAGTTTTAATTCTGTGGTGCTTTTTAGAATCCTAATCAAGGAAACAAAAAACAATTCATTTGAATCTTCAAGGCCAATTGATATGCATGTGATCTCATTTCCACAAGTGTTTAATATTTAATATTTACCAGTAGTAACTGTTTAATAAGCACAATTCTGCTAGATGCTTTCATGTGAACTTATTTTAAAATAATCCTACAACCATGCTGATCATCTTTTCTTTTTTTCAGGCTTAGAATTTGGTTGTTAAATTGTCAGAATCTAAATTACTCTGTTTTGCAGGATTGTATTCATATATTGTTCAGTATTTGTATAATTTTTACATAAAATGTAGAGTACCTTTCAGTTAATAGCTTTTACAAGGAGCAAAATAATATTTCTATTATCAGAAAGTAAGCAAGCACTCTTTATAACACAAAAAGGTATTTTATTCCAAGTGGGTAATTCTCTCTAACTACTTCTTAGAAATTGTTAGACTCATTTGTGAAAAAGCGTAGCAAAATACATGTAAATATTAGCCACAAATCAAGTATATTCTTAAAACCTTGGCTTGTTTCATAAGAAACTCATGAAAAGGAGTTCTTTTTAAAAACAGCAGAAAGACTTTTAACCTGGAATGAAATCTACCATTTTTATTTTATTGTATTCATCTATTTAAAATATTTTAATGTTATCTTTAAAGGTAAATCTCTCTCAAGGCTGTATGTTTCCTATAGGTCAGCGAATATTGTTCCTAGATGTACTACATGGTTAGATTCAAGTTATTTTTTTCCCAACTACTGTTTAAAGTCATCATAGTCACTTAAAGAGAAACTTCTTATTCTTTCTCTTCATGTGATACTATTATATTGTCATAGTTTAAATGTAAAAATGCTGGCTAAAATTGCCTCAGAGAGAGTGTTTCAGAGTTTCATACATGATTTCTCACAACCAGTCATCTCATTAATAACTAAAATGGATAAGGTCAATTTCATAATGACATTAACAAAATTCTAGGTCAATATATTTATTAGATCTTTGAATCTTAGTACCCCAGACAAGCATATTTAGAAATAAAACTTTGATGTCACTGTATTGTGGCTTTCATTATTTTGGTGCTATAGTACAACAGAACAGAGCAAAGCCTTTATCAAGGCACCTACTGACCGTCTTGTTGATCAATAACTAGGTGGCCATTTCTGCTTTTTGTCCTATCGGAATGAAATTCTATTTGGCACATTTTAAGTTGAACTCTACGTTCTGAGGAGCCTCCATGCCTAAACTGCACAAACCAAGCTAATGTATGCTGCATGTTTCTTTCTTCAGCTTCTTCTAAGGAACTTCATGCGTACAAAGCGTTGTGTTATGGTACTCATAAATGCTGTCTACTATATAAACAGTTGCTTTGACTGGGATTCACCACCAAGGAGTCTTGCTGCTTTTTTGGTATGTTATTTTATTCATGCCTTATGAATATTAACCATAATGTTAGTGATATGTTTATGCAAAAGAAATATGCTATGGCCTCAACTTTATCAATAAGCATTCTATTAAAATTATAATTAGTTTAAAGTTAATACTGTTACAGCCAGTAGTGTACTGGTACATCAGTGGCCTCCAAGACAAAAGTATCGTAAGCATTAGGTACCAAGAAGCTTGAAGTTGCAGAATTTTTCTTTGAGCACTGCTGGCCAGGAGAACTCTTTAATATGTCACTCATCATCCTCTCTTAAACCACTCCAGCCTCTGAGACAAATGAGTTCTCAGTTGTTTCTTTAAAGGTTTATATTAAGTTTCCATTCACCAGACAACCTCAATGGGGTTTTCATGGCTCTTACTCTATCCTGCACCCCCCAAAAACAGATTTGCTATAAATTATTACTGTTTAATGTCAGTGTCACTCTTAACTTGCATCTAATTATTTTCCTTGCTACTGTTGACAATTGTTATGGCTCAGTTTAGGAGCATGCTAAGAATTGAAAGAAGCCAAAGGGTAACAGCTTATTTAAACTGGCAATGAAAGATTTCAGTATTTGAGATATATGGTAGTGACATTCTAGGAATCTTGATGAAGAGTTGTTGTGTCAGTAAATGAAAGTTTCAGAAAGTGAGGTTTACTTTTTAAAAATTGGCATTGTTGCTGTTGTATGGTTGCTTCCCATGCTGTTAAGCCTGGGAAATCATGTGGGAGGTGGCTATGACATTGATTTACCATGTTGCTTATGTCTGCGCAAGGACAACACTGGTATTGACAACACTGTCTCCTGTGGACTCTTGAGTTCAAATGCTGCTGAGTTACACAGGGAATGGTCATACAGAAGTTGGAGACAACACAAAGGGAAGGAGTTATATGTCACCAAATAAAAGAGGGAAAAAAACTTGTCAGGTGTCTGAGGAGAAAAGTTTTGCCCATCATGTCTGAGGAAAACAGGGTTTTTTTTAACTTCACACAGGAGCTCTTAGCTTTTTGAAGATATACAATCCTTACAATGTTTATTTTAGTTTGAAATGCCCAAGATAAATGTGTTAGACAAAATAAACATTTTTATTCAGGTACCTGATAATTTTTTTCTTTTGTTTGGACATAAATAATTAGCAACCACGTGGCATCTATGATATTGTTCCCTTTGAAAGAGGTAAGGTGTAACTTAATAGTAAAAACTAACATGCTGATATAAAAGCAAATTTTATTCTGAGGGACATAAGACTCATGATGTCAATATGCTACCTCAAGGAACGCAGGCATTTATCTATTTATAATATTTATTGGCCACCTTTGAGGGCAGAAGCCCTCCCTAGCAACATACAGTAATAAAACACTTCATAAAAACTGATGCAATATTAAACAGCAACTACAGTGAATGTATCAAGGAAAGGCTAAAGCAAAATAGCATGCTTTCAAGATCTTCCTAAAAGTCTGCAGTTATTCAGTCCTGATAGAGACCAGAAGGTAATTTGTTATAGAGGTGAAGGGACACTGTGGCAAAGGCCTGCTTTTGTATGGTCACCCACCTGACTTGATTCACAGGTAGACACATGAGAAGGGTATCTCTTGCTGATCTTAAAGTGTGGGCTGTTTGAAATGGGTGAAGGTAATTTGGTCCCAAACCGTTTAACACTTCTTGAAACACATTATGTAGTAACCAGTTGTCTTGGATGGCTTTCAAAGAGATACAGGTTATAGAAGGTTATTACAGAAGATTACGTGTTTTTACCTCAGCTGTAATAACCAGGTAACCAATAAGTTGTCCTTCCTTAAACAATGTCTGTCTTTTAATGGAGACTGATGCTTCATAACTGACAAGCTCAGAGCCAGTAGCGCAGGGGGCTATATTTTTCCTCTTCCATAAAGTCATCTTTCTCTTCTCTGCCCTGCCTTCTCTGCCCAATGATCTCAGTGCCTGCCCTGCCTTTTTGGAGCTATTAAGTAATCTGCTGTGATGTCATGCTGTGTCATTACAGACAGGTGATACAGTTTGTCTGCCTGCCATTGGCAGGTGGGCACTTAAGGGGTCTCATGAAAGAATCTAAAAAGAAAAAACACCTTCATCTTTGTATACTGTAATCTGTATATCAACACTGTTTATGCAGATTTCTGAGTGACTTCAAAGACCTTTTATAAAGACTGTTGATACTTAGCTGCTTATACCAAAGAGTTTGTCACAAGTCAACAACCTAAAGTTGTATCAGAAGACTGCAGCAGAGACATGATTTTTGGAAGCCTGTTCTGAGAAGAGTTGTACTTTGTGTGCCCCAGTAAAATCTCTGTGTTATGAACACATTAACTGACTGCAGGATTGCAGTTCTACAGTTAGTCTACAGTTCTACATGTGGATTTCTTACAGGCCATTGAATTCAGTGGATTTGAGATTCACCCTAAAGGATGAAGAGATGACAAACTAAAGGATCAATTCTTATTATTTTTAATTAATATGGGTGGGATAATGTTGAGTAGAATTCTGTGAACTGGATGATTCCAAAGGTAAAGATTGGCAGCCATGCAATTTTTGCCAGTCCTATCCTCACCCTCCTCTAGCAAACATCCATGTCTCTGAAATCCTGCTTTGAAGGAAAGGATTGGAACACCCCTCCCCCCAAGTGCTGTCTGAGATGCTGGTGAGGAACAGAAGAATTGGCAAACTTTACCACCCCACTCCTTCCACCAACAGGGGATCTTTGCTATATCCCAATTCCCTGCACCAATGGAAAGAGCTTTTGCATTCACAGAGGGCAACTCTGGTTCTAACTTATAGGATTTAAAGTAGGTTTTTTAAAGATACATAGTACTTACCTGGATTTAGGTAGTAGAACTCTTTCTGAATGCCTGGAAAAACAATAGATTTCATACTTTAATATGACAGTACAATTTGTTGCATTAATCTTCTTCACATGTTAAAAACATACAGTAAGTAAAAGCGACTTGAATGCTTGAGCATATAAAGTTGTTTGATTAGAACCTAAATAAACTACAGTTTTTCATATTTCAGTGCAGCGTTTTAACTACTTCTACATAATAGCAATATGCAGTGATTATTCCAGAATATTCTTATGCATAACAAGTGTAAGGAAGTTACCACATACACAGAAATGGTGAGGATTGTATTTGGAATAACCTATCAAATGTCTTCTAAATTGGGTTTAATTTTCTTCAGGCTCTTGACCAGATGTTCATGCACTTGTGGCTGTTAGAAAGTGTGAGAGGATATAGGGCAGAAGAGGAGGGAATGTATGCAACCTCTCATGTACTGTCAACTAACTATAACGAACAGAAAAATAATTGGATAACTAAACCAGTAAAAGGACATACTTCAACACGAGTCAGTGAATTATTTTGCAGGACAAACTTTAATCTTTAAATAAGATTGTGGATAATTTGTGGTGTCATTTGTCTATTTTGAATTGTTTTAGCCTTTTCAGTTGTTACACAGTAAGTGTTGCTGTGTTAACATTAACATTTGATATTTTACACATTTAATTCCTGTACTGCTTATGTGGTCTTCAGGGAAATGCACTCTAGTGCTACAAGAAAGAGACAAAGTATTGATCAGCTAACATTTCAGCTACATTTATGTATGTCGCAAAATTAATGAAAATGCCAGACAAAAATGTCAGAGTGCACAAAAAGGTAGGATTTGTATTTTGGTAGTCTAATGAAAAGTTTAAGTGTACGTTATCACATTTCCTTTTAGCCTACACTGTACAATTCATAACATGGTAATTAAAGGGAAACTTGCATTTTATTTGGAGTACAAACTGAGAAAGGTATAGCCAATCTTCACAGAAAGTGATGTTCCCAAATGACTTCAATAAAGCACCTGAATTGCCAGTTTGAACATTCAAGCATTGCTCTATATAAAACTAATCCTTTCTCAGGGGAGAACGATGCCAGCATTGCACAGTTATAGCTGTCTCAACTATAGTTGGGCTGATGATGCAATGTCTTCTCCTTTTTATTTTGGCCAATATTTTTCTAAGTCTTAATATTAATTTTTAAAGCTTTATTTGAAAAGAGTATTATGCATTTCCCTTTTTATTCACCATTTTCCTGCATATGTTCTCACTTAGTTAGGTTAGTTATATATTTAGTTATGGTAATCCATATTTGTATGAGTTTTATCATTTATATGAGTTTACATTAGCCATCTTCATTGAAAAGTAGAGGCCACATCTTGAACTGTTCAAGATTTTAGGATCACATTACATGTTCCTTATTAATAAGGATCTCTTAGCACAGCTACACGGAGGTATAGAAATGGAAACAATAACATGCAAAATCACGGGAATTCTTTTTGTAGGTTACTTTTTTGTAGATTTGACTCACCTTTCCTAAAGCCCCGGAATGACACCAACTGGATTAAAAGGCACTTAAAAGAATATTTTGTATTTTAGAAGGGTTTTTAGAGTTAAACAATTGTATACTCTGTCCCCAGAATCTATACAATTATGCTGAAAGTGCAGTATTCATGGTGGCTAATCAGTTAATGACGTTATGGCATTCAATCATCCAATTTTATTTTAATAGTATCCAATTTTATTTTAATAGTGAATAGATGAAAAAAATGAAATTGTTTTTATATGTCACTAAAATAGTACATATTTTTTAATTTTCATTTTAGAATTCTGTGATTTTTGAGATTTGTAAGCAAGACTGTCCTTTAAAGAAAGGCAGTGTTCACTAGAATATTTTCCTCAGATGTGACCATGGGCAAATGACATGCATCTATTGTTATAAAGTTTAAGGCTTTCATTAGTTATTGAATTTGTTTGTTGGGTTATACCATATGAATACATTGAAATCATACTGGTAATCTTTGAGCTACCTGATCTAAAATAAAACTCTATTTTGTGCTGTTAAGGACTGCACCTTTAACACTTTCTCAACAGACTTGCTAGCCTCCTATCCCTACTAGAATCCCTTTTGCAATTTGAAAATTTGCCCCAGGAGGGGATAGCAACATGGGGATTACTGACACACGTGCATGCTGAGGTCAATGTAGAAGTGCTTTCTCTTCACATATGAGGCTCCTTGTATTGCAGGATTTATGCTTGAGAAAATGGTTTGCATACAGATTTGTTTTTTAACCGTTAAAATGTGCAAAAGCCCAGCTTCTTCTCTTTTCATCCTTGAGAATAACATCTAAACACATGCAAAAATTCTATTTCCTTTTTTAACCGGATGTGGAAAGTAAATTGCAAGAATTCCAAGTGCTTTTCTTTTTTTTTTTCTTCAGCAGATGGTATGCTTGTGACCTAGCATGAATGGTGAATGATCAGATTCATGCACAAATAAAGCAGTTTTTAATGGCAGGATTTGAAGAGCTACTTTAGCACTCCCAACAGCTTGGGAATGCCCAGTGGGATTTTTTTGACTTTGAACAGCAGAATCCCATGTTGTATCACAAGCTGCTCCTGAAGTGTGGCAAGAATGGGAAGGGATTTTATTCTGTTATTGAAATAAACATGTAAAGATTCATGCTTAGTTTGCACCATAGATTTGCAGAATCAAACATCTTTTCCTGATATAAGTAACACCCATTCCTAGAAGCTGCTGCCAGCATTGCAGAAGTAGAGAATATTGGTACATATATTTCTTTTTGGAAAAACTGAGTGTGGAACCAAAGGTGTGGGGGGAGGGGGGGCTCGATGCTTTTTTCATGTTCCTCCACCATAAAGTATGTTAAATCAATACATATGAAGGATAGAATTATCTTGATGATTAGAGTAGCTCCGGGCATCTTCAATGTACTTGTAAAAATGAATTCAGGTGACCTTCTCTTTTGTTGTCTCTTTTGCTCTTCCATTTTAGGCTCAGCTACTTGTTGCTCTTGGCAAATGTTATTTTGTTTGCTCTAGTCTTTTTATATATCCAGCTAACCTTCAGTGTCCTTTTCCTCATTGCTCTTCAGACTTGAGGACTAGTTTTGTGTTGATCCCGCCTCCCTTGACAAAAGATGCAATTTCAAGTGATAACAATTGTTCATTAAATTAGAGTTCCACTCAGAGAGAGTGTTTTCTTAATTTTTTTAATTACATGGAACTAGTTTGGCAAATTTATACTGGAAAGCTCCAGGATGGACAATGTTCCTTTGCTCATGAAAATTAAGTGTGCACAATTCCAGTACAGACTAAGTTCAAGTAATATTAGTGTATATCATGCTCTTTGGTACAGATATATTTCCTACAAAACTAGAACTAGATATTGCCGAACATCATATTTGAAATGAATCACCTTTTTGAAAAGAACAATCTCTTTTTAAATGTATCATGTAAGAAGCTAGATAATCTAAAACATTTAGTCTAAAATGGAGATTTGTTTTAGAAATATTTTAACCCATGAAATTAGGAAAATGTGGTTTTTAATTTTCTTTAGTTATTGATTTTATTTATTGCAAAAGGTTGCTCACAACAATTAGCAGGAAATGTTTTTATTCTTGGGTTTTATTAGATTTCTTAAAGGAACCGAAGGTCTATCAGGTCTTCAGTTTTAAAATTATTAGAGCATATGAAGGAGAAAACATGTTCTACTCTGCAAAGGAAAAATGTTTATCAAATTCATGATAGTTAAAAAAACTAACAGTCATTATCAGAGAAAAGGTGAACTTGCTGTTAAAGGGCAATGCAGAATTGGAATATAGGGAAACTGCAATTAATGTCTACTGCACAGTAGCCTTTATTACTCTCCAGAACTATATTGTCAACATGATTAGGCATGTCTGTATTCAGCTTATAATGAATCTGAATACCTTTACCTTCCGTAACTAGAAATAACTCATTAATGGGCCAATTCAAGTTCTTCTCTACCTCATTAAAAGGTAAAACTTTTAAAAAACCATTTGACTCATCTAATCTTTGTTAATTTCTTCATATTTATTACTTACTGTTGATAATACAGCGTAAATATTCTCCTGTGCAGATGTAACATGCAGACTCGATTTTGAAATGTGTTTGATTCCCTGCAAAACTGCATTTGATAAATATCTTTTGAGCACAGTTGTATCTTTCCATGTAAGCTTGGGCAAGTAAGTAAATGTATTATATAAAATTATTCCACCTTCTAAAAAAAATAAAAAACCTGAATAACCACAGGATCAACTTTGGCCCTACCTTCTAATTTTTGTTCCATAAGAATTAATATCTGGCAAGTCAATATGTTATGCATATTACTCTACTATAAGACTGTCACTTTGTCAGTGCTTTCTCCTTTAATGAAATCAGCGTGTGTGGGCAACGTCTCTTCTTTCTCTCTCCCAGTTTATAATGGGTGGGGTGGGGGAAGAGACTCCTCTCTTTCATTCCCTGTAGTGTTTAATGCCAGTGATTCTCTCCATATCATTCCTACCAGGGTGGTTTAGCTAGCAGCATTTCATTTGCCTTTTTTCTCCTTTCCAGACATAAAGCTGTGTAGTGCCCATCCTCACTCTTAGCTCTTTGTTTATAGCACTTTCCTTCTCTGTGCTCTTCCACTTGCTGTGCATAAGATCAAGGCAAAACATGCACACTGGAGTGCTTTCTGAGCTGAGCTGGGATAGTACAAACTGTTGCAGGAGTTGATGGGAGGCTTGTGTGCCTACTAACCTTATTTGCAATAGGGAAATGTACAATGACTTAGTTTAAACCACAGCCTGAACAAGAGGAATAGATAAGCACACGCATTCCTTATGTAAACTCACTTGGTTATTTGTGAATGATTGAATTCTTCATGAGATTTCTTTGATTAAAAATTACTTTAATGCCAAAATATACTATGTGTACTTAAGATGGCTTAAAATTTGAGAAGTAATAATTGCTGCCCTTGTCATAGTACACTGTTAGCTTAGTGATTATGAATTCATAAAAATGTCTCAGCATTGGTATACAGAGATAACAATTATTAGAGTAAGGCCTTATTAATAGCACTCTTAGCACTTGGCCCTTCAAAGAATTGTCTCACTGAAATCATGAATGAACATACTAGCAGCTTTAAACAAACAAAAATGGTTATGGAAATTACACAGTTGTATTTTAGGTTTTAGTAATTATTATTTTGGATACATTGTATAGCATCAGAACCTGTTTATTTTGCAAAACTAGAAAGCACTCTGAATCTACTATAAAGAACAACTTAATTTTATTATTACTTGATATTTCTCTTTAATAAATGTTTTTGATGCCATGTTTCTTTCCTTATACTAATGGTTCAGTGGATTGTTAACCACGTATCTTCTTACTATGAGCATTTATTAGATGGATCTGTTTCAGTGACTGAACACTTGAATATACCTATACAATTCACAGTTGAAAACTCCGGCAGCCTATCTAGCACTACTAGAATGATATCACTGAACTGGCTGGAGTTACCTACCACAGGAACAATTACCTGACCAGGGTCAAATACCCTATCACCTTTCTACCTGAACACCTGCAAATTGAGCTGTACCCCATTCAGAATGATAAGAACAGAGCCATTGTCAGGGAGATAGTTTGTTTCTGGGAGAAAATTATGCCAGTTCTCTTTTAAATGAAAGACAAGTCTGTTGTTACTTAAGGGATATTAGGCTTCACTGCATTTTTGAGGAAAACAAATTTGCTGTAACTTTATCTGTAATGTAGTACTGAATAGGTGCAAATAGACTCTACATTGTATGTAGCAGAGCAGAAAAAATAAGGGTTTGTTAAAGCCATAAAAGGGATTTGTAACCATTATATTTCTGAAGGACTGTCTTATCAATCATGGGTTATAGGGGAAATGTTTTAATTACAGCCATAACATTAAATACCTTCCTTGTAATTTATCCAAAGGAAGACTCAAAGAAGGAGGGTTTTGTCTATTCTATATATATAATGAAATTACAAATTTCCTGAAAGTAACTAGAATGATAGTCTTTGATTTAGTGTTTTAGTTAGCCAGGAATTACAATAAAGACTAAGCCAAAGTCATTATTTCCAAAACCGAGCTTTGATTTGGTTTGCATTATTGTGGTGGTTTATTGATTCAGTGAATAGCTTGCTGAATTTAATATTTCATACAATATTTTTCAATATAGCTCTACTGCATATAGTTAAGATATAGTCGTGTATATATTTCCCCTGTAGTCTTGCAGTTGATCACTCATTAAGCAAACACAGCTTTAGTAGTTATTTGTATTATTAATGTGAATAAGTATTAATGCCCAGGATTATAAAAGGCATTATTGAAACTTTGATCAGGAGTCATAATGCAGTGCCTTTTTATAATTGGTACCATTTTAGCTTTGAATTTGGATTAATAAGAAATCTGCTGTTGGTTTTAGATGTTGAAGTGTAAAACAGAGAAACTGCTGAGGTTACACTGAAATATTTAAAGTGCTTCCAAAATGTCCAAGTGTAGAGGGACTTATAAGAGGTGCCTAATTTCCACCTAACTGCCAAAGTATTTCATACACATGAATGTTTTCTTCCTAATCCACAACTAAGTGTTTGGACTGAAAAATTTTCTAGGAAGATTCACTAGATTATTTGACTAACTTGATTCAAAATCCCTACCTTATTTCTGTGGTTAGATATTGGTTAACATTTAAAATGCATTTTGACTTCACCGTAATAGGCTGTTGTTACAGAAATAAGAACAGAACAAATCATGTAATGAATATTTTTGTCAGCAAAAAGAAATGTGTGTAATGGATTGTCTGAGTTTGAAAAAATGGATGAAGGAAATGAATTTACTTGTGGGAATGCTGATCCTGAAAGAAATGTTTGAGAATGATGTGGATGGGAGCACTAAAGCTTACAGAACTGTGGCCCTCCTAATGTTCTGCATTTAAGCCAATATAGGCATCACCTGTAAAAACTGGGCAATGAAGTAGGTAAACTCAGCAAAGATACAGATATATCTACTATAGGACAATTAAATGACCTGGGTTTGTGGCATTTACTGATCAGATATTCTCCCAATAATTGTGCAAAGTAAATGTTAACCATGACTTCTATAAAACTACTAATTATAAAAGGTTGATAGAGATTTGTACACTTCATTGAAAAATTCACTGATGTTCTTTGCCTTATGATTACTTTAAGAGTCTAAACCTGCAATCTTATTTGGAAGTGACCACACTGAACTGAGTGGAATTTACTGATCGGTAAACATGATTAGATCACCCTGTAATCTTATGTGCACTAACCTAGAGGCAGAACTCATTGTATAGCAGTATTTTCTTCTGAGTAACTAGTTCAAGATTGGACTATATGATTGTAATACTACGCAGAATTGCTTGGGAGCAACTCACATTGTAAGTGAGACTTCCACGTAAAGCGAAGGATTGGGTTGTAAAAAATGCAATACACAGCCAACAAAAGCAAGATTTCAGTAATAGGAGAGACTAGAAAATGTTTCTTGCCAAGGAAGCATCATGCCTGTCATATCTTCTGTGTCCTTTTCAGTAGCAAGGTGCAGAGTGCTTCCTGGTTGACAGAAAGATCCTTCTTAATATCCATGTTTTAAGCTATTCTTATTTAGATTTAGAAATAAATTTCTGTTTTACACAATGATGTTCTATATGTTGTGCTGTAAAGCTTAAAAGTAAAATTTCATTACAGCAAACTCTTTTGAAAACCATTTTATGTCCCAAATAGATGAGATAAAAGTTTTAGTGTGGTTTAATGTATAAAGCAATATAACCAAACCTGAAGCTAAGAATTTGATTCAAGAGTGATTTATTATATAGGGGGTTTCACTCAATATTCACCTTCTAGACATTAATTTTTAAAGAAACTTTAAAAATAATCTTGATAGTAGAACAAATGAAAGAAATGAGATACTGAATCCATATAAGCTTTATAAATTTGTGACAAGCAATCCATCTTGTGAAGTTATTGCACATTCTTTACCAGTGTTTATCTCATAATTGACAATTTCAGTCATGTATTTGTTCATTTATGGATTTTAAATACTGAATAATGCCAAAGATTAGAGATATTCCAGAAAACTAGTACATCAGAAAAATTTGGCTGCTGATCTTTCATGTTTTTCCCCAAAACTGTTACAGATTTTTTAAGATAGTGATACTTAATGTAATGTAGTGAGGCATTTTGTGGAAGAAAAGAGTTATAAGTGCATATAATTCTGAATTGCATGCTCAGTACAAAACATGGACCTGCTTCAATAATGGACATGCACCATAGATATCAGCAGTGCTAACAGGCACATTGAAGAAATCTATTTTTTAAAAAAGATCATGTAGAAGTATGCATATGAAATCCAATTAAAATATTTTTTCTAACTGAAATGTTGCTGATCGTAGACTTTAAATGAGAATTCTTAAATACAGGGATCTGTATTTGAATTAGTTTCAAGATTAGCTTTGTTCATCTTAAAATCTAATCAAGACAACTTTTCATTGTTTTACTTTTAACGTTTTTTGTTATTTTGATTGTCATGTTAATAGTATGTGCTGCACAACAGGCACATAGATTACAATATGACTTCAGATTTGTGTTTCAATTGGTATTTCCAACACCACAGTTTTTCTTAAGATTCATGACCTACTATTTTAAAAAGGAATTACACCAAATGTATTCACTGTAGCTATAGTAAAATTAAAAGGTCACCAAATTATTATTTTAATGTCAAGTCTCAAAATAAGTATTTTCTTCATAAATGGAGAAAAGGGAAAAATTAAAAAACATTTTTAGCAATATATTTGGAATTTTCAGCTACAGAATGTTTTGAAATCAGTTCATTTCAGTGAGTATTTTTCACTATTAAAATTATTTAGCATGACTACCTCAAACTAAAGAGGGAAAGAAGTTAATGGTCATTTTAATCTCATTATTGGGTAGAGAGGGAAATCTTACAAATTATCCAAATTTGCCATCTTACGTATTTTTTAAATCCAAAGAAAATATATGTTACATGTCCCCAAAAAATCTCCCAAACCCGCTAGATTCAGTAATGATTGCATTTAGCTGGCATACTCTATTCATTTTAAGATTCATAAAAAGGTGGAATGTAATTAAGCTGGTGCTATGAAAACTATGCATAATACTTTAGGTTGCAATAATTCTCTTCAACTATATATTAGATCTAGTGATACTGTGTTCTGAATTATTTTCAAAAGAATGCCTATTCTTAATCAACATTACTGACTAACTTAGAATTTAATCTGCATGTTAATAGAACAGGAAAATAAAGTAAAATGCTGAGCTTTGTGCCTATCAGTGTTTTACAGGGAAAAAAAGCAATCTGAAAGACCTAATAAAGTTGTGCACATTGTGTACTATATACGTTCATGATGTGGAAGAAGTACAGAAGCCACTGACTTTAACACACAGGTTTTTTACACCATTTAATAAAATGCCTGTTGCTCTAATTTTTTTATTCCTTAAAATTCCAATTGAATTTTATCTGGCCAGGGCGGCTTATTTTATAATGTGAGTTTTAATCAAGATTATTTTATATGGATTTTAACTTGTTTTATCTATGTTGTAAGCCGCCCCGAGGCTTCGGCGAATGGGGCGGCATAAAAATGTTTTAATAAATAAATAAATAAATAAATAAAAGTTTTTTTAATACACGACTTTCCATTTCTGACAGAATGAGCTTATCTTGTAAAATTTGTCCATGCATCAACACTCTGAAACAGGTGAAGCTGTTCTGATATTTATGCTTTAATGCATTCTAGAGAAGAGTGATTCACTAGCTTCAGGAATAGGGGTGTGTTCTGAAATCACTCTTTGTATAAGGGATTTCTAGGTGCCTCCATTATGTCAAAGACAGTTGAAAAGATAGATTACCAGTTAGAGCATTACAGCATGATCATTAGACACTATGGGGAAACAATATGAACATTTTCCCTGATTTTTAAGCTAGCATAGGTCTAATTATTTTAGAATTCTAACACCTTATTTACTTGAGTTCAGCAATATCACATCTAAAGTGTGTACATTAAGAAAATTCATAAAACAAGTGAAAGAAAATGTATGCTAGTCTTAAGTTAACAGAAGAATCAAACATTTTAAAGGTTGAAATAGGAACTAGTCAGAATCTAGACAGAAAAAGGTTGGACTTAGAATTAGAGAGAACCTAGACAGAAAAAATATGGACAATTATAAAATCAAGTAATAAGTAAAACATGAGTAATATCTACAATGTGAATATTTGAGTATGTGGCATTAATAATTGGTAATACTTTTGTCTGTTGAACAAATAGTTGATGAATGTTGTTCTGCATTTGATCCTGTAGGTAGCACTCTTGTCTCACAAAAGCAGTGATCTCTCAGGAAGCATGGTATATATTTATTTATTTATTTAATCTTGGTAGGCTAAATCTAGCTAGCAGTACATTTGCATAATTTCCAGACTTTCATGATGATCTATGCTCTTACAACAAGTGGCCTAAATATTGCCTTGGCCTTCTGAGTTTCTCTTTCAAAGCTGTTATATTCTATTCTTTTCTTCTGTGATCTGATGGAGGTACATCACAGTACCAAAATCCAATATATTATTTGAAATCCTGAAAGTTACAGTGATAAGCTATCTGAAAAGAAAATTTTCTTTTAATGCAGTGCTTTCAGATACAAATGCATCTGTGGGGTTCTAACATTCTGTATTCCATTTTCTTCTTTATACAAAACACTATTCAGCAGTTGCTTTATTTTCAACTCACTAATGAGGTAAATGAAGTCTCGATCTCTTAATCTTGCTTTTCTTTTCATCTCTGGACAGGGCCACCTACATTATTTCCATTAACGTGTGAGAACTAGATTGGCTCCTATGAGACTGGCATGTAAGTGTAGTAAGCGATCCTTGCACTGTCCTTTACACCATTTATTTACTAGTTCTCTGGAATTAGGAGCACGTACTTTTTGAGAGTCCCTTGATAAATGAAGTAAATAAACAATTCAGGGTCAAACACTGTAATTCAGGCATGCGAATTTTTTCATCATTCTAAAAGCGATACATTGCCTGAACCGATTTTATGGGATGGCTAGTACGTCTGATAACATGACCAGTGCAGTGGCTACTAAAGCACACCTCCCTATCAGGTTCATATGATTTACCGGTGGTACTTGGACTCCTCAAAATAATAACCTCTTTTTACCAAGGAGATTGTTCTGCCCCTTATACAAATTTCCTTTTATATCTATCTTACTCATAATCAGTATATACTAGCAAAAGAGATTTAGTATTATTCTAACTAGCAATCATGGCTTGCTTGAATGAAAATTTGGAGCTTTATTCTATTTTATTAATAACAAAGAAGAGAGATATACTGTTTTGAAGTTATCATAGATTTGTTATATCTTGTCTCTAAGGAAGATGGCCTTTAATGATTACAATAGTTTCCTTTTATACATTTATGTGTGTGTGTTTTTTTAGTTAACATAAGGCAGCTGTGAGTGTAAAATTCATTGAAATTCACTAAGTGAGTTTCAAAAAAAAATCTTACAAAGGCCTATTAATGTGCATCTTTATTATTCCTTTGTCAGTGTGCTGCACCATGGGAGACTTGAGAAGGGAACACTACAGCCTTCTATGAACAAGCTGTTTTCTAATCATATTATCTGTGCATTTGTGCGTATACTAGAACATGCAAAGTCAAATGCAGGTGGGAGGGAGCTAACCTTTGACTCACTGTAGCAGCAAAAATATTTCAGGCTATCAGCATGGGAGTTTTCAGCTTTTCATTGTCTCAATAGAATAGAAGGTATCTTTATCTCGAAGCATAAATAGATCCCCTATGTAGGCTGTACCACTGTTTGCATGAATTCTTCTAAAATATGAACCTTACAATTTGGAAAAAATAGTGAGGGGATTCAAATATAAAAGAATATGAGAAAAAGCATTATGATGAAATCTTATCTTAGATTCAGTAAGGTTAACAACAAGAGCCTTTCTTGCTTTTTTTGGTGGTAGTGTCTGTCTTTTCTCTCCCCCACTCCACTGTCACAAGCCAAATCAGAACTACCATTGCTGTTCACAAAAATGTTCTTAGCTTAACTAGTCAATGAAGGGAGAATATTTCCATTATAGAGGCCTGCAAAAGTGAGTAAGAGCTTTTGAACTCATGAGCTCTGATGAATAGAATCTTCTGTCTATGTAAAAAAGTCTTCTGTGTATGCAAAAAAAAATTCTTTTGTAAAAAGGAACTGATTCATGCTATAGCGACAATGTAAATGTTTATCCACAAAGTTGTGGAACTTTTATTTACATGTCATGTAGAGTAATCTTAATTTCGAAAATATGTAACTTAAAGATGAGCCTAACACAGTAAAGGTAAGAAATTGGGCACAGCAGAGAATCTGGTGGTAACCGTGTACTGCTAGGATCTGAATTGTCCCCTTGCACTTCTGTCGACTCTGCAAGTTTGACTTGCTTTCTTCATCTGAGTTCAACTTTATATTACCTGTTGGTTGCTCTCCAACTTCCATGACAATTTTGCAGGTGGTACAGAGAGTTTATTAAGATGATAGAAGGCTCCTGGATATATATTATTTTGTAGAAAATGCAGATTCTATTTGAATTTACGCAGTCATTAAACATGTTTTCTTTTATCCTGGATTGCTTGGTTGAAGCAATGAAGTTGTGTAACATCTTTAAGATTGATTATAATCTTCTCAATTTAATTAAATGTTACTTTAAATTGGTTGGTTTATGTGTGTGTAAAAAAGAGAGAAAATGGTAAAAGGTGTAATTAAATAGCAATGAAATCTAAAAAGTATATTACATGTATGTTGACCCCTCTGTTTACATTTTATGCATCTGATGAAATAGATTCTACTCAAAAAATTTATGCTGGAATACATTTGTTAGTATTGAAGGTGCTACAGGACTGCTGGTTTTGCTACAGTAGCATAACACATTTACCTCTCTGGAAGTTTTTACTGTGCTTGGCTAATGGAGTTGCAGAAATGATATCCTTTGGGAAGACAGTGTTTAGATGTAAAAAATGTTCCTTTCAATAGAATGGGCAGAATATGTTGTTTGTCTAAGAATTCTTCATGTTTTATGTTATGTTAGTTGCAAAGTCGTGGCTCACCCATCACAACCCCATGGACAACATTCCTCCAGGCTCTCCTGTCCTCCACCATCCCCCAGAGTCCACCTAAGCTCAAACTGACTGCTTCAGTGAACTCCATCTAGCCACCTCATCCTTCTTGTTTCTTCATGTTTATTGTCCTCTAATTAATTATGCAGTGATGAATCATATGCTGGACTTTAAAATAGCAAGAATCTTTCTGTATAAGAGATTTTGTTGTACATAACATTAACAGACTTGATCAACTGATTCAATCTGTATCTCAACTTTCTACCAAAAAAATTCTCTTCAGTGCTTTTGCTAGCCATTTCAAACTCTTAGACACTGGAAACAAACCTCCCTAAGTGGATGACACACAACTGTCTGCTTTTGAGATTCTGCTGTAGTTGCAGTGGCATTCAATTCCATTCCTGTTCCTCTGAAAATTGTGTTGAATTCTTGTCCTTCCAACCATTTTATAGGAGATGCTCATGAATCATAGTAATATGTGAAGGAAACAGTTCATATGGATGGTTGAAAATTCCCATGCCCATGTCACCAGCCCATAGATTGGAGCACTAGCACTGATCCAATCATGGTGTTCCATATCCTCCTGATCTACTTTTACTTTTTGTCTGCAAGTTAAATAAGCTACTTTAGTTTTTCAAAAATTCCTGATAGTGGATCTTACAGCCCCTAACCTAAGTGTTATAGAGTTCTAAAATTGTCAAGTATCTATGCATTCTGACTTCTCATAGCACCATGTTGGATTCTGGACATTCCATGCCTTTGGGGTTTCCAATATATTCAAGTATTAGAGCTGGTAAACTGTCTCCAGTCTCTGATAAAATAGACAGGACTGGGCTAGATGAACCAATAGGAATATTCACCTATTATGCTAAGCCCGTCTGTGAATAAGACTTTGCAATGGATTGTTTGCTGAACAACACATAGTAGTCCCAAAAAATGATCAGCGTTACCATGGGTAGTCCAGCATATATCCCAGTCCCTTTCAAAGCAGAACAATCCTTTTCTTCCTTTCCTGCTTTGGTCTCTACTCTTTTTCAGTTGCTGTATCTCATTTTGGAACCTCAAAAAGTGCAATCTGGCCTCTTTTTCCTTTCACTCCAGAAAATTGTGTGGCTGTGTTTAAAATGGTAAAAGTTGGTTTTTTTGTCTTTTGCAGGTGCACTCTTATAGCTGTCCAATATGTAGAGTCTTATTTGGTCAGTTGTCTGTTTCAGCAGTCAAATGGAGCCTCAGAGTGGAATATGTAAGGTGATACTATATGTAGGCCTGTTTGCACACACTTACCAGAAACCATGTGCTAAGTTGTCTATTCAAAAGCATTTGGTAAAGGGTGTAGGGAGTGGCAAAAGAAGATGCACCTTTAGTGATGCAATTGTCTTGATTTTAAGTGCTGAACCAACAGTTCCCAGTATTCTCCATCATTTTCAGTACTTCCCCAAGCTGCTAGTTCCTCCAAAAATATAGAAATATTAACTACCCCACCCTTTTATGACTCCTTCTCAAAGCATGTACTGCTGCAGTTCCTTGACAGTTAAAAAACAAGAAAAATACACACATTTAATGACTAGGCAATACATGGAGAGGAAATGTGTGCAGTCTAAGTGCTGGGAACTGAATGGAGGGGAAATTTCCCCCCTGCAGTAATGGAGCAGGGGCAGGAATTAATATCTCCCCTTTCTGCACAAGAATTGAGGAAGTGCTGAAAAAGTGGTGGGCACGAAAAAGTATTACTTCAGCACTTAAAACAAAGAGGCTCACATCAGCTAGGAAGGTTATTGTTTCTACCACTCTCTTGGTGCACTTATTCTTTTGATTTATTTTGACTGCTTTTGATGCTTCTGACTTGTGCTACTATTCCTCCTTTCCTTTACTGTTATTTTAGCCACTAGGCAACCTCATCTTGTCAGTATTCATATCAGAGAGCAGTTAAGTGTGGATTTGCAAAAGACCAACAGTAATATATATATAAAAAAGAAACCCCAGCTGCTCACTTTTGGAAAATGAAAAAGCCAGGGAATGAGTGACAGTGTTTTCAAACTGCTACTTTGACTTCAGTGGAAGTCAGTCACTGGTGAGATCATGAAAAATGAGCAAGGCGGGGGGGGGGGGTGCCACTGTCTAATGGCTCTATAACCAGTCCATACAACCCATGGCAAAGTGTTTCTGCTGGATTTGGGTGACACAACCAAGACATTGTGGGCAAGAACAGCCTAAAACATGCTAGGTTTACACAACACCACAAATCCGTAGTGTTGTGCAAACCAGGTAAATGACTGGTACTTGTCACTGATGACATCAGTATATATGGATGAGTTATAGAACTAGACCTGGGATATAAATTGTGCTCTGCCTCTAGTAAAGCTGAAGACTAGATCACTACACCAAGTATATCTTTAAAAAAACCTCATGCTTAGTTGATGTGGAATAGGCTACTATTTTTGTTTTGCAAATTCCAACACTGAATATTTTTGCCTGCCATCAAAATTCATGGAGATTTGGCTTGTGTATGACTGTACTTGTACTGAACAGCATATTTTTGGCTTTTAAAGCAGGCTTCACTAATATATGCTAGTTTTACCACTTCATTTGACAATTTCACCTGCCACTTACTATTTTGTGTTCTTTATAGCATACAGATTCCCTTGAGCTTTCCAGCTATACTAATTTTTCGTGTAGTAATGTTGATTATAACTATCTCTTCCTTCTTATAGTGAAATCCTGAATCATTCAGATTGCTTTCTTTCTTAATTGGTATTGCCTTTAGTCTTTTTCTTGCAGTGTCTGTTACCTTGTTTTTCCATATCTGTGTAACTGCCATGAGACCTTAAGTGGAAGCTATTTCTTACAATGACAATCTCAGTGTTAATTAACTAATATAGATTATCCCCTTGATTTTGCCATAGCATTTGTGTTAAGTATTTGCTCTTTGTATTAGGTTTGCTGTGGATTTCAAGTTCATTTTTGTGCATTGAAGCTAATTCTCACAGTGTCTTCAAATTATCTCCTTGGGGGTGTTTTTCCTGAGTTAATCCTGACAATCTTCCTGCCAAATATGCCCATCAACTCTCCACATACAAGAACCTCTATGCTTCAGGCTGTATGCAAATTTAATGCCCATCTCATTTTGGTTTCTCTTACATAGATGACAGATACTGTAACAATAAAACCATACATTTCCCTATGGGGTTACCATTGGATAATCTTATATAGGAATGAATATATAGATGTTTCTGTTTTTGCGTGTGTGTTTCAATACAATATTAGGAACATATATAAAGAAAAATATGTGAAGCTTGCTTACATTTATGCATAGGTAAAATGTGTAAGAATGCATGTTTCAAGACAGTAAACAGCCAAAGATATCAGAAATGTATCTAGATCCCAAGGAGACTAATCAGTTGCTAAAAAATAGATGTGGTGGGGGAAAGTGATAAACAAGGAATGTATGCTGAAAAATAATTCCTAACATTTGAGGGTTTCTGCCTTCATAAGGAAAACAAGAAGCAACAGCATAGGAAATTAGATTTGTTTTCTGATGTACCAAAACCAGTGCAGTGAAGGCAAATGATATAGCAGCAATTGCAAACAGAGATTTCTTTGGATGTGTCAGAGTTTTCGTGATAGACTTCAAGTGTTTGTCTGAAATTAGTGTTCAGTATAAGTAGGTTAGAAAGATAGGGATCAATATAATCTCTCTTGCATGTTTTAAACAGAAAGGTCTTCATAAAAATGAAAGATGCCTAAACCTAGATTGGGTGGGGTTGGGAGGTAGTTGAAAGAGGTAGAGATGCTTCATATTTGTATATGTCCCCCCACAAGTTAGTGTTGAGTTCTCGTGTAGGCCATGTTCACACACAGCATTTATTTATATGTTCTGGTGCCACTGCTACAATTTGAAACATTGTCACAGCTTGAAAAATAGCTTCTGTAATGGCTTACTTAAAGCAAAGTTGTTTACAGTGTTGTGCATGGAGGGGCCAGTTGCCTCTACCTTATCATAGCCGAGCAGCAAGTTTGGTGAGAGTCTTACGCATTCCTGTAGTGCCACCCTCAAATGTGAGCCAGCTTGGAGCATCTGGAGCTCTTTGTGCTGTCATACATCTGAGCTACCATATGGAGCCCACTTAAAATTTCTCCATGTGGGTGTCATAATGAAAGTTGCTAGATTGGCCACTGTACAAGAAACTCACTATGCTGCAGGAGTTATCACATAGAAGTGTTTTTAAGTGGCTTCTGTGTGATGGTACTTAACAAGTAAAGCAGCCATTGTGCCTTTTTTTAAAGGAGCTTCATAAGCAATGGTATTACAGATAAATTTCCGTATCCTTGTTGAGAGAGGCGAGTAGCTTTTACAGTTTTGAGGTGAGAGGTGATTAAAGCTCATTAGGACAGCATTTATTTTTGTTATGGAAATACTGTTGAAGACACTTACTGCTTCTTATGTACTGGGAAGGTTAGAAGAGAGAGTTCGGTCATAACAGAACTGTGGCATGATTGTCACTGAAAGAGCAACAATATTCCTTTTAAGGAATACTTTCTGTTTTGGTTAATTGCTCCTATCTTCTTTTAGAAGCAGCAAATAATTCCCTTTGGAGGGGAAATTTCCACCAAATTTCTGTCTTCCCCTTATAAGAAGGAAAGCAGGGTTTGGGAAATGTGGTGTTACATAGGAGACATTCCTCTTACTCGCCAACAAAGAAAACCATTCTGAATTTAAAGTTTAATCTGGGGGTAGGGTAAGTTGAAAGTACAAATGCATTAAAAAGTCATGTTCCACAGAAGCTGAGTAAGGCACTGAATTTTCGGTCTCATACTGAAAGTGGGAGGAAATAAACAGCCAATGGGATTCTTAAAGTGGGGGCCTATCCAAGGGTAGCTGTGACCAGAGGTGATTCAGAGCCTGATTCTCCAGATTATTTGTGAATTTATTTCTATACTGCCCAATAACCAAAGCTTTCTGGACAGTTATTAAATTTGTTTCTATAAATTTCTGCTCCATAGCCAAACCTCTCCAGGTGGTTTACAACAATTTATCATAAACACCATAATAAAATGGATACATTAAAATGCAAACGCAGTAAAATACTGTGTAAAAATCCAATATACACAATTTTTAAAACTTAAACATCTAAAACAATTTCAGTAAGAACTAGACCTTTTAAAATAACTAACATATCCCATCATTTGCCATTAAATAAATGGCAGTAGATGGTAGTTCTAACCTGATATCAGAAAGATGACAGTGATGGTGCCAAATGGGCCTCAGCAGAGAGATAATTCCAAATTGGGAAGGGAGATAAACACTGAGAAGGGCCTCCTCCTCCTCGTTGTTTCTTTCTGGCCCTCCCTTGGATGTGGTAGCCAGAGGATGTCCTCAGAGGCAGGGAGAAGTATTGTACCCCAGGTTATATAATGCTAGATTAAAACTCGTTCCTTGAAAAGCATATAGACACCAGTGCAAACAGACCAGAATTGGTCTTATATGTTCAGACATTCTGGTCCCAGTTATTAATATAATTATGAAGAGGAAGACTTTCTGATTATGGAAGGATAGTTTCCCTCCAAAAAAGCCTCCTTAAGAGGTAGTACTTGGAAGAAGGGCTCAGATATTAATTGTACTGCTTGGATGGAAATCAGGTTGGAAGAAGTAGTTTGCCAGGCATTGTGGTTTCAGGAAGTATAAACTTTTATAGGTTAACCCAGCTACTTTAATTGGGCTTAGAAGTAGTGCAAACAAGTTCGAAATGGTTCAGACCCATTCTAGTCCCATTTATTATTTTGGTTGTGTTGTAGAACCCTGAAAGTGATCGTAAGACCTTCCTGCATGAAGGTTATATATTACACCAGTTGCCAGTAGGTGAGGAACATTTGGGAGGGTGCATTCATGTGCTCCTGCTTATGGAAATCTGAACAACATCAATAACTTTGAAACTCATCTGATTTATTCTGGACTTAATGGAATTAGGACACATGAGTGCAACAAGAGGTTCAAGGTATTGAAGTTTTTTTAATGGGCGTACCTTCTACAAATTTTGTTTCAGCTTTAAAAGGTGAAGAAAACAATAGGATTTTAACAATCCTATTAATGGGATGCATATTCAACCAAAATCTGTTGGGAAATATCCCAATCACATTCAAATATATCTTACATTATTGCTCTAACCAACCTGTGCAACTCTAGTAAAACAGAACTTTAAAATACATTAAAGCAGCATCAGATGTGCAAATACATGCCTGGCCACTCTTGAGACTTGGCCATCCAAGTTCAGGGTCAAGTTTAAAAGTCCAAGTCCAAGAGGTGTATTACTGACATAAGGCAACAATTTATAACCAGAACAACATTCTTGGATTTAGATGGAGAAGAGAGAGAATGTATAGGGTCATCAGCATATTGTGGCACTGAACCCCCAAACTCCAGACAATTTCTTGTAGTAGTTTCATTAATCTATTAAATAGCATGGGTGGTAAGATGGAACCATGAGGCCATGGAGTCAAAGAGTTCTCTAGCACTACCTTCTAGGATTGCCCCTCCAAGAAGTTTTCCCACCGTGTAAAGCCACCCAAAGGCCTAGCAGATGTAATAGGAACATATTGCCCTGTCCAGTTCCCAGAGTAATCATCCACCAAAATGACCAAAATCAATCTTTTTCCTATAACCCAGTCTGAAAACAGATCAAAATGAAAAATTTCTATAAAACAAAGTGTTACTTTTTTGGAAATACTTGCCAGGTATGAGTTGAAGAAACCTGCATAAAATATAAACAATCCACAGTATTACATTCATTTTGAGTGTATTTATTATATTTATAGCCTGCCTTTTTCCTTCAAGGAACACAAGGTGGTTTGCATAATTTTTCTCCCCCTCCCAATCTTACCCTCACAGGAACAACAACCCTGTGAAGTAGGTTGGTCTGAGAGTCTGTGACTGGCCCAAAGTTACCCATTGAGCTCCATGGCTGAGCAGGACAAGACCCAGATCTCTTGAGTCCCAGTCCAAGTCTCTCAACCATTGCACCACACTAGTTCTCATTTATCTTTCCTCAGCTGATGGCCTGTAAAATCTCATTTCTTCACTTATTCAAGTTAAGCTTTAATCATTTAAGATATATCTCTGGGAACAACTATTCCTAAACAAGTAATGAAATCCAGACTGAGTCTGAATTGTGTAGTGCATTATGGGATATATCTCCAGTCAAAATCAATTTACTTTGATTGACTAGCTGGACAAATAACTAAAATCATCAATCATCTGAATCAAAGCTGGAACAGACTAGAAACAGTTAAAAATAATCAGCATAAAGAATAAGGTTGCATTTATGCAAAAATCTATGAATATTAGCATTCTGTCAAATAGCAACTGTCAGGGTTTCCAAAGCTAAATAAAATATCAGTGGGGAAAGTGGGCATCCATGTCCAGCACCTTGGCCAAGGAAAGCAGAATCAGACAAAAGGCCACTAGTCCTAACTTGAGCTCATGAGGTTGAATATATTTTGATCCAATTCAGAAATTCTTCAGGAAAATCAAAATTTCTCAGTTTCTTAATTGCTCTGGATTGCCATTAATATTTTAATATTTTAGTTTTTAGTCTAAGAAGTCATAGTGCAATAGATATGTATAATACTATGATCCTTAGGCCTAATAAGGATCACATCACTGAGAGCTTACCAAAGAAATGCCAAGTCAAAAATAAAATTGTATCCCAATGATGAATGTTTTGAACTAAAAAGCTGGAAAATGTTTAGTATTATTCATTTGGAAATTTAACTTGGCAATACTTACTCCTTTAAAGATTTCTGCAGAACGGAACAGTGGCAAAAGAGATTGCCTTTGTGGAGGGTCTAAGTGGGCAAGAGTGACATGAGGGGGAAAAAGCATCCATGTTCTGATATATCACTGCCTCTACTGCACAGTTCTGAATAGAATGTTGAAAACTGGGAGTTAATAACCTCAGGAGAAGTATATAGCTTTCCACTTTCATCTTTAATGACTGAGGTACTGTTTCAAGGTTTTGTTGTTTGAACTGATGAGTCAAAATTTTACTAGGACATTCACCATTCTCCCAATATGCCTGAAGGTTAAGGCCAATTCTGCATGCTGTGAAAGCATATTATATAACTCATACTTGACATGCTGTACTTGCAGATAAAGTTGTGCATTTGGAGATACAGCAAATTGAGTTTATAAGATTTTTCAACCTTTCGTTTAAGGTTGCTCATTGCTTTTTTTAAAAAAAGCACTGTTTTTATAGTAGGCATAGTCAATACATAGCAGTTATGATGGATGCAAGAAATGAATATCTAGTCTCTTTCATTTGTATGTATTATTCTTCAAAAGTAAACCAAGCCAAATTGAGCCATATGTTCCTGAACTGAATAGCTCCTTACTATTTGCCATTTAGCGGCTGGAGTATTCCTGTCTATTGCAGGATTGCATATCTTATTAAAATTCTTCCCTCAACAGTAAAATGTTCAGATGCAGTATCATTCTGTATCTTCAGACTTGCACAGGAAGCTGGAAGCCTATAATGGCAGTTGGAAAGAGGCAAGGAAAAAAAGTGACCCAGCTTCAAGTGGGTCCTACTTGCTTAGAACACTCTGCTAGGAGGATGTTGTCTCGGCCCTCCCTCTCAGAGGAGCTTACTTGACGGTTAAAGGTCTCTCTTGATTTTGTAACCTGCAAGGCTGAGGAGATGGAGATTCTCCTGTAGACTCACCCTTCAAGCCCAAGAATGATGGCAGAGCTATGCCCTCTGACTGGGAGGCCTGAATAAGACACTTGACAGTCCAGCCTGCAAGAAATGAAGCCCATGCCTGGTCTTCATCAGAATTTGGTGTGGCACACATTGGAAGGTACCAGGGCTGGGAGGTGATGACACCATTAAGCTACTTAGATGTACGTTTAGTTTGGACTGAATACCCACCATTCTATCTTTATTGGCACCAGCAAATTTGAACAGTCTGGAGGATTTTCCTGTCAGTGATATCTGCATATAAGCTGTTCCTGGCGTTTTAGCATGGAGGCATTAAGAAGACATTTTGCTTGGGTTCCACTGGGCAAAAGAGTAACCTACAATTAATATTTTAATATAGTTCAGTATCAATATTTCCTTTATTTATTAGATCAAAATCAATTTCAGTAAAGCTGGAAGATAAAACAGCCAACATAAGAACCAGTAATTTCCAATTAATAGGAATCAAGAGCCTTGCAACTTATTTGTATAGTACAGATTCTACCAAAGTGCTTACAAGACCTCAAAGTAATTTTATTGGAGAACTTGGTAAAATAACAGCCAAGGGGAAAAAAGCATCCAGGAAATGAACCTAAATATTGGTATATCAGAAGAGCTACAGGTAATGAATAATATGGTCCTTGCAAGCCTATGTCTCTATCAGCTAGGTGTAAGTAAATGGCAATACAAACACTTTACAGATGGCATCTAGGCCTCATAAAATTATATAAAGTTAATAATGAGTTATATGATATGTGTTGGAGAAATGGCAACTTGATCATGAGCATATGGATCTTCTGTCTGAAGAGCAAGGTGTTCTGGCCCAAAGTAGTGGGGTGACTGAATAACATTATAATATGTTAAGTCCTAATAAAACCTTATTACTATTTTCATTGTTTCCTGGGGAGAATGAGAGGTTGTGGGTGATGCTTGTAGGAGTTGCAAGAACCAAGATTGCCACAACTTGGAAAAATGCCTAAGGACTGTCATTTTGGAAATACCTTACCAGAATATGGTCAGTGGCACTGGTGGAGAAACTAATTTATAACAGCTTGGTACCATTCTTAATGTATTATCCAGAACTGAATGATGAAGGGGGACCTAGTACAAACTAATTAATAATTGATATAATAGTCAATTTGTATTATTTACAGATGTATGGATAAGTTTGTGTATGAACATATTAATACAGTAAAATATTTTTTAAAAAATAAAAAAAATTCTATAGCTCAGAATAAAACAATGTACTCTCAAGGAAAAAAGTCTTCTTATGAGAGTATACTGTCTGTACATTATGTCCAAACCATGCAGTTGCAAAGAGAGGCTTTCTCAGTGGTTTCTCCCAGACTCTGAATTTCTTATCCCCTGGGTGACGGCCATGGGCCACTGAGCATCTTCAGAAGGCAGTGGTCAAAATTTTCTAGTAGGTATTTTGTTGCTTAGAAAACTAGCAATATATATATATATATATATATATATATTAAAATAAATATATAAAATCTACTTATGCTTATACTTTAAATTAAGTGAAAATAACATCTTGTACAGTTACTTCCTGAACCTGTAAAGGATGCATTATTGATTTAAATGCCTTCTGTAAGGCATGCTGTTTTGTTTTGTAACTTTGAACTAGCAATGATGAGAAGCAATTTTTAAAAATATAGTTTGAGTTGAATCTGAAGTTTAACTAACTGAGAGCCAAACTAGACAATGTAAGATTGCATACCTTTATTATGGTTCTTATTATCAGGCATTGAAAAGATAATTGGGACTTCGGGGAAGGAGGTTTATAGCAGATACACATACGTACACATACGCACCTCAACCCCATACACATTGCAACTCAACTCAAGAACTGTTGTTTGCTCCAGGAGAGTTGTAGATGATGATTGTGTCTCCTGAGGTGAATAACAGCTCATTTTTTTCAGGACCATTGTGTGTGGAGGAAAGTTGTCCTTCCACTTCATGTTTCATAATCCCAGTTCTCCCTCACTGCCCATTTGCAATTTCTTCTCTAAAATTGATAAGTGATATGTGATCATACATTTCTTATACTGTCTACTATGGCCAAAAGTATCTCTCAGAAATGAGTGTGAACTTGTCAAAGACAACAGTAAATGATGACCAACTGTGGAAACAAGGATTTAACACTTGCTAGTTATTCCTGTACTTGACTTGTATATTACCTTACAATGCTATTCTCCCTTTCTCTGACTCATACTATAGGGAAACATTTTACATTGTTAGATATGGAAGATTTTAAACTGGATCATACTGAATAAGACAAACCACCTTTGTGCCAGAGATCACAATCTGTGGGTAGAACGCCAGGACCCAGGGACAAGATACAGTTCTTTCCATATCATGTGGAACTCAATGTGGTCCAGAAGAAGAGGCAAACCTGTATCCTGTTTCTCTAATAGCCAACCAGGCGCCTATCAGAAGCTCACAAACTGGATATGAGAGCATATGATCTGGTATTTTTGTTCTCCTGCAGCTAGTATTGAGATACATTCTGCCTATTATCCTGGAAGTATCATCTTGGAGACCACATGGGAACCCATGTATGCCCCCTTGAGTTCCATGAGGGAAGAAAGATGGACTATAAATTAATAAAAGTCTGCCTCAGGTAAAAAGAAAAGGATCTCATGAGAATTTGCCTATTTGGCTCAGCCCTGTAGTGAAGAATCAGGTGGATCTCAAGTTTTCTAAGTAAATTCTTAATACTTGTGAAGTTTGTTGATTTATTTAAAATAAATGTACTGTAAATTTAGGCTCAATATCATTTACATAAAATGTTATATAAATATAAAACTGTAGGCTGCTGTGCACATGATATACTTGATATATATATATCAAGTATATATACCATAGCAGGATATGAATATGGACTGATATTCTGTCATATCTATTGCATTTTTTCAATATTTCAAACCAGTCACTTAGCCCTAAGGGGACTGGAGATTATTACTATATGAAAGGAGTTTTGTTGTGTGGGGTATTTGGCTATAATCAAGGAAATGGAGCATCTCTCCTATGAGGAAAAGTTATAGTGCTTGGGGCTATTTAGCATGGTTAGAACTTAACAATGGGGACATGATAGAAGTGTATATAATTATGCTTTTGTGCAGAAAGTGGAAGGGGATCCAGTGAAGCTGAATCCAATGCAGCTGTGTGATGGTAGATTCAGGACAGCTAAAAGGAAATCAAATGGAATTCACTGTCACATGATAGCTTAAAGAAGAAATTAGACACATTCATGCAGGGTAAGCTGGGACTGGAAGGTACTGTTGTATGGTGGTTCTGTTGCTCTCACCTGTTTGTGAATTTCCATAGACGTATGGAAGCAGAATGCTGGACTAGTTAGGTCTTTGGCTTGAAGCAGCATAGTGTTCATCAACCTTTTCAAACATGAGATTCACTTTAACTCAAGCATGCACTTGAGGACTCACTTAATATATCTGCCATGTATAACAGTAATGCTGCTGTTGCAACCCCAGCCCATAGCCCAGACCTACCAGGAAGAGACCATTGAGCAAATGTGAAAATGGAGCCATTCCTTTAGGATGCTTTGTTCTGTACAGTACACCTGTACAGAAAGAAGGTGTAAAGAAGGTGTGAGACAGCAGTGTGTCAGATGTTTGGGGATTATGAGCTTTGTATGTATGTTGAGAATAAACTATCAATATTACATGCATTTATTATATAAAGACTCTCTTCTGCATGCATTTAGTTTAGCTGCAAAATTATGCAGAACTGGCTGTCAATGTCACATCAACATGAACATGTCGTTTAGAGGCAAATACTGTGTTAATCCTCTACTTTTATGTAGCATGTAAAAGTTTGTAAAAAATATTTGCCAACATATTTTGAACTGTCAAGTAAGCTGCTGTAGAAATTAACTCTAGTGCCAAAACAGTAAAATATTTGGAAGATGACATACTTGTCATTCACTAATAGCACAAAGACATACCTGTTTGCCTGTAAGCTAGGAGAATACCAAGTGAATCGTGTTGTTGCAGTTGGCTGAAACCATAACTAGCTAGTTTAATATTCTCTGACTTCGTGCTAATGTAGCCCTTGGCATTACTCTTCAGGTATTTAAAAATATTTTAAAGTTCATACATAAACTGCAGTGAGTCCAAGGATTTTCTTAACATCTAAACAACTCAGCAGTTCAGGAGGGTATGCTATTGTTTCCATCAAGCAAATGTATAAAAACCTATGAAGAAAAATGGAACATATTTAGCTGAAATGAACTTTGTTGTTTTCACATGAAACATTCAAGTCAGCCTCTTCAGCTGGAAGTGTCATGAACCGAGGTTCCTCCTTCAACCATTCAAAAGCCACAGATCACGTTCCTGCAAAGTATTCTTTATAGACCCAAATGCACAAATCACCCAGACTGAATCTCTGAGCATGTACAGAGCAGATTACTGAATCCAATCTATTGTTTGTCTCCATGAACTCTCCTTATGCGCATGCCTGAGCTCCATTCCTTCAGGAGTGCTCACTTTCAGAAATTCCCACCTCCTCTCCTCACACCAATCCTTTAATCTAGCCACCTGCCTCTGCTGGGCTGCCTGGTCTGTGTCTGAGAAACTCCCATGCTCACTGTCCCTTCCCATGAACTGTATATCTTGAATATCCCCAGGAATTGCCTGTCCACCTGGACAAGTCTGGCCTTAAGATAAGCACCTCTGCTTCTCTGAGTGTCTTGGCATGGCCAGCGTGCCCAAACTTCCTCCCATTCTGCTTCACAATCTGATTCTGATGAATCCCAGCCAAGGGGTGCCATGAGAAGAAGTGCCCAAAGCAGCCATCCTGGTCCCAGCCCTGCTCATCAGTGGCGTGCATCCTCCAGCAGATTGCAGATTTTTGTCAAAAGCTGAGGTAATGCAATTCTTGGCAGAAAAAAAGCTTTTTGTTTCCTAACATGTATCTAACGTAAAACACAATTCAATATATTAAAAACTGTGTTCTGGAAATATAACAGACATGACTTATACTGCAACAATAATCTTCTAAACTAAGTAGCATCCTTAATTCTGCAATTTTGCTGGGTAGCTAAGGAACTTTAAGCAGCATGAGGAATCAAAATGTTCCCTAACCTAAAAGTGATGGATAACAAGGAAGATGTAAAAGGCTTAATAGGGATAGAATTAATTTGCAGAATGACCCATATGGATTGTAGTTGCTCCTCATAGCATCACTAGATTGCAAATATAACTTGGCTTTATAACCATACATAAAAATGAAGCAAAACAAATTGAGGATGCGTTATGAGTGAAGTTTGTAGATTTAGAAAAATAATAATTTTATATAACCGTCTGCTAGCTAACGTAACCAAGATTCAGATTCAAGGACAGCTGGCAATTCGATAGGGGAAAATGGAATACGAAAAAGAGATTATCCTTAGGTATTGTTGATCAAGTCATTAATGCAGGCCAGTTGTTATTTGATACTATTGTATTCCTAGCATGAAGAATAATGTCAGTTCCTCTAATTTGTGTGAGTAAATAAGTGTTGAAATGTGGCCGACCAAATATACTTCTTTGGCTACAGTAAGTGTATCCTGGTTGTGTTTGTAAAGTGTTTATTGAAGAAAATGCACTGATATTCATCTATGTAATGTGTGGATTATGACATATGATTTCAAGAAAGCATTTGGCAAAACTCTCAGGAATTGTTCTGTCAAACATGTAATCTAGGCTGTTATCTGAACACTTCCAGATTGAAATTATTTGCCTCTACTCTTTCTGGCCACTTCTCTATGCATATGTTAAGAACATAGAAAGGAAATGGTGAAAAGGGAAACTGCCTGGTTGATTTGTGCTCTTGGTTAAATAAGCCTACCACAATATTTGCATACAATATAATCTGCTATTGTGGGGGTGGAGAGTCTAAAAAGGCATATCACTATGTGAATGTTTACAGGTTTCTCAGTTAAATATGCTATTTTCACTTCTGACTTAAATCAGTGGCATGAATTTTTCTTCAGTAATCCATGGACTGCTCATGTGATCTTTGTATTTATACAGTCTGGGTCTTGCATTGTGGAAATCATTTTTTGTAACAGCATTTTAATATTTGGTTAGAGCACTTTCATATTCATCTGTAAAATTATGGGAAATGTTAGTACAAGATTGTAACTGGAAAGGGTGAAGGACCCCCTCTCCAAAATCTAAATCAGAACACATCCCACAAACTGTTAGGCTCTGAGCTAGCAGGCTGTTTTTCATGGGACTTATATGTAGTTAGAGTAGCTCCAAAAGAAGATTGAATGGACTGAAACACATCAAGTTAGTCATGCCAAATTAGTACTAGTGATTTTTCTGTATTTAACTGTAAATCATAATGCATCGTAGCTAACATTTTCCTTCTGAATAGCTCAGGTCAAACCTTAAACAATATACTTCAGGCATCAAACAACCATGAATGTAAGTATATAAACCGTAAGCTAGAGCCTTCGTACTGGTGATCTTTGTGTATAGTGGAGTTTGAGGAAAGAACTGTCTACCAAATTTACAGCATCCCCTTTACCTCCTAATGACCTTTTTGCTATGCACTAAGTCCATTCACTCTTCTCTCTGGTGTGAGCAAACAAACTAAGAAGCCTCTAATTATAACCATAGTTTCCAATTTCATCCAGATCCAAGGAGATGATTGCAGTTGATTCTTGCTTCTTCCAGAGCCAAAGCACAGAACCATTATTTTTGCCTTTGGATGAAACTGGAAACTATGATTAATTAGATGTTTCCTGGTTTAATTGCCTCCTGTCTGTATTCTTCCACTATCTCCACAGAAATTTTCATGCAGATCACTCTTTCATTGCCTCTGTTAGTAGCAATGAAAGAGTGATCTGTTTCAGAATCACTGATATGTGTATATTTGCATGTCTGTGTGTGCTCAGGATATACAGATTTTATTTAGTCTGTTTCATCTGTGCTGCTCATCCTTTATTCTTTTGTCTGCTTGTTGACACAATTGGATTTTTCTCAGTTCCTGAATTTGCATTTCATTGAAAGTGCTGACTTGCACAAGTGCGCACTACTGAAAATATACAAACCCATCCAAACTGCATATTTTCATGCTTTAGCCTGGGACATGGGGGGGGGGCGGGATGAACATTTTGGTTAATTTTTTTCATTTGTTCATAAATTTTATATGACTAAATTTATGTAGAATTCCAGAAAATAGAAAAGAAGTCTGCAAAATCTATAGCTTTGATTCATAGAAATCTCACAAATTATCTCATCTGAATCCATTTTGGATTTCTTTGATATCCCTACATGTGTACACGTACAGCTCCTAACCCTTTGTCCAGCATCCCATTACCAGCAAGTGATTTAACAACCCCAAGGCAGTATTATTTGGGCCAAAAAGATACTACCACCCTGACATAGTATAACTTATATCTCATGACAACAACTTTATAAAAAACACTTTGCTTCTACTAGCCATGATAAAAAGTAACTCCAGTTTGTCATAGTCGAGCAACAGAAGCTGTAGTTGATCAAAGATGGAAGTGAGACTCTTCATGCCAGCACAATAGAGAGGGCTGGGTGCAAGACTGAACAAAATGTAGGATATTTACAGCTTGTTGTGACAAGCCCAGAGGGAGAGGGCCATGTTAGTCTCCTAACAAACACATTATGTTGTAAGCTTTCGTGGATCAGAATCATAAAGTGGATCAGAACATAAAGTGTTTTCCTTAATTTGACTGTGTTGGAAGATATTTAGGTGTGTCTAGTGGGATAAATAGTGATATTAACATTTATTTATTGGAACTAATTTTTATCTCATACATCAGCTGAAAAGACTTCTGAGCAGCTTACATGTAAACTGTAAAACAAGGCAACATTTGCCCGCAGGCTTACAGTCTAGAAAGAGTGCAACACACAAGGAAAAAGGAGGGTGGAGAAAGGAAATGGCAAGATGATGATGTTCCCCGCCCCCATATTCCTCAGTGCTGGCTGTTGGAATGGCTGTTCAAAAAGTAGTCTGTGACAATTTAACTAAACCTTAAAAGATAGGCAAAATAAGGACAGTGGCCATCACAACAAAAGAGTTGTTTCAATTAATTATACTCCTTAATTATATCATCAGAATAATTAGGCCATAATAAATTGCCATATAAGGGGCTACACAACTCTTTGTATTTGTTAATCTAAGAGTGGACACTTTGGTCACTAGACAATATCTAGAAGTCCAAAACATCTTTTAGAGACCCAGCAACTCCAGTCGTGGAGTTGGGACTCCACATTCAGAACACCCTCATTCAGCCTTTCAGCTGGTGAAGAAAAAAACCACAGTGGATATTGCGCTAAGGTCATAATGGACCCCATTGAAGGGTTTTAGAGGGTAGGAAAGGGAAAAGACTGCTGCTACCAAGATACAGCATATCCTGGGGGAACCTCAGTCATCTTCTCTCCTGCAGTTAGAGGCATATAACTGCTTTGTGTTGCTAGATGAACACAGAAGCAGGATCAGGTGGGTTCTGGGCATCCCCACTGAACCGCACCCAAAGTATTTGAAAAATGTCAATAAAATCACATGTACTTCTATGCATGTTCTTTGATATAGTAATTAAATTTAGCATTGGCATGACCTTAGATGTCAAGCATAAAGAAAACTAAATATCTGGTAGGGTATGCATTTTAATATATTGTTTTATATGTTTATATTGGAAGCTCTTCTCTGTGGGGTGTGTGTTGAAGAGTAAAGCCTCAAACACCTAAATGAAATTTTAAAATCCACAGTAGTCGGGAAGTTATTCTGCCCTTTGTGAAGGTACCATCCTAAATAACTTGGCCCCTTAATTAAAAAGAAAAATACTGAACATCTTACCACTAATAATCCATTATTAGCCTGAAAGGGCAGTTGTTATGTGCCATCAAGTTTCCTTTGATCTTTGACAACTCTATGAATGAAAGCCCTCCAAAATATTCTGTCTGTGACAGCTCCATTCAGCTCTTCCAAGTTCACAGCTCTGGCTTCCTCTATGGATTCAGTTCATCTCATATTTGGTCTTCCCTTATGTCTTCTGCCTTCAGCTTTCCCTAACATTATTGTCTTCTCCAATGAGTTTTGCCTTCTTGTGATGTGGCCAAAGTATGACAGCCTCAGTTTTGTTTTTTGCTTCTAGGGAAAGCTTTGGCTTGATTTTATCTAGGACCCAAATGTGTGTCACTAGGGTATTCTCAAAGTTCTCCTCCAACACCATGTTTCAAAGTCTATGGTTTTTTCTTCAAACAGTAAGAAGTGCTAATCATTCTAGGTTATACTTTTGAAATGTAGTGTAATTGCAAAGGATAAAACATTCAATATTCCAACTTGTTTTATTTTTGAAGAGTTGTACATGGGAGATAATGTCAGATGTCTTACTGAATAATCCTTTAATGCTTGATCTTTCACTGAAGTTTCAACTGGTGGGATTCTGCAAATGGCTAGCTTATGTCAGTGAATATTATAATATACTGACAAGTGGAAAATGAAATTCTCTCATGTTCTGCTGAAAAGTGGCAGTGATGATCTATAATTTCTTAGACTCATGCACTTAAAAATGTAAAAATTCATTTCATTAGGTCTGGAATTTTTAACATCTCTATTCAGTTGAGTCCAGTGTTCTTTGTTTTTAAGCTAACTGGAATTGGAATAGTCAACCACTACATGTTCAGAGGCATCTTATTCTCAGGCCAGCAATCTGGGAGCTGCAGATGGACTTTGAGACACAGAGCAGTGCTTTAATAGGTTCGAGTGGTTTCTTTATTTTGAACTTCTGCAACCTGGATTGATTGCCAAACTAACTGCTAAGATCCATAATATCTGGATTATGGATGAAGATTTATTTTAATAATATAGCCTAAGGGGGAACTTAAAATACAGACTTAGTACAGTACCTTTTAAGTACCTTTTTATGTTTTGAGAGGATGTTCAAGAATGTGGGATAAAGTATGTTCAAGAATGTGTGAAAACACGGCAGTTTGTCATAAGCCTGTACTGCATGAGTCATTTAAAGCTGAAAACATAATGTGCTGTTCAGTAATACAATACTATCGATCGCTCTTAAATTAGTTTACCTCCATTTAATACATGGTGCATTTCTGTTTGCAAAAGAAATGTTCAAAATATCTGGCCATGACTCATTTTACAATTTGAAGAATTATATATTTTTTATTTATTATTATTATTAGTTCGATTTATATCCTGCCTTTATCCTACAAAGGGCTCAAGGCAGCTAACATCTCCTCCTCCATCTTATCCCCACAACAACAACCCTGTGAGATAGGTTGGGCTGAGAGTCTGTGATTGGCCCAAAGTCACCCAGTTGGCTCCATGGCTGAGCGGGGACTAGAACCCAGATCGTCTGCATCCTAGTCCCATGCTCTTAACCACTACACTACACTGGCTCTCAGGCCAGTGACTTACTTATTTACTGACTTACTTCTGCACTACCCAATAGTCAAAGCTCTCTGGTTTACAACAATTATTCAAATACAAATGATACAATAAAAGACAATAAAACTCAGTATAAAATTCCAGTATGCATATTTAAAACAGCTGACAATGTAGCATGGGGGATAAGGGAGAGTCTAGAAAAGCCCCATACTGGAGAATCCATGGTATCAAGTGATAATCCCCAGGCACCACTCCCTGGAGTTGGCTGACCAAGTAGGAGCAGAACCACTGCAATGCAGTACCACCCACTCCCAGCTCAGTCACCCCAAAAGAATACCATGGTCAATGGTATCAAAAGCTCCTGAAAGATCCAGGAGTGTCAACAGGATCATATTCTCCCTCTCTCTTTCCCAACACAGTTCATCATACACAGTAACCAGAGCTGTTTCTATTCTAAAACCAGGCCTGGATCCCAACTGAAATGAATCCAGATAATCAGTGTCATCCTGGAACTGGTTGGCCACCAGCTGCTCAAGAACCTTGCCCAGGAAAGGGAACATTGCCACTGGCCTGAAGTTGGTCCAGAGGGGTTAAGGAATGGTCTCATCACTGTCTCAGGCAGCATGGGACTACACCCTCTCTCAAAGAGGCATTAATCCCATCCCTGATTCAGTGAGCTGTTCCCTCACTGCTGTTTTTCATTAACCAAGAGAAGCAAGGATCTAGAATAGAGATAGTTGTGCAAACCTGTCCAAACACCTTGTCAGCATTCTCAAGTGGCACCAACTGAAATTCATCCAATAAAACTGGACTAGACTGTGTTTTGGGAACCTTGCCAGATTCAACTGCTGCTAACACTGAAGTCTAAGTACTGGTGATTGTAAGGGAATTTCTCTAGAAGTATGTTACAGCAGAGTTTAGTCATGTCTACAGCATTCTGAAGGCCAATATGTAATAGTTCCCAAATGACCCTAAAAGGTTCCACAGGGCAGCAAATAGAAGATTGAATAGAGGTAATGAAATGTTGTTTTTGCTGCTCTCATTGCCCCTATGTATACCTGATTATAAGTGCACCCCAGTGTTTGATTGGCACCACTAGGGGTTTTCCTCCGTTTTCACTCAAGCCTTTTCCTGTTTCATTTCATTGCTCTCAGTGTACTGGGGGTGGGGGAGTATTTGAGTTCTACTACAGCAAGGGTGACCATGTCAACCACCTGGGTAATTTCTGTGGAGACCTCTAAGTACAAACATGTTAATGGGTCCCTCACGCTTGCAGAGGGGAAAAGCTACCACCAGTCTAAACCTAAGCAGGTGGGGATCTGCCTATGACAAAGACTTAATCAAGGTCTCCCTCATTCAGATCAACAGTCCCACACTCAACAGGGAAAAAAACAGGTCTAAGGTATGCTCTGCCATGTGTGTAGGACCCATGTGATGTTGGAACAGTCCCATGGTTGTCATGGAATCTGTGGAACAAAAAGTCTGGTTCTGGGGCCTCTTAGTTCTGTTTAGCCTTAACAGTTTGTCATCTGGGAAGTGGGAGATCAGCTGTTTTGTGAATGGGCAAACTCCACCAAGCAAATATTTTGTGACAGCACCCATGACTCCTTCTCAAAATTCTAAATATGCCTACAGGTCCTAAAAATAAGAGCCTTTGCTCTAGGTGTCTTTGTACTGGAGGTTTTGGTTAAGAGAAGACTTTGGAAGAAGTTCTCATAAAGATTGTCTAACCAATTGGGATATCATTGTATTGATTTAACTACTTGTGTTGTGGATCAGACTGATTATAGGGCTGCTGTCTAGTTTATGCTAATCATAGCTGATTATTAATGCATTTCAATCCGTGAATTGGCAAAATCTGCATCAACCTGCATATTAATAATATTTTTCTGAAATAAAAGGCATGCTTTGTCAAATGACTTATGTGTGCATACAAAGACGTGTGTGAAGAGGCTTTCTGTCCTGAGTGGGAGTCTTCAAAGGATGATACCTATGCTAGAACAATGACCAAGTTTCTAACTGAAGACTGCCAAGGCTTCTCATGTCATCTGACTTGAGTGTATTGGGCTGGGTAACAAAGCGCCCCACAATTCTATAACAGTCAATGGTTCTGGGTGTGATTAGTTAACCAGCTCAACAAGCCCTATCTACTGGGTTCAGACAACATGAGAAGCTGTGCCCAGCAAGTGTAATTTTGTAAATTGGCCCATCATATGCTTGGCATACATAGGTTGGTTAAAAAGCCACTGTGGCTTACCCTCATGTCATGCAACCTGGCCCAGTGATTACCGCCTGTGGTTCTGAGGATCAGTTTTCTTTTTATAAATTCTCCTATGTGTTCTCCTTCTTTATCTACCTCTTGCACTGGCTACTACTTACCAGCCTTACCTTTATTTGGACTGAAGTGGTTGCCTTAGGCAGCAGATGCTGAGAGGTGGCGACAAGCTTTCAAAGGAGAAAGCTGCAAGCTACCTGATTTCCCCTAAAACCTCTACACTAGCTTGTGGCCTTCAGGTATAGTATAGGTGTAATATGCAGGTGTCTCATTGTTAGTGCTGGAAGAAGTTGCAACTACCAGTTCAGTTGGCTTATAAAGGGGCATCTTGTTCTTAACTATAGGCAGTACAATGTCTTTAAAAAAAGAGCTTTTATAAACCATACCTATATTAGCATCCCAGGACAGTTTAGAACAAACAACAAGTAAAATAGAGATTGAAATAGCACAATATGCAATATAAACCACATTAAAACCAATTAAACATTAAAATAACAGGAGGAAAAATGGTTTTCACCTGGCACCAAAGAGAAAGAAGCTCAGGTTCCAGGCAAACCTCTCTAGGAAGCATATTCCATAATCAGGGTGCCACCGCAGAGAAGTCTGTCCTCTGGGTAACCCCCTCATAATCTCTTTGAAGGAGGGCTCCTGAAGAAGGACCTCCGCCTCAGATCTCAAGGGGTGGGAGATCATATAGTGAAGGAGGTGTTCTTTCAGGTGTCTAGGACCCATTCTATTTAGGGCTTTATAGGTCATCACCAGTACCTTAAATTGGGCCCAGACTTCAATTGGCAGCCAGTGTAAGCAATAAAGGACTGGCGTTATATGCAAATACCTGTCGGTCCCCATTGGCCATCCCTGGATGCTTTGCTAGGCAAGCTCAGTCATTAGGACTCCAACATTAGAATTTCCCTTTCCACTCCAGTGATAATCCAAATGGTGATCTCAGTTGAACCAGTGCTGTATAACATACACTTGAAAACATACTTGCCAGTGACTTCAGGTTTCTCAGTTCTGGTCTGTTAGCCCATGATATCCTGGAGGACCTATGGTGACAAGAAGCTACTACGCATATTGACAGCATTGGGGTGCTTGTCTTAAAGAGTGGTTGAAACCAAATAGGCATCGCAGCTGGGTCTGATAGAAGCACCCTATAAATGTTGGTCTTCCTGAAAAGGACTTGTGTCTTAACTTCATGTAAGAGAAATAAAACTGTCTATAGAGAGTGTGGCTTTAGATTGCAATTGCCTGATCACTTTTATATGAAGCAAATGTGTAAAAGAAAATGAATTTGTTTTTTTGTTTGGGATAAAGTAGGCAACTAGCATATTTAAGAGAATGTATATTCAAGCTTTATATGCAGAAGAGAATAGTTTTTGTATGGCATGTGTTCTCGTATGTTGTGCAATTGTAGTTCCAGGAAATCTAAGCATGAATAACCACTGCCTTTCTATTTGTTCTAGCTCTTTCTCTTTGTGACTTGGAATTTTGAGTTCTACATGATTCCTCTGGTCTTGTTGCTATTGTTGGTGTGGAATTACTTCCTGATCATATCGGGCAAGGATAATAGACAACATGATACAGTAAGTCTCTTTAGTATACGGTATGATTTTTAATACACATGCCACCCATTGAGGCAAAAATATTTAGATGCTGCTTCAGCTTAGACAGATTGCAGGAAGAGCCCCTTTAGGCTCATGGAATTATCCTCCTCTCAGCATTGGAAGAAGAGGATGTCAAAAGAGGAAGATTCCTTTTTGTCATAAGAGGTATTTTGGGAATAGATTTGGAAGACAACCCTTGAAAAGTACCAAGGAGGGTGTGAAAAATACTTTCCACTGGGTGCAAAGTGGTTAACTTAAAATCTTCAGACACTTTTTAGATGAAAATGCAGGCACTGTGGCACATGAGTGGAAGGGGCTCAGGGCAGAGTCTGGCAGCTCAGGGGCATGGACTCAAAAAATAGCAGTGGTAGGGCCAACATAATCCAGGCACTGCTGTGCCACAAGTAGAAAGGGGAGAAACTAAAAATATTTCTAAATGACAAAAATATTGAATAGTTCTTCATTACAATCAACCTCATTAAAAATTTAGACATTACATTATAAAATGAATTACACTGCATTTTTATAACTTAAAAGGGACATCTAATTGTGTATTAGCAACCTCTCAATGCACACAGATAATTAAGGAGCAAAGCATACAGAGTGAATAAGATACATATCTCCTACACAAATTAAACTCTCAGTACCTTTTTAAAAATATAAAATACAGACTTTTTTTCAAGTATTTTGACTAAAGAGGACTCTTGATACAACAATCTACCAATCTATCAACACCTCTTGCTTTCTCTCTAGCAGTTCAGTTTTTTTTCTTTTTTGCAACTCTCCCTGTTTCCTTGGAAATGTACAGAAAACCTTCTACTCATAATTGCAACATCTTAGCTCCCCACATGCTTTATAATTCATGAAACAATTGCCTCCAAGGACATGGTTTCCTGCGTTTTTATACCTTTAAAACCAGGTATAAAACCTGGTTTTCAGTCCTTTCCCTCTATCCACTTTAAATCTGTTTCTATTTATCTCATCCCAACTTGTGTCATACAAATTTAAATGTCACAATAGAGGAAAAACTTTCATTTCATAATATTCTTCTTTGACTGATATGCTTGATCAATAAGTTAGGGAAGTGTGCAGATGGCTTGACCCCAGGATTTCCCTTGCACAAACTTGTTCAAATGCATGGAAACGAGGTCCATGTATTACCAAATATGAACTATGAATGCTAGCTAAGGTGTCCATACTTAGCAGCTGCCTGCCACTGAATACTAGTTGCTAGGAAGCAGGGGCAGAACAAGGCTGTTGTTGCAAGGCTCCGCTTCTGTGTTTCCTGGGAGCCAACGTGGGAAGCCAAATCCTGAACTAGGTGGATTCTTGGCCTGATTCGACAGGACTCTTATGTAGTTAATGCTAATAGACGTTAAAAAAACATTCAGATACAGTATCTCATAAGGCCTTTGTCACTAGAATCTTTCTCCTACATAACAATCTCGGTTTCCCAGTCAATTGCAGCATTGAGAGACTATAGTCTCACTCTTTCAGATCAATGACACTATTCACCAAGTTGCTGCCTGATTATGACAGATGAACCTATTTTATCTCATCATTTTTAAGTGCCAGGAAAACCTTACTTAGCTAAGTTCTTTTCAGTTCTGACATTTGCCACCACAAAATTAACAGCATCCATATTAGCTTACAATAGATGCCATAAATCTTTTATTTTCCCAATCTAATGTAGGATAAATTGTTGCTTCATTTCTTTTCTCATAATGGATACAAATGTTTACAAATCCTATTTATTTAATGTGATAGAAATTTCCTCTTCATAATGACTAAACCCAGGGCCTTTTGGGTTGGTGGGACCTACTCTTTTTCTTTTTTCTTCTGTCTTCATTTCCTTTCATTTTGTTTTTGAGGACCAAAGACCTTGACATGTAGACCAGAGCAGATTGTGACTTAATGTTGATAAATATACAGCATTCTGTATATAAATGTTTTAAATAAATAAAAATAAATAGATTTATATATCCAACTACACCTTTTAAATACTGAGTGGTACTCACAATCACAGTGGTAACAAACTGGATTCCCCCTCTTCCTGTTCACATCATAGTTTCAGGCAAAGTAGGAATAATTATTATCATTACTTTGTTTCATTTCAATGCCAGCCAATAGCCAAATTTCCCTGGGTAGTTCATAAAAATTACAATCCACAAATTTAAGATAATAACATAACTTCTTAAACATACAAAATTTAAAAACAAATTAAATAGCTAAAGAAACTGGACCAGCTGAATACATGCTGTTGTGTTACAAATCAGCATGTATGTGTGCACATGCAAAATTGCTCCGGATTAGGGTGGAACACAAGCATTTGATGATGTGCTGTTAGACATAATTGTATGTTTCCCAAGGATTTTATCCAACACGATGTGAGCAGCTGTCTGCTTGCATCATGGGAGTATCTCCTCTTCTGTCTGAACTCCTCTTAAATTTGTTCTAGGGATAATTATCTGGGATTATTTTGGTATATGTGCAAGGGACTGTAGCGGGAGAAATAGTTTGATGCACCAGTGGTGTCCATTCCACTAGCAGAAGGAGCCTGTTGGATACTGCCGAGAAGACCCAGAAGAGCAGAGGATGTTCATTCAAACTACAAATTTTTGTTTTAATGACTGTATAGTTCACCAAAGCAAAGCTAAAATAAATCTTCAGGTAGCACATGGTACTTTTAAACATACTTCTTTAAAATTATCTGGATCATATATAGAAGCTGATGGCAATAATGAAGACAGAGAAATCTACAAAGTGAGTCAGTCCAGTATTTTGTATAAACAAGCCTGGTGGAGACTGGATAAAAATATGTTTGGCCTCAAAGAAAGGCAAAGCAGTTCTTACCAAACAAATATTGTGTAGTATAGAAAATTTTAATATGTTTGAAACAGCACAACTTTAGTGCCAGTACAGAATTTTAAACAAATTTCACAGGAAGACAGATTACAGGTCAGAACCTTTCAGTGCACCATTTGGCAGGAACAGATTAAAACTGTCAATCCAAGAAGTCATTCAACAGATTTTTGGGGAGACAACAAACAAAAACTACAGACTGGTTGTGCAGCCCTATTGTAAACTAAATTGTCCAAAAGGAGAATAGGCGGCAGTTTAGATATGGTCAAACCAATTTATTAGCTTTGCTGAAATTCAATGGAATGTTGGCTTTAGTTATTTAAAAACAACACCTCACTTCCAAAGAGGATGAATATGATTGTGAACCACCTCTATCCAAATGCTGAAACTTGACAACACCGTTACTGTTGAAGTTCTTCTCTCTACAACTTTTCCTCTATTTCTCCTTAATAATGTAAACAAACATCAAACAGTAATGGTTGTGCCAACGTATTGACATTATAACCCATCACTTTAAGCAACTGGTTTAAAGTTGTTCCACTGTTCTTTTCAAATTTATTGATCATAATTAATGTTACCTTTTCCAAATATCTATAAGCAACTATTAAAACAATATATTAAACACTTGGACAGGAGCAAGGGTCCTCACAAGCAGGAAAGACATGTATGCACATTCCTTTTTGCTTTACAAAGACAGTCAGAGAAAATCCATGTTCATATCATATAAGCTAGAGCGGAGGCAGCTATACCACAGCCCCTTTCAATTCTCAAGGTACGCTAACATGCTATTTATGTAAAAGGTATTTACCACTGTTGGTGCACATGCTAATAAATGCAATGTGTCCATTGTGATAAAGCATGATATTATGTTGCACACAATTACAATTTCAGGAGAATTAAGAGGAGCTGGAAACAGTTTTGGAGTTGTTGTTGTTGTTTTGATCTCTTAGACTATGTACAGATTTTGGTGGAAAAAGCAGAGATTTTTTTAAAAAGTTTTATTAAAAATCTGCTGCCCCCTCACAAAAAAAAAAAAAAAATCATGGAGGAGGAGAAAATTAAGGATAAAGGAGGGTCAAGCGCTGATGCTGTTTGCTGCTGTTTCTCTACCTCCCATGAAATATGGCCTGTAGGATCAGTGCCCCCATTTTCCTGCACCCTAAAAGAATTCACAAAAGTAAGAATTCTCATCAAAAAGAATGTGTTTTATTTCTGAGTAAGCACAGTCCTAGAGGAGATCAACCCTGCCTGCTCTTTAGAAGGCCAGATACTGAAGATGAAGCTCAAATACTTTGGCCACCTAATGAGAAGGAAGGACTTCATGGCGAAGAGCCTAATGCTGGGAACAATAGATGGCAAAAGAACAAGGGGACGGCAGAGAATGAGGTGGCTAGATGGGGTGACTGAAGCAGTCAGCATGAGCTTAAGTGGACTCCGGGGGATGGTGGGGGACTGGAAGGCCTGGAGGAATGTTGTCCATGGGGTCGCGATGGGTCGGACACGACTTCACGACTGACAACAGCAAGCACCCTAAAAGATAGAATTTACTTCTGAGCAAACTTGTAGGAGCACTTTTTCAGCTAGTTGTTCCTTGATGCAGGATGTTTGAAAAGGAATTGCACACTTGATTTTTTCAAAGGGGAGTGATGGGAGGAAGTACCATTGCATTTACTCCCACTTCACTGGGCAAATCAGAGGGTTAGGGTTGGGGAAAGAAAGAAGCCATAAGACACAGGAAAGCAACTGAGGGCTGATTAGGCCTATCTGCTTCTCAGAATTGTCACTGTTTCGTTGAGGCTGCTGAACTCAGGTAAGAGCAGCCTTGCTCACGCAGCACTTAAAGCAATCGGAGAGGTTTGTGCTATTCACGCCTCCTTAACTGTGCCATAGCAGATACTTCCAAGCAAAAGAAAACCTTGATAGGTCATTCTTTTTGCAGAGTTCCCCGAGTTTCCCCACTTTCCAGCTCCACAGCCCACTGAAACAACTCCTTCCCCCAGAATAGTACCACAAGTTTAGCACACACTGGCGTATGCACCTCAGAAAAGACTCGGCATGTAAAAGCATTCTGATATCACAGATATGAAGAAATCTGTACTATCATGGCAGTAATAGCATGAGTGATCAGTCTGGGATGATCTTCAGGTCATGTGCCAGTGATTCAAGCATTACCATAGTATTTATTTATTTAAAACATTTATATGCCGCCCCATCGCAACAAAGCCTTGGGGCGGCTCACAACACATAAAAACTAAAATTATACAATAAATAACACCCCCCCTGTAATAAAAACCCCTAGTGTAGATTTTCCTGGTTGATGCTGCAATTCACATAGATTGTCTCATTCACAGCCACTAAGCCTGTATAATATGTTGAGTCTCCTCAGCAATCCAGCTTGCTCATTGCTGGTATAATTTCCACTCATTTTTGGAGATTCAACTATTACATTTCTCATGTTACCTTTGAAAAAACCACACACACTTGCACGCACACTGTAGAATGTGTAAATATGAGTAAGGTCGAACATGTAAAGTGCCTTCTCTTTATCATTATGAATATCGAACAGCCTGTTTGTATCATTAGAAGCTGAAGTAGCTAGGCTGTTAAATTAGTAATGCTAACTGAAAGAAATAATGCTGTTCAAAGCTCTTTATGAGGAACATGTTTTACTGTCTGTAACTTAAGTTCCTATCTGAGAATTCAGTGCCATCATATTAAAGTCTCATTTGCTAAAACACATTAATTCTGTGATCTCAAACATACATACTTTTACATTTCTGCTGAATTCAAGGATCATTGTAAATCCAACAAACAGGTATGTTGGATTTTAGAACCTTTAGATGGAGACATAGTTCAAATAAACAGTTAATAAACTGTGTAGTGCTTTATGCTAAAGTGAGTAACAGCACCTGAACTCATTAAAACAAACACATAAAAATATACACCAGTGTAAATATACTATAGTCTGTCTTAGTATTAACTCTATTAGCATAATGGACACATTAAGCTGACAGTGTAAATTGCGTAATTGCAAAGGATTGCAAGTTTACTGTAGTGCCTATTGTACTAGATGGTATCATTTAAAAAAAAATCATACTAGGCTGTTGTGTAATGAAAACCACACTTCCTCTTACATATCTGCCTAAAATTATAACATTAACAGTCTCCTTTCCTAGGCATAGGCAAGGAAGTTCATTCTGCAAGAAATCTTTTCCCCCTCTTAATTGTATTTTTAAATCTCAAGATGTCTGTCATAGCAGAGCCTCTTTCTTTTCACTTGCTGCCTTACGTGGAGCAATATATTCAACCTTAGTGGCAAGCTCATCATATTAATTATGACATCGAATGGCTCAGTTACCTTGATGACTACTATAGATGAAACAATCCAAGGTCAAATGTTTAATCGCTGCTTAGTTCTATTCATACTGCCATAGATTTTCCAAATAGTATTGCAAATGCGCTCTATTGCTAACATCAGTTGTTTATAAATATCACCTAGAGAACCCTTGTGTGTTGAATTAGATTTTACATGCTAAAGCTGTGCTATGGATAGCGGTAGGCATAGGAAAGTGGTTGTGAGCCAGGTAACCATGATGCCGTGCTTAAACAACCCAAACCTGTATGTGTTCTGTGCACAGCTAACTCTGTTTATCTTGGAATGAGGAATGTGGAATAAATACCGGATTGCCGCTGTCCTATAAGAGATGGTATTTTGTTTTAATCTTGCTATATTTAAAAATTCTTTCTTGACAGTTTATTTTGAGTGAAGCAGATGCCCTGTTGTGAAAATGACCACATAGATACAGGTATTAGGGTTATTGACTGTGGGGAATCTTCAGCTTGACCTAAAGTACTTTCAGATGACCTGCAAGAGTCTGAGTGGTTTTATGCATTCTCTTCAATTCATACACATTCAATAATTTTATATTATAATTACACATAAGTGTTGTAAATCAACTGACACGCAAGCACATATTGTGGTTAGATTGTACAGAGACAAACAGGAAAAAAAATAAATCAACTCCAGATTTTACACAAATTCCTTTGTGTCCCTAGAGAAGGAACACTGACTCAGGATCCAGTTCTCTTCCTATTGTTGCACAGAAAAAAAGTGCCCAGCCACTGTTTCATATTAATTTAGGTCAAAATACAAATCAATATAAATGCTTTTAATAAGATTTTTTGTATATTAAAAGTGTTTGGGCATGTACCATCAAAAGAAAATTAATTTTCATCATGTGCTGATTTATGAACTTTACGTTTTTTTTTAAAAATCAACTTTAGTTTTTTTTCTCCTAAGAATACCTGTATGAGTTTGAATTATTTTTAACTTTTTATCTTTACATTTCTTGTGCATTTCATTCAGACGTGTACACCTTTTTAACTTTGCAATGTTTCTGTTGAAGCAGACCTTGCTTTCACTATGCATTTGCAGTACTGTGTTTCAGATGTTTTGTTCTAGTCATTGAGCTGAGTTTTTTAATCCTTCCTTTAGAAACATTCTATGAAGATTTGCAAGTAATCTCAGGAGTGTTTTTGTATATTTGGAGGCAACTCCATTTTGAATGTTCATAGTCATAGTAAACTACTAAAGTGGACATATAAAAATGTAGGATCTGATCCAACCAAAGGTAAACACTATTAAGCCTTCCTGTTTTCAGCAAGAGCAAATTATTAGCCTTTCCTCCATTGATTTAAAATGTCCTGCTATGTCCATAAAGCAAAGGTAGACAACTCAATGCTTTCCAGTTGGTTTTTTACTGCCTTTCCTATGATCCCTGTCCATTGCCTGTGCTGGCTGGGACTAATATTTGGAGGGCACTAGGATGCCTACCCCTGCCATAAAGTGTTGAGTAATCCTGCAGTTCACTGAAATTGACATGCTACTGCTATCCTTACAGGGGTCCAACTCCAAAACTAGAAATTTAGTATAGCAATAACACTGGCTGGATACGGGGGAAAATGGTTATGTGTAAAGTTGTATAATAATATGGATTGCTCAGCATTGAAGGACGTCCTGTGTATGACTCTCTGTCTCCATGTACAACATTGCATGCATTTGCACATTTCCTTGTCTGTAAGCCTTCCTCTTTACATTAAAAAATGTAACTTGATTTACAGTCATGCACCCAATTATGTATTGAAAAATACCACTAATTTGAACATACCTGTAGATAAACACTGCATTACCTTACAAGGGTAATGATGCAGACTTTAGAAGTTAAGGTTCTTCTATGGCATGTGGTTAACATTGTTGCTGGTGCTACCTGGCATGATTTCATCTACAGGCAGTTCTTCTGCTGTCAGTTTCTAGCATACTATGGTCTGGTTTAAGTAGGGCTGGTCTTTAGTAGGGTATGCAGGCTGAATTTGTAGCCCTTCTCTTTGAGTTGCAGGGGGATGTTTCAGGGCTCTCCAGGATAGAGGATGTTTGCATGACACACAAAAAGGTTCACCAGGAAGCACTGAAAACACTGACAGTGAAAATCAAATAGACGGTCTGACTGTAGTACCCTGTACAAATGTGAAATAAAACCAGAGTTATACGCAACCAAGGGCAGAGCCTACATTAGATTATAGATATGACTAGCAGGCAGGCAAGGAAGAAAAAAGACTAAGAAGTAGTAAGTGGGAACTTGAATACATGAACAACTGGTCAAGGAAACAGCTGAATTTTATCTAAAGCTTATGTCTATAGATAAAGAAGGGTAACTCTGTGTCCTCTAAAGAACAAGCCACTGCTGGCAAAGGCTTGATTCACTTAAGGAAATATGTTGGTTTATGTCTCCCTGTAGCTGAAAATAGGGTAAACTGAATAGCCCCTCGTTCCTTTCAATGATGTTACATAGTTTTAATATACTCTGTAATTATAAATACACCAATTACATTTGGACAGATCAATATATATATAGACATCTACACAGCTTATAACCTGAAATGTCTGCTACCTAATTCAAGCATTTGTTTCATGTATATTTCTATGCTTGTGTTTTGGCAGCAGGAAATTACGTACAGCATGAATGCTGGCATACAAATAATTCTGTCTTGCTGTTTTGTCAGAAATTACCTTGCAATATGGAAAGGGACAGGGTTCTTGAGTGATGTAATTTATGACTAAACAGTAAGCACAGTAAAGTAATGCATGCACATTATGTGAAGCCATCTTATGCGTGATCTTAAGTGTCACCTGTATTAGTTTAATAATCATGGATCTGCACCAGGAATCAGGTTCTTTCAATACCCTCCACTGCTATGTGGCATATACATCTGTGACAAGTGACATTACAGAAGGTCATGTCACTTTTAACTGCTTGCATTACAGCTTTCTGATTTCCCTGGTGCCTTCCCTTTGTTTGATTAGTACTACTTGATTTCAAGCTAGGTTGCAGACAGCAAAATATAAAATTAGAGGAGGAGTCAAAGACAAATTTAGTATTATTTTCATTGAACCTCTGGTTAACCCCCCCCATCCAATTTTCCTTAAAAATCCCATGATATATGTATTTTTATCCTGTGACATATGTATTTTTCAGTTAATTAGATCTGATGGCATTCACAACATTCAAAATTCTAAGGATGAGTAGCCATGCTTATAAAACATATTGAAGATGGATCAAATAAAGATACCATAAAATCAGCACTTTAGCTGTCGCAAAGTAAACCTTCTCTCACCCATGCAATCATATAGCTATACTGTCCTGAATAACACAAAAACGTTATTTGGACAAAAAGAACAAAATTAAAAAGAGGGTGTCTGTGGGTTAGAAAGCACTTTCAGGTGATTCTTTGAGTCCATGATAAAAAATAAAAGGAAATACTGGACAGTACCAGGAAAACTACTTTCAGGAACTACATTAAAACTCCTTCTTCAGCCCTCTTATACTCGAATATATAAAAAGAAATTTTGCTGTTAGTGGGTTAGAACTGCCAGAATTTTAGAAATGATCTGTCTGTTAGAAGTATCTGTACAGGTTCATAACATGCTTTGACAGGCTGCCAGACTGCTCATGGAAAGCTAGGTTAGCAAGGTTTTAATCCTTATCTGTGTGCCATGGTGATGAGTATCATTTCCATTTAAGGAGAGGTCCAAAAGACCGCTTCTTCCTCTAACAAGCTATTTTCATTATTTTCTACTACTCAAAATTATGGTGTGCCATTGCTTGGGAAGAGTGGGACATGGAGAGGTAGGCATACTTTACCTGTTGAGGAGTTGTCTTCACCCCCACCCTCATCAAGTCTGAGAAGACTTCCATACTCCCATGAATCTCTAGATACTCAAAAATGGGAAGTTTCACATCCTATCCTTTTCATGACTCTTTTCACAGCTGTCATAAGAAAGCCTTCCTTTCTTTCAACCAATCTAGCAAATCTAAGTGTTCTTTTTTGAACAAAGAGGGACACTTACAGAGATATAATGACTGTGGAAAAGTTGGAAGGCACTAAGAACTATTAGGACAATACCTTAAAACTGGAGAATCGCACCAAAAAGGGGGAGATATACTTAACTCATTTTAATGGAAAACCCCTTTACCACTTCTTTCCAGTTGACAGCTGTTGAGTGTGTGCAAAGCACCAATATGCAGTCTCATATGTATGGGATGTAGTAAAAGTAGTGCATTGTCATCTTTACTTCAGGTGTATTAAGCAGGAAGTCAGTTTACATTGTTGCTTTAGTAAAGATGTTTGTCTACTACATGTTATGACCTATAATGAATACATAAATATTTCTTTGGATGCATCTGCAAAGGCTTGCCATTCAATTTTAAGTGGGGCTTTCTGTCTCAAAGCTTATTTTTTATTTTAAATTAGTTTTAGGCTATCTTTTAAAGTAAAACTATTTCAAGGTGGAATACAGGATTAAAATATGCAGAAGTGTATAAATAGGCATGCACACATACACACGCACATGCGCACACATATATATAGCAAAATTTACCAGTAAAACATGTAGCCCACATTAAGGAAGGCCAATGAAAACAGGTGCATCTTCAAACCCTGAAGTCCTGCAAAGGAAGGACCTAACAAACCCCTGATGGATATTTGATTCCAGAGGTTCTGGGCCTCCACTAAAAAGCAGCCCTCCCTCATACTCACTAGTCCAAGCAACTTTGGAGGTAAGTGCCTTCAAGTGCAAGCAGTCTGACCTGGGAGAAGGTGGTCCTTCAGGCAACTTCATTAAAAGCTTTAAAGGTAAAACCAGCATTTTAAATTGGTCTCAGAAATGCATGGGCAAGTGCAGTTGAAGCAGTAACAGGGTCAAATCATCGGATTGCTTGGCCCCAGCCAATATTTGAGCACTTAAAGTTTCTGAACTTTCTTCAAAGGCATTACAGTATTCAAGCTGGATAACACCAGAGCATGATCTACCATGCTGTTCTCTTAAATATTCGGTGGAATATTACACAGGGAGAAGATTTCAGAATGCTATTTACTTATTTGAATCTCTAGGTCAAATATATGTGGCAAATTGTTCTTTTGTAACTTTATTTCAAATATTTAATTATTTTTGATCTACAAAATCTCAACAAAATACTCATGACAACTGCTATTTGTGTCTGCAGGTAGTGGAGGACATGCTAGAGGACGAGGAAGAAGAAGATGACAGAGATGACAAGGTAATTATCTTTCCTACCACTTGGGTATCTTGGGATGAGAGAATTTAGACATGACAGTGTTCTTGCAGACAGTTAAAAAGGAGCTGAAATGTTTTTAGTCCAGAAAATTGGACAGAGCTGTTTATCATCCTAACAATGCCAGTATATGTTGTAAGAGGGGGCAGAGGACTATAAATCCTCTCTTTTTTGTCCAGAGCTGGGTCATTTTTTTTCCTTCTAGGAACAAAAATAATTCAGCTTGTCTGGAACTTGATAGCTGTTGTGAAGATAAGTGCAGTGACAACTGTTTTTGAAGGACAAAAATTTGTCCTGTCTTGAGTATTACAAATAGGGCTGTACTTACTTTCTGGGAGAAATGTTATAAAAATAGAAACACCATACTGTTTGAAGGTGGTCTTTTGCCATCTATAATTTTCTGAGATTACTTGGCAGAAGAATGTTTGATGTGTGGTGCACTCTGTATGATATTTAAATAATCACAATTCTCATAGGCCTCTTACAGGTGGATTTGGGATTGGTATTGTGTGGCCCAGCATCAACCTAAGGGGACTATGGTTGTTCTTTCAGCTCTTGAGAATGTTGCTTAGTTCCTAGGTTGCTGGTTGGGTTGAGGATTGCCACCACAGTAAATAACAGCTAGTTTATACAACTTATTGAAGCAAGCAATAGGACTGCATGGTTGTCCCTAGAGGGGAGGGAAAAGACACAGAGAGGAAATTAGAATGACCTTGTAAAGTGAAGCAACTGTGTTAGTTAGCAGGGCTGGTTTGTGGGGAATAAAAGTGCAAGATAAATGCCTTTAAAACAAATAAAATGAAGGGATTGAGAGAATGAGGTATTCAGATTCTTTTGCAACACTTCATGTTAAATACAGAAAACATTGACCTTCACAAATGTTCTCATGCTTCTGTTGTAATAAAGCAATGACTTTTTTTTGGAAAGCAAAAGAAAAAAAACTATCTTAATTTATGTCCTTGACCTTTGTTGCTAGTAGAGATGTACAATTCTGAACCACTAGAAGAATTTGTAGGCTGGCAGCCAGAAAACATTTGAAGTGTCAAAAAATTCACTCTGATTAGTTAGTTCGCTTTACCAATGAAGGGCCACTTTCTGAAAGATGAATTTCTTAATAGTTCTTTATTTTGTTACATTCCCTGACATATGACATTTTTTTTTTCTGTGCATGTCTAAATGCTTTTGCTACAAGCTGCAATCATGAAATAATGCCATATCTACATTTTCTTTGTGCAAAGTCACGTGTGCTCTTTCTCAATACTAAATTGTGTGTACATGCCTGGCAATAGATTATGTGATTTATTGTGAAGGTCAGTCATGTAGCTCTAGTGAGCTTGTTTATTAACGTAAAAACATTTCTCCTCTGGTAAATGTGGGTCTGATATCCATTTGTGAGTATTTTCCTTCTCTTGTTCATATTTTATTATAATTATACTTTATATAAGTTGTATTAAGTAATTTTTGTATCCATGGAAATGTTAATAGCTGCAGCTCCTTAAAAATGTATGTACTATAGTGCTTCAAATTTACCTTAGTTTAAATAAATTGGAGCTAGTTGCTATGTAAGTATGTGCCCTAGTACAGCATTACTAGATAATCATTAAGGGCCTTTTACTGACTTGCTAAAATACATGACAAGCAAAACATACACAGCTAAAAATAACACCTAATATCTGGAGCTGTAGCAATATTTAATATTTGGCAGTCTGAATTAGACACCATAGTTCCAAAACAGCCTTTGAATATAACTACCAATGCCAAGTAAGTGTGCACTTAAATGGCTATCTGAATTCAGTGTTACTTTTTCTTGCATGAAAAGCATTTGGACTGAATACTCATAATTCCCATTTAATGTTAATATATGTAAATACAAAGCCTACATGCATAGACTAGACATAGTATATTTGGAGGAGATCATTCACAAATTATTTAAAAGGATGAATTTTAGCCCTATGTACCTTAAACTGGAGTGCATTCCTATGAATTATTAACTCCCTCCATTTTAAGTGTGTCCATAATACAGTTTTGAGAGAAAACAAATGTAAATTGCAGTGCTGATTGATGCTGACCTCTAGCTCTCATTACTTTTCTGTTTTCTCATTTAGTAAAATAGCAAAGTGAGGTCAGTGGGTCCTCTTATAGAATAAAAGTCAAAAGATTAATAAATGTGCCAAAGCCTCACTTTAATTGAAACTGAAGCATATGTTGCAAGCATATAAAATATGTCCCAGATGTTTGACTATGCCAAGTAACTTAGTTTTCCCCGATTACCACAAGGCAACTATTAGTCCAGTAACCTTTGGACTTGGGGGTAAATGGGGTATTGCATGGCAGACAACTAGAGCACCTGTTTTCCATTCAGTAAAGACCTCTGGCAGGCTTTGCCTAAGCTGCACCATATGTTTTCACTTAGCAGATTGTTGGGTGATTATGAAAAGTGTCTTTCCTCAGAACTGATGTAGATATTAACCACTTAGTCAGAATGAATGGATAACTTATTGGCTACTTCTACAAAGCTTGTGTGGGCATTCATTGAAGAAGGATTACAGATGGACAGAGTTTTGTTTTTGACAGCCCCGAGTAAACTGCAGAATGATAAGCAGAATCATTAATATCTGGGTTTTTGTGTTCTGTTAGTACCCTATAGGAGTTTTGTGAGGCTGGTGAAGTATAATTCTCATTGAATATTTGTCACCCAAATATTACTTCAGTATTGGATATGTGGCACTGTTGATACTTGCTTGTCCACTAATATGCCATGTAATATCAAGTCATGTCATCACTAGATTTGATCTTAGTTAAAATAAGTGAATTTTAAAGTTTCGTGTTTCCTGCTATCCTATTAAGAGCATACTAGATACAGCAGACAAAGACTTTGGTGATAAATTCAAATAAAATGGGTTATTCAGTGTTCATCCTACTTAGAATAGACCCAACTGAAATGAGTGGGGTTTTGAGTTAGATTAACACTGTATACAAACCTGGTGTGTAAAACTCACCACAACCATTTCATTTCTGCAAGAAGGAGGTATCTTCTATATATTGCTGCTGCTTGTTTTGCAAACACCTCCCACTGATCTCCACTTCCAACTGTGCCTGTCTATCAGTTAAGTAATCAACCAGTTTTGGAATGCCAGATCTTTTCCTAAGCAGAATGCATGCTGCAATTTGACCAGTAAACTACCTTGTGTGTTGGCAAAGGCCACGACCCATTTGTGTCCATTGGTTGGGTTGGAACTCTACCAAGAGAAGGGGAAAATAGGACAGTTCTTTGGAACTGAAGAAATTTTGTTTTTCAAATTGCATCATCCTGTAGCCCATACAATTCAACCCAACCAATTTTGGGTTTTCAGGCTGCACTAAAATGGTAGCTGATTATACTTAAAAATAGCTAGCAAATAACCAGACACATCTTTCCAAATTGTGCAACTGTATTTCTAGGGACTGTTATTTACATTTAAAAAAGTCTTCTGTTATCACAGAATTAGCCCTATTATCATTTACTTTAAAGTGTTAGGAACTAAAAGAATGTCTACTATCCTTTGCAAATGCAAACTTAATCCATCGTCATGCAGCAAGCATTCCTGATCTCACATCAGTGAAATTGACATCAAAAGCAGCACTGTATGGTTCTGAATTAACTTGCAATTGCCATTCTGAACTGAGCTTTGAGAGATCATGTTTGGACTTGTGTTAGTCTCTTTGGGACTGTGGGTTTGCAAACTACTGAAGGCATTACTCTCATTCATACAAGTAGCTTTTTCCCTCCTGACCAGTATCGTACCGATAACAGTAATTCTTTTATTAAGTAATCCAACTATAATGCAAATAAATATGCAGATAATGTCTTGATTTATTAACTGTGTAGGAAGATAATGATTTTCCTTAGTGCTCTCTCTGAATGTAAAGAAACATATATTTTTGCAACAGGAGGGCATATAAATATTATAAATAAATAAATAAAATATATTCAAAACTTTTTCTTTTAGAAGATAACACAGTGGAAAGTGTATATGTCACTATTCATTTCTGAATCTAAGAAAATTATTTACATCCTTACTAATCCAAATATACTCATATACCTGAAGAATAATTTGTGTATTTAAAAACATATCCCGCACAAGCTATTTCTGTGTGGCTCCGCACTCTGGGAAACAGAGTGTTCTGGTTGTTTTTGAAGAATATATATTGTAATGATACTTTTATTAACTGAACTGAACTAAATGTGAAGTTCAGTAATTTGCTTGTGTATACTGTCTTAAAAAATGTGGTACCCCAGACGTGTTGGAATGCTGATTCCATAATGGTAACATTTCTCTGATGCTGAACTCAGGTGGTAGGTGCTAACAACATTGTAGCCCAAACAAACGAGAGGGGATATTGGCATGCCACTTTCCAGCTAAAAGCAACAGAGGGCCAGTTTCTACCAAAAGACCAGTGAGAACTGAACATGCTTAATAATCACAGACTAGGTTAACATTAAAAAAAAAGATTATTTTGGAGAGGAAGGAAAAGATGCTGGAATGTCCTGCTGGATGATCGTTTTAGGAAAGAGGATGCACTTGCAACATCTAATTGCAGGACCCACTTGTTCATATCTAGTTATCATTGAGTCCTCTGTTATTTTCAAAACGTGCTTTGTTTGTTTGGACATCAGATGTCCAAGATCTGTATGGGTATTCCAGTGGTGCATATGGGGAAAAAATGATTTAAAAAAAAATACTATGGCGTTGACAGTACCATATTTTATATAACCAAATCTATATTCTTTCAAATGAAGCCTTTATTTTAAAATGAGAAAAAACAACTTTCTTTTAAATATAAGATGGTAATGGCTTGTGGATGTAAGTATGCCAAATTTCTTTTTGGTATTTAATATGGATACTAAAAAACCTAGTATCTCTTTGATCAAAAAAAACATGTGTTTGAACATTTTGTGGACAGTTAAGGTGATGTGATAGGCCAGCAAACAGCTGTAGCAGTCTGATAGCACAGTGCCTTTTATTGATTGTCTAAATAACTACTCTGGATATTAGATTTCCTTGTTGGAGTGTTTAGTGCCTGGGGTAACTTAACAAGTAAGTTTTCACTGAGTTGATTTCATAGACTTAATCTTTGAATCTGACTTGTCACATTTTATACATCGGCAATTCCTTTCCATTTTTCAGTGTGCTATATCAGAGAAAAATGTGTCGCCTTTTGTGCCATGTTTTACCAAATCAGATCACACTGCATGCACAGTTATGTCAGTGGAAATCTAATATTAGACCGGCTTATCTCTAAATAGCACATGGGAAAATAAACTTGCATAAATGATTGATTAATTTGATTTTATAGATACCTATTTGCAAAGTAATTGAACTCAGATGTAACCTGATTATTTAAAAAAAAATACCACATCAGTGGCATGGTGACTGAAATATGTAAGTGTTTGCCCTTCTCTTTTTTAGTTTGTTCGTATCTTTAGGTAGCAATGTCCTTAATACAGAAGCCAAAGAACATTACATTTACATTCGCAAATTGCTTGGATCTCAGGGATAATGATTTTAGCAGCAGTACATGGTTTGCATATTCACATTCTCTAAGAATAATTTTAAGGATACTGAAAAATCAGTAAGTACACATAGTCTTGGGAACTTGTGTTGATCTACATTCAAAATCATTCATTTTTTCCTTTATTGATCCTTGTTGAACTATTTCTTGTAATAAATTGAAATAACAATGTGTTTTTGGTATTCTTTGAAATACTTGGCAACTGTTGGAATAGACTGTCTATTGTTTTGTATATGTGTCTTACATTTCTATTCCATAAAGGTGTTCATGATGCCATAGATGGCTCTATCTCAATTACCTCACAACAATCAATATAATATATGTTGCAACTGGCCCATGTTTACTCAGTGAGCTCTGTGAGCAGAGACTTGAACCTGGGTTTTCCCAGTCTGAGGGCCAAATTGGACATGCTGCTGACACAATTAACCATTCATGAATGACTTTTGAAAATAAATTGCCTATGTAGGAGATGCAACCTGTCTTGGGGAATGGGGGACTTCAATGCATTGCTTCTGCTGTAGTTATCATCTAGATTGGGAGTGGGGTTGCTGTTTACATAGAAAAAAAAGCTCCCAAGTAGGTATATAAAACTACTTTTTAATCTATACCAGTGGTGGCCAGACCTGCTCAATATCAGATGTTTGGGAGCTGCAATACATGAACAGATATTTATTGATTTAATATTTATTTATTTACTATTTATTTACTATTACCAAACAGACATTGCTACAATTATTAGGCTAGTTACTGCTAGTAGAGGTCTTATGAGTCTTCATCTTCATATGCCACGAAAACAACTGTGCCCTACTCAACAGTGCAATGACTCACCTCTTGAACCACTACGCATCCTACTTCGCGGTATCCATACCTGCTAAATCCTGTCCCACAATTACCTTCCACTTACTGAAGTTGTGATAGTCTCTTCCCTATACTTGCAAGTCAGTTTGGGGTCCACTTCATCCCTGATACCTTCATCTCTTCCATTTATCCTACAAAGCACACACCGGTTTGCCTTGACAACAGTACCTGCACTCAATTTTGTGCTCTGAAACCTATGGTGGTCTGTATCCCTCTATCCAACTGTAGCCCAGCTGATCCGCCCCTATACACCTCCTATTTTCCTAATACCACCTCTCTTTCCTTCAGGCCCCATTTGCCGTGGAAAGACCTAAAATTGGACACACACACCCCAGCTGTCTTCTTTCCTATCACCATATTCTCCCAAATCCCTACCAGCTATAGCTCCCTCAAGCTACCCCAGAGGCTGTTGCCCAAACATTTCCGCAGCAGCTCTCTGATTACTATCCCAAGTTGCTCTCTCATTGATTATAGCACTGGTAGCTTAGCCACCATTTTCTTTTCTCTTCCCAAATTCCTGCCCCAAAGATCCACTTATTTACACTCCCACCCCTTGCCCTGTCAAGCATAGTGAGCATGTCTCTTGTACTCATACTCTCAAGTTATGTTTGTGCAAGCAGCTGTGCATAACTATTGTGCCACTCACTGAGTGTTCTACTTATACAACCAGTTACACATTCCACATTTGCAACCACTTGCACAACTGTGGATGTGCTTTGGAAAGATTCAGCAAAGCTGAATCTGTTAGTGCTTTTTACATTTGCTGAGTGACATCATTGGATACTGCCCAAGTGACCAGATTTTCAGTTTATCAATTGTATAGTGACTCTTTCCATTCCCTGTTCTGTGCTGCAGGACTTATTCCATGGGAAACTTCAAACTGTCCTATTTCCCAGGCAAAATCAACACAGTTTAATTTTTTAACACATCAGCGTAATAGATATAGTCTTCAGAACCATTTTCTGTTTCATATATGCAGTAACATTGCTGATCTAGATTCCACATTTTTGAAGAGGAAACAACATTTCTTTGCAAGTTTAGAGACCTTTCACCCGGAGAGAGGCTATAGTTAATCTTTTCAAGAGCTTCACTGTTTAAGAGATTTTCATTTTCAATTTTGTACCCTCCTCCGCAAGTACATTTCCTCTGCTTTTGCCCTGTGGAAAAAATTAGAACTGCGATTTGGTATGCTAAATTACCTGTACTAAAAACTATAATTTGCAATATTAAGTCATCACTGTCATAGTTTTAGAGTTCTTTCCTCTGAAATCACACAGTCCTAATTACTTTTTTATTATTAAAAACGTTCATATTAGCAATGAAGCAAGCTGAAAGTCTTAGTAAAAATAAAGTGATTTCCCACTAACCTACTCCAAACAAATTGTCCCCCCTGTTTTTGCACTGAAAATGCATAACTTCAATTTTAAGCATTTTCTTTTATTCATTACCTAATATGATTCAAGAATAATAATCTGATATGGGAAGGGAACATTTCATTGGATTAAAGAGCCTACTTAGAATATAATTAAATTAGTGTTTATACTGCAATAAGGCTAATGCTCTATAAAGTGCACTTCTTTATAAAGCTTACTAGTCTACATAGAAAGTGAATTTCCATGGCATGAGAATCCATCCTGAGAATAAGCTCTGTGTTGTGAATTGTTTCTGGAACAACCCACAGCTGTCAAAAGAAAGTGCTCATATAAAGGGAGTGTTTTTGAGCACCTAGAGGCTGAGAGAAATGTAGAAAAGGTGGACAGTCAGAGCAATAATACAAAACTAGAGGATCACACCTGTAAAGGGGAAATGTAGTTGCCACCCTCTTTTGCAAGTGATGATCCCCCTTCAGCTTTTCTTTTCTTTTGACAGCTCACCATTTGACAGCGATCAAGTGAAAATGAGTGCAATCACATTGACATATTTGCAGGCATGCTCTGGCAGTGTCCATGGATGTTGTCTTCTGATGTTTGACAGGAGACAACTTTCCAAGACATTAAGTAGGTTGACAGGACTGAATTTCAACCTGGCAGAGGTATGTCCTTACACATTGTTGAAATACTAACCCCCTACCTGCAAAAGATCACAAAAACTATTGCACATATTTCTGATGCCTTAAAGATGAATTTATTTATTTATTTGCATAGATTTATAGGCCGCCTATAATTGCTGAGGCCTTCCAATATTTACAATATTGAAAAGTGATGAACTGAGGACTGCTCCAACATGTTCCTTGGAAATTGTGGAGAGGTTCCAAAAGCAGTGGGAAGAGTGGTAGCAACTCAAAAGGGACACATTCAGAGAACAACCCGATGACAGTTACTCCAAAGTTGCTACTTCAAAATCAGTGAAGTGGCCATCTTGGGTGGGGCGGGGGGGGACAGGTTGATACCAGCAAGCTCAAGGAACTTCCTCCCACCCCCATTCTTGCTGAGTGACTCATTAGCTGCTTCCCTGAGCTCACAGTGTGATTAGGTTCATGGGTCCCACAATTCCTAGAACAAGCCATGCAAGAAGTAGTCCAGGTTTGCACTGCATGGTATGATGGTAACCACTGTGGCTAGTCACCCATGATGAGTTTCCATGTCAGACAGACCCAGCCAGTCACTTACTTTTGTTCCCACAGTCAGAAGGCCATGGGCTGGAGCTTGAGTCAAAATTGCCTCTAACATTACAAGCTTTCCTAAATTGTTTGGCAAGTAAACTTCAAATATGGTAAAAGAATGGAGTAAGGTTGGTAAGATGGGGTAAGGCTTGAGGACGACTTGTGTTTATATTGACACCAGGTGGAATGTGCTTTATTCACTTTCCCCTTGTAAAGCTAGTTTTACTCATACAAAGTCCTCAAGCCCAGTCAAGAAGGGTCTTCCTTGAGTATACATGTGCAACATGATGTTTTCTCTTTTATGCCAGAGGCCTTGCCCAGTGCAAATGCCAGTTGTGATACTAGATATGGACAGCATGACCATAACCTGCATCCAACCATCTAGTCTGCATCCTCACCAGTAGGGATAGGATTAGCCAGTGTCCATTTAACTACACTGAGAGTGGGGCTGCAGCAGTTCTCTCTTGATTATGTTCTGTCTTTCCCCTGTTTAGAGCAACTCATGTAGTGCTGCAGGTGCTAAAGACCCCACACTACCTCTGCCACTCCCACACCAAACACAACCAGCACTTTCGTATGCCTTGAAAATTGATCCATAAAAGCCATGCACACGATATTCTCAGTGCTGCTTCTTTAATTGTTGTTATACATTTTAACTGTCCTCTTGCTGCAAAGTTGTTTAAAAGATGTTTTTAAACCTTTCCTTTGTTATTACTGTTGTTCAGTTCTTTAGCCTCCTTTTGCCTTTAGCTCATTGCTGTCATGTCTGCAATCTGTTTTCTTATTCCAGATAGGGCAAAGCTCTGCATTTCTAGGCACTGAGATGCCATTCCTGGCAATGGACAGGGAAAAAGAGAGGATTCGTTCCCTGTCTCTCCCCATTCTTCTATAAAAAAAATCTTTTAACAAAGAATGCTCCTTTTCCCTGTAAGTGTGAAGAAATTTTAGACAAAACACTTAACATCCATCCAATCAGGATTTGCTGCCTCTGGTTGCCAAGGGAACTTCCTTATATTCACATTATTTTAACATAACACAATGAGGGCGTTTTACAGTTATTTGCAGTGACTCGGTAGAAAAGCTTTGCACATTAGTGACTTTTTACAGTGTTCTCCAGTGTTTTCGATAAGTCTTGCTAGTGATTCTGCATTGTTTTCAAGTAGTGTAGGGTTTAAGTAAAATTGTCATTGCATAGAAATAAGATACAATATCTATGCAACTGAAAAATGCACAGGAATTATCCACTGGCCAGAATATATAGTGGAAGCCAGTATTCACTGTGCATATGGTAAAGGACCAATGCTTGTAAATCTTGCTTCACCTTGAAGCATTCTGCAGTAACAATGAAACTATTATTCAGTCACTCCCATCTGGCGTGCAGAAGACCAGAAAGGAACATTGCATGTATAATAATAGCGCTTTGTACAGTAGATTTGGATGATTCATTAAGATGATCTCCAGTGGAAATCTGGTCATGATCCATTCACACTTTATGGGAAGACTTCCATATATACAGTAGGCAGGCTTTTTCTTGAACATCTGTCTCCTGGTGCATTTAAAAGATGAATATGTTTCTTTAAATTTGCATTTCAGACCTATCTTAGTCAATAAAATCATAGCACTGTGCAGGGAAGAAGCTTTTCTTCCTTCCGACCCAAATTATAGCAATCCAGTATGATTGATGTTAGTCATTCCTATCCAGATATTTCTCTCCCCACAAAGCTGGGTTAAGACCTGTTGGTTGTGATTCCTTGCATTTTTAAAGACAAAGGCCCTACAAATCACACCATTACTCAGTGGACCATTCTGACAAAAGAATGCTGGGTGTCATAGGACTTTGTAGTGTCTATCCAAATGGATTGTGCCTTTAATTACCTTTTACTTTGCTACCTCTGGTCACAGGCTAGCAAATGTTTGTGTTGTGTACCTAGTGAGCCAGTGCTGCAGATCTTTGTATAGGTAGCCCATGCAATTTCACCTGTACAGAGGAAGTAGAGTGTATAGTAATATGTCCTCTTTGTCTATGAATTAATAGACTGTGGATGAAACACAATAAAATTTTGTGAGCTTTGTTCAACACCAGGTTTCAGATCAGATTCCAGTGAGACTAAAATTAAGTGATCAGTTTTGTTTTTCAAAGGCTGATTCTGGCATTTTTTGGGTAACTGCAGCAGTGCCTTGCATGTTTGCATGAGTTGTCACAGACCTTAACCGAACTTTGACACCATTGGACCTTTCAAGGGAGCCAGTTCTGCTGCAAGCCATCTAATCAAATTATACACATGCTTATGTGAATGTCTGTAACCACCATTCTTCAACAAACATGCAAGCATTTCAGAAGTAATCTACTGGCCTAAGAAGAACAGATCCTTCTCTTTTTTTAAGAAAAAGTTTTCTGTTCAGGGATAGGGAAGAAAGAATGCAGGAGATTGAATACGTTCTATCTTCCACCCCAGTAACGAGGATCATAAAAATTTCAGAACCCTCCCCCCTGTTTACTCAGTATTGCTGTGCCCTAGATCTGACAATGCATACCTCCAGTAGCTATAATGAAATCCATGGAAAGAAGGCACAAAGAATAGAGGGGGGGAAAGACTTCAAATGATGGCAGCTTTTATTCCCTGCTGTTGAACTGAAAATGGGTAGATAGTTTGTAACTGAGGCTGAAAATGCATTTAAACTTTATTTACTAAACAATAAATAATACAAAACCTACCTGACAAATGTTGAAGATGAATGCTGTCATTGAATTCATATATTGTGGCTGGATGCTTCCTTTGCAAGAATAAGTCATAAGCAGTAGTTTAAGGGAAGAAAGATTTCTACAGAGCCCCAAATAGTCCCATCATCGTAGAAAAGGATGAGTTAGATGCAAACTGCAATTGCTTGTCCTTATCACACTTTATATGCCACATATTAATTCCTTTTTAATAAAATGGAATCAAATTTGAAACTGATCTTAAAATATAAGACCTTGCAGATTTGCAAATCTATGTGCCAGCTTTTATCTGATCCATCTTACAAAGCTTTGCCTGCCCAAGTTCCTCCACCACTGGTATAGCCAGACACGCTGCCTCTGGTAACAGAGTAGTGCATAGCCGAAAAGGATAGTAGTCACTGATAGCCTCCTCCTCCATAAATTTGTCCAATCCCCTTTCAAATCCATCACTACTTCCAGTGCCACTGAACTCCATAGTTTACCTGTGATGGCACTTTAAAGGAGAAATTTTTGGTTGCCAAAATGGAGTTGCAGAGCTTATGGACAAGCTGCATGTCTCAATTGCTAATTTAAAAGGAAAAGCATCCACAGTGAACCAGAATGATTCTGATTTGGGCATACTAGTGCTTTGGGCACTCATGTGTGCTGTCCTCTGAGATAAAGCCCGGAGGTCTGAGGGGGAAGGGGGGAGTGAAGAACCTCAAGGAACCCAGTGTTCCTTCAGGGTCTTCATAGGTGCTATGCAGAACAAGCAGTCCATTATGGTAATTCACCGCAGTGTCTTGCCATGGGATAAGAGAACCTGCCAAGTAACTGGCAACATCTCCCCTGAGGTTCAGGTAGGAATTTTTCTAGCCATGTACCAGGAGATGCTGAGGACTGAACCTGGGCCCTTCTGCAGGCATGCAAATCATATGCTCTCCACTGAGCTATAACCTCTCCAGTTGTGGAATGAGACTACATTGCGACAGGTCCCCCCCCCCCCCCCTTTTTTTTGGCAGATCTCGGTTTTTTATTTTTGTGAAAATAAGCATGGCTCTTTAACCTTTTAGTTCTGTTTTGCAGATGGAACTTCCTAGATGATTATGATAGACTACCTTCTGTCCAGATACCCCAGAGAGCCCTGAATTAGGATATCTTTTATATATCCGTATTATATTGCCTTTCTAATTAAAAAGTAAGTATGGGGCACATTTCATAGAATGATACCATGTTGGACATTCCAAATTTGCCTAAGCGAATAAACTAATAAGCAGAAATGACACTCATGGAAGCTACTATAACAACAATGCAAGGCAACATTTAAAATAAAACATAATTGAAACAATCATAGAACTATTAAAATGCCACAATGAAAGAATAAAAACCATGTCCAACCAAACAGACCAGTTTATATGCTGAAAGCATTCCTAAGTAAAAAGATGTTTTCTAAGTAAAAAGATGTTTTCCTGGTGGCGGGACAGCAGAGAAGGGAGCCAATGTACCTCCTTTGGAAATCATTTGAAATTCTGGAAGTGGCCTTCAAGAAGGCCCTCTCTTGTGTTCCCAACAAAGGTTCTCTGATGGTAACAGCACCAAGGGAAGGGTTTCCCTGATCATGAAACCAAGGGAGGGAGAAAACAAACTTGACTTTATCTTTACTCTGCCACCAAGAAATTGGTGATATTTTTGTACCCTGCTTCTGGGCTTCTTGGATGCATCTGTGGGGAACAGGATGCTGTACTTGATGGACACTTTGGCTGGTCTAACAGGTAGGCTACTGATGTTCTTACCTTATTAAGTTTATTTGCAGAATTATAATTGTTGCTGTTGTTACATGCTGCCAGTAATCTTCAATATATGACAACCCTATGTATACATGCCCTTCAAAATGGGCTGTGTTTGACAGCCCTGCTCAGCTTTTGTAAATTCAAGCTGTTTATGGCATCCTTTATGGAATCAATTCATCCCTTAGTTGGTTTTCCTTTTCTTCCTTTACCTTTGACTTTCTCTATTGTCATTGTCTTCTCGATTGGGTCTTGTCTGCTGTGATATACTTGAAGCACGACAGCTTCAGTTTAGTCATTCTTGCATCTAAGGAAACTTTTGGCTTGATTTGATCTAGGATCCGCTTGTTCGTCTTCTGTCAGTCCAGGGCATTTGCAAAGCTCTCCACCAACACCATGTTTGAAACACATCTATTTTCTTCCTATCAGCATTCTTCTTTTCACACCCATACATACTAGTCAAGAATACAGTCATGTGGACAATCTTGGCCTTGGTCTCCAGTGAAATATCCTTACAATTGATTATCTTTTCTAGTTCCTAGTTCCTTCATTGCTTGCCCTTCCGACTCTCAGTCATCATCTAATTTTTTGGCAGCAGTCCTGTTAGAACTGATGACTGAATCAAGATATGTAAAATCTTTCACTGTATTTTCATTGTTGACCTTAAAGTTGTGTAGTTCCTCTGTAGTCCTGATTTTTGTTTTCTTAATGTACAGCTGCAATCCTGCTTTTGTGCTATCTTCATTCACTTTCATCAGGAGTTGTTTAAATTCATTGTTCTTCTGCCAGTTATATGGTACCATTTGCATATCTTGATGCATCTTCTGCCAATTTTCAATCCTTTCCTCTGATCCTAATCCAGTTTCCATTATATATTCTGCATACAAATTAAACAGATAGGGAGATAAAATACACCCTTGTCTGATGCTTTGCTACTATCTATTTTTCCTGTAGAGAACCATTCTGTTTCTCCATATTCTGTTCTTACAGTAGATTCTTGTCCACTATACAGGTTAAGTATCAGGATGATCTAATGCTGAAGCATACATATTTCTTTCATAGCCATCCATACCTTCTGGTGAACCACACACTTTGCTGTAGTCGGTAAAACATAGACTGATCTTTTGACCTTATTTAGTGTACTGTAGTAGGCAGCATATAATCAAGATATGATCTTGAATGCCTCTTCCTTTTTGGCATTCAACTTGAATGGCAACCCTCCTCACTTTATATAGGGTAAAATTCTTGATTGCAACACCCTGAGCATCATTTTGCTTGTGTGGGAAAGAGTCATAAGCTGTTGTAATCTTTTGCATTTCCTTTCAAGAAACACCTTGTTTCTTTGAATGAGTTCAGATCTCCAGGGCCTGATGAACTGCATCCTATACTAGCAAAGGTACTGGCAGAAGAACTTTCAGAACAACTGTCTATGATCAATGAGAAATCATGGTGGACAGGGGAAATGCCAGATGACTGCAGAAGGGCTAATGTTGTCCCTATCTTCAAAAAGGGGGAACAGAAGACTAGTTATTCTGACATTGCTATCTGGGAGAATTCTAAAATAGATAATAAAGAAGTTGTAAAGGTGCTTACAGATTAATTACTTGAAGCCAGAATGAATTTATGCAGAAAAAGTCTTGCCAGACTAATCTAATCTAATTTTTATTGCGTAAACTCCCTTGTGGTACCATAAGGATCCAGATCAGCCCTGATAATTGAGGGCTTCTCAATGGCACCTTCTTAGATTGGGGAGAGGTTATGCTTGTGGTACCATAAGGATCAGTCTTGGGCCTAGTGCTCTTCAACATTTTTATCAATGACTGGGATGAAGATGTACAAGGAATGCTTATCAGATTTGCAGATGACACAAAATTGGGTGGGATAGCTAATACCTGGTAAGACAGAAACAAAATTCAAAGTGACCTAAATAGGCTGGAGCACAGAGCTGAATAAAATTCAGTAGGGACAAATGCCAAATTCTGCACCTAGGGAAAGAGAACCAAATGTACAGTTACAAGATGGGAAATATTTGGCTCGACAATTGTACAAGTAGGAAGGACCTTGGAATTGTATAAATCACAAGTTGAAAATGAATCAATGTCATGTGGCTGCAGAAAAAGAAAGAAAATGATACATTGGGCTGCATTAATAGAAGTATAGCAACCAAATCATGTGAGTTACTAGTTCCCTTCTATTGAGCTCTGATTAGGCCTGATCTGGAGTACTGTGTCCAGTTCTGGGCACTTCACTTCAGGAAAGATGCAGAAAAATGGGAAAGGTTTAGAAGATGGCATCAGTGATGATCAGGGGGCTGGAAACAAAGCCCTGTGAGGAGAGATTGAAAGAACTGAGCATGTTTAGCCTTGGGAAGAGAAAACTGAAGAGAGATATGATAGCAGTTTTCAAATACTTAAAAGGCTGTCACACAGAGGAGGGCAAGATCTGGTGATGTCCATGTGTACAGATGCCTGATTGTTTACCTGAAGTATGCATTTGCAATAAACAAATTGTTGACTTCACAGAATTTTATGAGTTGTTCTTCTACTTTGTTTCTGACTCCTTGGCCAAATTCTCCCACAACATTGGATTCTTTCTTTCCTACTTTTGCATTTTGGTCACCTATGATTAACATTGTGTCTTGTAATGGTATGTTAGCAATTTCCTCTTGGACACTTGCACAGAAGTTTTTTATTTTTTTCTTCTTCAGCATCTGTTGTTGGAGCATTGACATAAATAATGGTTATACTGATAGATTTCCCACAAATTCTCACTGATGTGATTCAGTCAGACTTTGCATTATACCACATTACTGCTTTTGCTACCTCCTGACTCAGTATAAGAGCAACTCTGTTCTTCTGAGCTTGTTTTAAGCACCAGTCCACCAGTCCACTCATACCGAGGACTGCGATTTTTAAACATTCTATTTCTTGCCTTACAGTTTCCAGTTTGCCTTGATTCAGTCTTCCCATATCTCATGTTTCAATTGTATGTGTTGTGCAGCATTGGACTTTCCTTCCACCTCTGCGCATGTCAGCAACTAGATTTCCTCTCAGCTTTGATCTAGTTGCATTATTAGCAACAGCATTAGTCATACTTGGGCTTTGTCCCTCCCTGGTAGCTGGATGAGTGCCTTCTGACCTAGGAGTCTCATCTACTGGCATTATTTATTGTTTCATTTTAGGTTGTTACACTACGGGGTTTTCAAGATAGGAAGATTCAGCAGTGATTTACCACTGCCACCTTTTGTACAGTACTAACCAGAGTTAGCGTGAATTTCACTGCCGTTGTCTGTGAAAGATCTTGCACAAGTGTTGTCTTCAACTACCACTGCTGCCCCTTGGCTGCCCTTCGGGAGTTTCTCTGTCCCCTTTACTAGATATACCCATTCTCTTCTGCTGATGGGACTGTTCCTCCTGAAAAGGGTGGATGCATCTTAATCTGGTGTTTCAGCTTGACTAGTTTGCTTTGACTGACCCTGCTGGAGGACCACACTAGTGAAAGAGTCTGACTGCCTAGCAGCACTGCTCTTGGTTTCTCTGACACTCTCAAAGCACCTCACCATGTTAAAGTGTGCATCCCAGAGAGGGAGAATTAAATTAGTAGTTAGAAAACGCTGCCAGTGTACTGCATGTATCAGGTAATGCTCACATTAAAAACCTTGTGTTTTCTTGTAATTGCTATGTGCCCTTGGAATTCTAATCTAGCTATAGTTTGGTTTGTGGGATCCTATTTCTTGTCTTGCTTTATTTTCTATCCAAAGAATATTAGGTATGAATATCTGAGATATTCTCATATATGCTCAAGGAACCAAAGAAAACATTTTCTACAATATGTTTCTTGCAGTATGAATACATAGTGCAGACCCTGAAAACAAGCTTCTCCCACCCTGCAAACCATCTAGACAACTTAAGGAAAGTAGGCTGAGGCACTGCCAGAATACTGTGTGTGTTAATGGAGCCTGTCTTCTCGCCCATACCTGACCCCACAAGCCCCTCCCCAGATCACTCTTGCAACCAAAGCACTTCTGTCCATACCCACTGTGAGTGTGTGAAGGAAGGGCATTCCCAGCTCTGACCTCAAAGCCCACATAATCCTGTGGCTATTAAGGTGCTGTCCGATGCCCATAAGATTGCATCCTAAGTGCCCCATTATAATACTTTAAATAAAACAGGTGAGTGAACTTAAGAACAGTTCTTTCCTGTAGTAGTGTTATTTTACTTTCTCTCTCTGTTTGTCTGTTCTCCCCTCCCCTCTCATTTTTCTGCTTCTCAATCCAATACTCACAGGGTTGTTGTTGTGGGGATAAGATGGAGGAGGAGATGTAAGCTGCCTTGAGCCCTTTGTGGGGAAAAAGGCAGGATATAAATCAAAAAATAAATAAATAAATACTGTATAAAATAGTTGGTAAGGAGGGGGTGTGCCCCTGGGTCCTGGAGGCTATGAATGCCTCTTTAGAGAGGCTGGGACCACTCCCTCATTAAAAAGAGGCCATAATTAGACCACTCCTGAGGAAGACCAACTGGGACCAAAGGGACATGAACACCTATAGAATTGTTGCTAATATCTCCTTCCTGGGCAAGGTGTTCGAGCTGGCTAATTCCAGACATTCTTGGATGAAATGAACCATCTGGATCCATTTCAATCAGGATTCAGACCTGGATTCAGAGTGGAAACTGCCTTGGTTGCCCTGTGGGATGACCTATTCCAGGAGAAAGGGAAAGTGCAGCCCTGTTGGTTCTTCTGGACCTCTGAGCGACTTTTGATACTATCAACCATTGTATCTTTCTGGACAGGTTGGTAAGAGTTAGGAGTAGGGGGCACTGCTTTGCAGTGGTTCCTACTTGGTTGTTCATAACCAGAAGGTAGTGCTGAGGGATTCTTGCTCTGCACCATGGCATTTATCCAATGGAGTTCTGCAAGGCTTCATTTTATTCCCCATGCTCTTTAACATCTACATGAAACTGTTGGATGATGTCGTCAGAAGGTGTGGGCTGAGTTGTCATCAGTATGGTTGTCAGCTTGTTGCCTCAGGAAATAAGGAGGATGGCAACAAGAAGGGCCTTCTCAGGAATGGCACCCAAACTCTGGAATGAGCTCTCCAGAGAGGTTCACCTGGTGCCCCCTTTATAGTCTTTTTGGTGCTAGGCAAAGACCTTTTTATTTCAACAGTATTTTAATTGCTAATCTGTTTTAATCACATTTAATAATGTGATATGCCTTTTATGAAATTACTAGTTTGGTTAAGCTGGATGATTTTTTTATTGTTTTAATGTTTTATTGTAATGTGACTTGTGTTTTTATATTGTATTATATGGTTTTATTGTTGTAACCTGCCCAGGGAGCCATATGGCTAATGAAGTGGGTTAGAAATCAAATAATAAATAATAAAGCACACCTTTTTAACCTTTTGTTCTGATTTCAATGTACCTTCTTACTGTCTATTGCAAACTCTTTCTGTTTCTGTCTTCCTTTCTTCCATGATGTCATGAGCCAAGGTTCCTCATTCAACCATTCAAAACAACAGACCACTTTCCTTGCAAAACATTCTTTAATGACCCAAAAAGCACTAATCACCCAGAATGAATCTCTGAACATGCACAGAACAGTTAGTTGAACTCAATCTGGTATTCACCTCTGGAAATTTCCCTTATCAGCATGCCTGGGCCCTATCCCTTCAAGAGAGGCCTTCTGAAAGCAAGCCCACCTCCTCATCCAATCAAGCCGCCCGCCTCTACTGAAGCCACATCATGGGGTCAAGAGCTAGGGCAGCCTGGTCTGTGTCTGAGAAACTCCTATGTTCAGGATCTCCTCTCACCAGCTGTATATCTTGAATATTCCCAGGCACTGTCTACCCACCTGCCTTGAGATAAGCCCACCACTTCTCCCATCTAAGTGTCTTGCGTGGTCCGTACTCCCAAACTCCCTCCTATTCTGCTTCATATTCCAATTCTGTTTCTGATGAATCCCAGCCAGGAGTCCTTGAGAATAAACCATCCTTCTTGCTCCCACCACATAAGCTTCTTAGTGCAGCTATTTCTCAAGCTGATTCCTTGCCACTTCAGCAAAGTGGTTACAAAAATAATTATAGTGTTATAGAGCACAGTTTTGCTGCTTTGGGTAGCTGAAAATAAATTACCTTGACTGTTACAGAGATGTTGGCTTATTCCTAGAGATGTATCAAGGGGAGACGTTATCCAACCTCCTCCTTTCACTAGTAGCTCTGCCCTCTGATCTGCAAACAGGTTCCTCAGGACCCCTTTTTTAATGTTTTGGGCAGTAGTGGGGGTGAGGGGAGAGGTGGAGTGACAAAAAATGGGTTCCATCTTCTGTGACGGATTTGGATGTGGAAGTGAGAGTATTGTTCAAAGGGATTTAAATTTGGATTGAAATGGAAAAACAAATCATTTTCAAGCTTATCCATATTTTTTATAATACAGAATAGAGCAGCCAGGTTGGTAGCAGGGACCAGCAGATATACACTTGCCCTGTACCATCCGCACTGGCTTCCAATTAAAGTCTGGGCCCAATTTAAAGTGCTAGTGATGAATTATAAAACTCTAAATTGCTTTGGACCTGGATTTTTGAAGGAGCGCCTCCTGCCATATGTACATGGAGAAGAGCTATCTTCTTCGGGAGCTCTCTTTGGAGGAGACCAGAGGAGTGGCTACCTGGAGAAGGGCTTCTTCTGTGGTTGCGCCCCTGCTATGGCATGGGCTTCTCAAAGAGGTACACCTGGGACCGGCGCTTTTTCATTTTGGTGCCAGGCCAAAACTGTTTTATTTTCCCATTATTTTAAATGTTAGTAGTGTTTTTAAGATTGGATTTTTACTACAATTTATTTGGATTTTTACTACAATCTACTACAATTTGGATGCTCGCTCTTTCTTTCTTTCTTTCTTTCTTTCTTTCTTTCTTTCTTTCTTTCTTTCTTTCTTTCTTTCTTTCTATCTATCTATCTATCTATCTATCTATCTATCTATTTATTTATTGTATTACCACCCTGAGATATTGTGCAGGGTGGGATATAAAAGCTTTAACTAAATAAATAATAAATAAAATGTACATTTCTCTGCATGTGTTTTTCCAGAAGTTTACACTTCCTGCAATTGATTAAAGTGTAAAAATTGTACATTTTTAAATGCCTGTTTTGTGAATTTGGATCCAATTTACTTCTTACCCCTTAGGAAGTAATTAGTAATCATTAGAAGGTACTTTGCTTTCACTATGAAAATAAAAGTAAAGCTGGAATTCTTAAGAAGAATAAGCTGCAAATGCCCATTCATGTTCTGTGACACATTTCCATCTAAGTATTATATCCTTATTCAGACCCTGTAGATAACACATCTGTTCTTCTGCTCAGGCTTGTACACAGTATATCAACAAGGGATGTATCATCTTTCTGTGAATCTCAGCTTGTTTCTTTCTCATTGGCATGCATTTATGATACAGAAAATGAGAAGTCAGACTTATGTGATCCAGCTAGCAAGGAACTTCACATATAGTGGAAGTATTCCAGTTATTCATAGACTCTTTCAAACTGTACCAAAGCATTTTTTCTGTACAATCTGTACAACTATGGTATTGACTAATTCCTGTAAGAAAATGCTCTCTGTCAAAGAATAAGTATTGAACCTGTTGCCTGAGCCAGCCTGAATATTGCCAGCTCTCCTTTAAAAGGCTCCCTTCATCTTGCTAGGCTCTGTGGACATGTGGTTAATGCTGCTACCTGTGATTGTGCTACCTCAGGAAGCCCCAGCAGCTCCAGTGATTGAGGCCACAGTTAGGATTCATTAGTTGTAGTGAGTGGTTGCAGCTGGTTCCTGTGAGAAAGTGTCCCTCCCTTTGCAGAATGAGAGACTGTGGTCGAATAAACCTGGGATTGGGTGTAAAAGATCAGTCCAAGGTAGCCCCGTGTGGAAGATAAACAGGGTGATGGATGGTAGTTGGTTGTCTCCACCTTCTTGTGGCAAGTTGTCATGGGCTGAGGCATTCTTGAATTCTGGTTGGAATAGTAAGAGAGACAATTACTTCAGTGTTGTATAGGATAGGTTCAGCTAGTGCTTTGTCAGTTTGCTTGGGATATTGTATCAAAGCTTCTGTATTACTTTATGTGTAACTTTTCCTTCTCTTCCCTCCAGTCTTCTATCTTAATAAATTACTTAATCTCCCTCTAGAACTCCGTGTGCTTCCTACTTGGGTAAACATCAGTGCCTTTTGTTGGGTAACTTGCTACTATATAGTGCAGGGGTCCTCAAACTTTTTCAACGGGGGGTCAGTTGAAAGGCGGCAGGCGCGGGTGTGGTGAGGTAAGGCAGCGGGCATGGTGGGCTCAGCAAAGTGAGGCGGTGGGCACAGGACTGGCAAGGCACCAGGCCCGGACATGGCAAGGTGGCAGTGGCGGCCGCGGGACTGGCTGCCCTCAGCCTGCCCACCCCCCGCCCCCCGGGATCACATAATCAAAAGGTGGGTTGGATAAATGGACACGGCGGGCCGTAGTTTGAGGACCCATGATATAGTGTCTTATACTGGGGTACTAAAATAGAGGAAGGCAGGTTGAAATCTTGTTCTAGTTACCTCAAGAATATCTTGGATGGCCAAGGGTTCCTGACTTGAGCTGGCATGACCCATGGCTTACTGAAAGCTTGTATAAATCCCATGTCTAAGTCCCATAGAATTGTCATTTTAATATTTTCAACGCTATACGTTCTGTCAATGGGCCAGATCTAAGACATGAACTAAAATATGTCTCTGCATTGTTAGAGATACTTATCTCCAACATTACCATGGCTTCATGGTTTGTGATGCCACATTGATGCTATGGATGTCCCATCCAGATACCTTTTTGCCACTTCAGCAACCTTAGACTTGGGCCATTCATCAGATAACACTACACAGGAACAAGGGCTGACAGGATAGTTCAACTTTTAAAACCTGGTTTAAACACATTTTAGCTCCTTCTGAGGAGCAACATAGGCACCTATAATGAATGTGAGATGCATCTTAATTTTTTCCAAGTTTTCATCAGTCCTCTGTACATACATTTTCTGGGTTTGTGGATAAATTTGCTATATTTATACCTATAAATCCTCTGGCTGCTAGACTATGATGGCTATGGGGTAATTTGGATTCCCAGCTCTGAGCTCAGAATCTTGTTATGTGGTTGGAGCTGGGATCCTGAACTTGCAGTGCCTCACAGAACTGTGGCAGTTACGATGGCAAGATTGTAAGAATGTTGAAAATAGTCTTTTGGGGATGTTATGGGATGTGCAGAAAGAGGAAACATACAGTATGCTGATGGTGCCTCTGCTTCCTTCACTTTGTGCTCAGAAACCAAATGTTCAGGTGGCTGAAATCAGCCACGTAAGTGCATTGTTTGGTGGAAGGAGCATGGGGACAACCTTTGCTGTCCTCCCACCATGCACTGAATGCATGTAATCTTCTTATTTTGGAGGGTTACAGGCATCCTCATTGAATTGCGCCCTTACTCCTTTAAAATGTTTTTGTGTATTTATATACCTACCTTTTATATATTCATATCTCCAGCTGCTTAAAGCAGAGTGGATTTACATTATTTTCTGCAGTAACTTTTTGTGTTTAGACTTTGTTCCTACATGGCTATTGTCACTATAACATATGTTTCCAGTGCAAATTCAGAATTTTTAAAAATTCTGTGTGCCTCTTGATTTAGCTGCAAATGAAAAGCTTCTAATGTGTTTTTACATGACAACAGTATGCCTATAGTGTCCTGAATTTTGCCACAGATTGCCTTCTAGATTCTTCACCATATATCTCTCCACACTTCATCAAACACAAGTGTCTTGTTATTTCAAGGAAACTTGATTGGCAGTGTTATAAAGTTCCATCTACTCATCAGTGTGATTTTTTTTTCCAGATGCAATTATTTATTGAGGTAATGTTTGAAAGAGTTGTTTTAGCTCACAGAATGAGCTTACACAAAAATCTTTGACTTTTTTCTTTGAACAGGTGGCCTTTATGTAATATTGCAAGCTGCTTTTGAAACTTCTCTCCAGTTTAAAAGCTGTTTGCCACATGACATGCCGCTTGAGCAAAACAATACCCCTTTGACGCATGCAACTAGTTTCGTAGATATTTGAATCTTAGCTGTTTTGATCAATAGCCTAAGCTAAAAGGATGTGCATTTTTATGAGAAGAATTAATTTTGATTACCTATGATTACATGTCAAGTCCCATAAGGATCTGATTGTCTTCCATAATCCATCTTTCAGCTGGGTGTTTATTAACTCATTCTTGCAATGTATGTTTAAGTTTTATAAGTAGATTTTTGTGGCAGTTTTATGGTTTGTTTTTCTTCTACTACTGTTCCACTCAGGAAGAGCCTAGGTTAGAAATAATTTTTGATGATTCTAATACTTTTACACTGAATATGTATGGTACTTTTGTCTTCACTTGGTTAATATAGTGATTCAGCTTTGAATGTTTTGAAGAGCAATTCATGGATTTCTGGTTTTCAGGACATAATTGTTGAAAATAATAGTAGAAGTGGCAGCAAAGTATTTAGATTCTTGACAAAACACCAAGCTTATCTCTTATCCATGTATTGTCCTGATTTATAATAATTTTGATGGTATAATTTACATGTTGAATCAGCCAAGATCTATGTATTTTATTTTGCTGTGTAATGTGTTCCCCCATATTATGAAGCTTAGTGTGAAGTAGCTTAAGAAACAGAGCTTTACCCATTCACCCCGCAGCAAATTCCTTTTTGTGAATTCCAGACAAGTAATAAGATTAACCTGATAACTCTAATACTTTATTCTGCTCTGCTCCCCTGCTCAAAATATCTCGTTTTTGTTAAACTTACCACACACAAACATGCAATAGAAATTAAATAGCTGTAAAACTGTTGTTTGCACTTTTACCCAGAACTTAGAAGACAATTACTTCCAGAAAGTTGGCACTTGTAGCTTTACAGAGGATAAGATTGATTCCAGTTACAGCCCATCTTTGTTTGGACAGGAAATACCAGTAGTATTTGAAAAATGGATGATTAAGGACTTTAGTTCACTGAAGGTGGCTCATGTGTTCTATTTGCTAGCACACCACCTTACTAGGAAAGAAGTGTAGCTTTTCTCTAGGCCAGTAATTTTCTCTACAAATCTTTGGAACAGGAAATAAAAAACAGCTAATGGTTCATGGGGCATGTGGAATTAGTTTAAGCACAACCTGAATCCTTATCCTTCTGGCTGCCTCCTCTTCCCTACACTGTTTTGTCTATGCTTGCCTCAGAATATGTCAACAAACTTCCTTTAAGCTCCAAAGCGGAGTGTACAATTGGACTGGAGAAGGTATAGTGGCCCTTCCCATTAAGGGAGAAAATGTAGAACAGATGTGCATTCAAGAAGGTACAAGTTGGTCTTGTTAAAATATTTGTAAAGAAAAATAGCTTCAGGATCTCCCAAAGAAAATCTGTATTGAGCTCTAGAGATATAAGAATGGGGGTATGGTTTTTGTTATTCTGATAGCATTCTTTCCACACAAGATTTGATGATGAATCAAGATATGCTTAGATCTGGGAATCTAAACTGAAGAGGCATAAGTAAGAACAGAAAGCAGTTTTGACTTGAGGGTGGATTATTGTTTACTTAGTAATTATTGAACAGAATGATAGTTTCATGGTTCTCTTATATGGTCAAATTTGCTGGAAAGAATGCTGCAGCAGGAATATGATTTAAATAAAGTCCTATACAACTAAGTCTACAACTCTAGAATTATGCAGCCTTATATATTATAAGTAGTATATGTGAATGATTTTTGTTTCTGTAAAATAAACATTGGAAATCCTAGTTATGCCATATAGTTTGATGTATGTTATCCAAATGGAAGAATTCATTAAGAATATGCTTGCTCAGCTTGTATTTTCATAGGGAGCAACACTCTTAAACTCATGGGTAAACTAGGGTGATCAATTGACTTATATCACAGATGTTGTTTTAAAACAAACAAACAGTATTGCCATTTCTTGAAATGTATGACTTTTAACTATGTACTTAATCATTACTAATATATAAGCATGTCACAATTGCTGATTTATGCATAATCTGTCTTTTGTAGCTAAGCTTTTAAGGTCTTCAGAATAAATGTTGTTCTCAGCCAGTATCATGGAATATATTTGAATGCTTAAATGCTTAAAGGATCTCTCTCCCAACTCAATTTCTAAAGAACAGAAATTCACAGAAAAGAAGCCAACTTTATTTTTATTACAATTTCAGACAGTAGCCAACGGTCATTTGCTACTGCAAATAATATTGTGCTAGTGGAAACTAGGTTCTGAATATGCAAGAAGAAAAGTTATATTTGTGCAACCATGTTTACACAACCAATTACACAGGTGTGCATCATGATTGCACATTATTCTTGCAGGACCATTTCCCCATTATGTGTCTACAATAGAAAGAGTCAATGGAACTCCACTAGCACTTTTTGAGCTTGTATCAGTGAGGGAAGTATTTTATTCTTTTAAATATTTGTATAGGATTTTATTTTTAAATGTTTTATAGCATTTTAGTTTTTTAACTGTTCATAATCTACCTAGACAAGGCTGATTTATTAGGTGGATTGAAAATACAGTAAATAATAAGTAAGACAATGGTATAGTACTTAAGGTTGTTGTTGTTGTTGTTGTTTTTTTTAATACTCTCACAGTCTGATCTTAAACTGCAGCTTATTTTTAGGGAATTGTACTTTATTTGCCCTGAACCTTTCACCAATCAGTTTCATGGGATGACCTCAGATTCTAATTACCATGTTTCCTCGAAAATAAGACACTGTCTTATTTTATTTTTTTTTTTGGCTCACAAAAACACTCTAGGTCTTATTTTTGGGGTAGGTCGTATTTTTTTTATTATTTTTTAATGTGTACAACAATCCACACTTATTCATGTACAACAGCATGAATACATGTACATTTGGTGCATTTGGTATCACTCCGCCTGTGACAGGAACCAGTGCTATAGAGCAAGCATCGGCTTATCTGGCTCTGCTCCCTCCTCAGGGAGCAGAAGGAGCAGAGCTGCATAAGCATGTTTCCTCCACACAGTGCATTAAGTTAAAGTTAAGTTAAAAAATAAAGTTTAAAAAGGCCCTGGGAATAAACACAGCTAGGTTTTATTTTCGGGGTAGGTCTTATATTTTAGCAAGTACCAAAAATAGTACTAGGTCTTGTTTTTGAGATAGGTCGTATTTTTGGGGAAACACGGAAAAAGGAGGGGAAAAATTCTCCCTCTCCACTTTCTCTGCACCACGCACAATTTTATACACCTCTGCCTTGTCTCCCTTACTTGCTCCCCCCCCCCAAATGAAACAATCCCAGTTGTTGTAACCATTCTTCATAGGGGAGTTGCTCCAGCTCTATCATTTTAGTTGCCTTTCTCCACACTTTTCCAAATCAATAATGTCCCTTTTCAGGTAATGTATTCAGAACTGTGCATAGTAGTCAAAGTCTGATTGCACCAAAGATTTGTAGGACAGTATGCAGTTTTATTTTCAATTCTTTTCCCAATTTTGCACAATCTGGTATTTGCCTTTTTCACAGCAGCTCTACACTAAGTTGGTATTTCCATCTATCTGGCTACCATCGTAATCAAGATCCCTTTCTTCATCAGTCACTGCTAGCTCAGATCCCATCAGCCAATACTTTTTTGCCCCAACATGCATTACTTTACACTTGCTTACATTGAGTTGCATTTGCTATTTCGATGCCTGTTCTCCCAGCTTGATGAGATCCCTTTGGATCCATTTTGGTTTTAACCGCCCTAAATAGTTTAATGTCATCAGCAAACCTGGCCACTTCACTGCTTACTCCTAATTCCAGATCATTAATGAACAGGTTGAAAAGCATTGGTTCTAATGCAGAACCCTGTAGAACCCCACTCTTTACATCCCTTCATTTAGAGAAATTGCCATTTATTCCTGCTCTGCTTTTTGATCTCTTACTGGTTACAGATCCATACAAGAACCCCTCCCCTTCTTATTCCATGAATGCTGAGTTTGCTCAGGACCCATTGATAAGGGACTGTGTTACTTGAAAGTCCGAGTAAACAATGTCTGCTTTATCATCCCTGTCCACATCCTTATTCACACTATTAGGGACCGTCATCTGAGCGGGATGATGTAAATTGGTGACCTGCAACAGCAGGGGTTGGACCGAATGGCCTTCTTGGCCCCTTCCAACTCCACTATTCTGTGATTCTATGAATTCTAATAGGTTAGTGAGACAGGACTTACCTTTGCATAAGCCATATTGATTCTTTTTCAGAAGAGCTTGTCCCTCTGTGTGCTTAATGATTTTATCATTAATAATGCTTTGAACCAATTTACCAAAAAATACATTGGGCTAACCAGTCTTTATCGCCTAGAATTCCTGGATCCCTTTTTAAAAATTGGTGTTAATTGACCATTCACCAGTCCTCTGGTACAGAGGCTGATCTTAGGAACATATTATATATTTCTGTAAGGACATTGCCAATTTTGTATTGGAGCTCTTTAGGAACTCTAGGATGAATACCATCAGGAGCCAATGATTTATTAATTTTCAGTTTGTCTGTAGTGCTTAGAATTTCATCTTTTGTCACTACCGTTCACTCTAATTCCTCACACTCCCTTCCTGGTTAAGTTCAAGATCAGATAGGTGTTCTATACTTTTATTGTTGGCCTTGATGTTATGCTTCTCTTATTGTCCACTTGTACCTCCCTTGAAAGAAGCTCAATTCTCTCTCTCTTTACTCATTAATGATGCTGGTGACTTCTTGGATTTCATGCTACCTTCTATATCTTGTGGTATGACTACTCTCTGTGCCCCTATTGTAGTGGTTTTGAGTAATCTCCAGGCATGTTGCAGGGATTTAACCCTCTTGGCTCCCTTCTTCAACTTCTTTTTTACCAGTCTGTTCCTTTAGAGAAATTCCCTTGTTTGAAGTCAAACATGACTGTGTTGGACCTTTTCACCAGCATTCCACCTAAATATATATTAAATCTGATAGCGCTCTGTTTCCAACTGGTTCAACAACATTTATAAACCATTATATATTCTGGGCTGCTCCAGTTAGGATTAAATGGAGGATTGCTTCCCCACTGGTTGGTTCCATGACCATCTGTTTTAGGGCAGTAATTTAGGACATCAAGAAATTTATCCTGTTTGTCAGAACTGGAACATACATTTACAAAGTCAATGTTAACGTCACCCGTTATTTCAGTATTACCTTTGTTTGAGGCCTCCCTGATTTTATTCTTCTGCTCAAGATCACCCTGAGCATTCTGGTCTGAAGGATGATAGCATATTCCTATAACTTAAGTTAGTTTTGGAGCCAGCATTGTTACCCGCAGTGCTTCTGTTGAGGAATCTGTTGGATTCTGTGTCCTCTTTGATGCACAGAGCAACATGACTGCACCCTTCCTTGTACTTCTCATACAGGTTATTCCCAAAGATGAACATACCCCATTAGTTCTCTCCATTCCACCAGGTTTCTGTAATGCCCACTAAGTCTAGCCACTCCTTTAAAACCAGGCATTTCAGCTCTCCTATTTTGGCTCTGAAGTTTCTGGCATTTGCCCAGAAATATCTAAACCCAGTGTCCATCTTCAGATGCATGCAACTTATTGTTTGGCACTTAGGCCTCACTGAGTGATTATCATGTCTTGCCAAAAGCTTATTTCCTCTCCTCCTACATTTGGGCAATTAGAGACTTTTTCCTCTTCATCCTTTAGGGTTGATTTAACCTGAACTAGTTCGTGTTGGCTTTCCCCTGAATTCCATTTAAAAGCTGATCTGCCACTTTTTATGTCATGTGCCAGCAGACTGGTTTCCTTTTGTTTCAAGCAGAGTCCGTCTCTCCTTTAAAGCCCAGTTTGTCCCAAAATGTTCCCCAATGCCTAACAAATCTGCCCCATACTTTGCAGCTTGCAAACATGTCCCAAAACATGGTTCCATTTTCCAGTTTGTTAGCCATTTGCAAACCATAGTTTGTTAGTTTAACATCACAGCAGACCACATGGTTTGACATGTAGCTTGCTTCAAGCCTTTGCATACCTACTGTTAATTATCTCAAAAATGTATGCTTCTACTCCCCCATAATTAATAACAAAGTACCATTCCTTTATAAATCAGCAGTGGAAAGCACAGAGCCTTTGCCAAAGCACTGTAGCAACAAAAAGGCCATTTCAGAAATGTAAGTAATATACTGATTCTTACCTCTTATCAAAGTAGCCAGGACGTTAAATGGCCATTCTCAGCATAATATCACCATCATCATCATCATCATCATCATCATCATCATCATCACCCAAGCTGCTGAATTATTGAACATATAAGAAATTAATGCAGTGAAAATGAAGGAAGTCCATACTGTGTACTCCTTTATATACCTTCCTGGCATTCAGTTCAAAACACAGGGAAAGAACTTATTTTTTTAATGTGTGTGCATTTTCTCTTAAAATGTACTGTAATTGTAACTTCCACATTTCTAAGGGAAACTTGAATAATTCCAAGATGACCAGCAAAGCCTCCCTGTGACTGCTTATTTGTCCTCTTCTCATATCCTTTAGGACAGTGAAAAGAAAGGCTTTATGAACAAGCTTTATGCCATCCAGGAAGTCTGTGTCAGTGTCCAGAACATCCTTGATGAAGTGGCTTCCTTTGGAGAAAGGATAAAGAAGTGAGTGTTGGCACACCCATGCTCCATTGCTCTCAGATGTGTGTGTGTTTCCCCTGTCAACTGAAAAAAGTTGCATGTTTGGGATTATGATAGATGCACTACAAAAATCCCATCACACTGATTATGCAGTTTCTGACATAAATGTGCTGTTCTTTTCATGAGGGCAGATCAGAAATACCAATATATTTCTGAAGGAAAAAAATATATTTGCTGTTAAGAACCCATTAAGATAACCACTGCTCACTTTGTAGGGAGTGGGTTTATATTGTACTTTATAAGCATACATTCATAGATACTTTGTTTCTCTCACCGAAGGCTATTTTTCCACACGTATAGGTCTTTATTCTACCTGGCTGGTGTATTTCTTTTACTCATTATTTTCTGTGAAGTTGTTATACGTATGCCTTCTGTTAATTTTTCTTTCAGTACATTCAACTGGACTGTTCCATTCTTAAGCTGGCTGGGCATTGTTGCCCTCTCTGTGTTCACAGTCATCCTGTATTTCATTCCACTGAGATACATTGTCCTTGTCTGGGGTAAGTAAAGCCTTCCCCCCCCTCCAAGTTGTCTGCACAACATAGAGCAAGCTGTAGCTAAGGAATGAGTTATACTGTCTGTACTTTTCTGTATTTATGATCATGAAGCTACTACATGATGGAAACAGACAGGTTAGTTAGAAATCACAACTGTGTAAAGATTTAGATCCACCTGCACAATGTATTTTTCTTGTCTGGCATTTTAAACTTCATCATACTATCAACTTGTATCCATGAGGATTCCTCATATATCAAACTGTAGCTTTGTCTAGATATTACTGTGATTTATTGTCACCACTTATATAAAAACAGCAGCATTTCAATCTTTATAGCATGCTTAGGACAATATGCTTTTTTAGCCCTTTATCAAACAAAAATATAAAGGCAATTTATATAAACTAGCAATGAGGGGTCACCTTTTAAATGATCAAGAAAAATATGCATGAATATTGCTTCAGTAGCTAAGAGCTCCCCTATACTGTTTTTATTTTATTTTTTTAATTGTTGATCTAATTTTTAAACCCAAAGTTGTAAAAGTGCACATAAGTGTATTTTCTATTTTTACTGTACTTGAATCCAAAATCTCTCTCATAAGATATCTCTCAGACTACAGAAATGAATAAATGTTTTTTGTAAGCACAACCTCTGGATAGAATGGCCTCTTCCTACTAGTTTAGAGAAGTTAGTGAATACTATACTTGCAAAATTGAGTAGTAGAAAATGATCTCAAGGCTGGTCCAAAATGTTTTGTTCCCCTAAGGCATGGTTTTCAACGTTTCCACAGCTGGGGACTGGCAAAAACAGAAAAACCACCTTGGGGACTGCTGCGGCAGAAACAAAAAAGCACCATACACATACTACAGTATTCTTTGTATTAGTTCCCAAACGCAATACCAAAATAAATAAATAAATAAAAGGTTCTCTAAGACAACCAAAAAGCAAGGAACAAAAAAGTCAATAAAAGAACAAAATACCAAAATCAGGGCAGCGTGGCTCCCAGCTGGCTCCCACGGAGCTGTCTCTCCCCTCCCTGCCCTTCCCAGCAGCACTGGTGAACCCCCTGCAATAGCGATACCAACCAAGGAAGAGGTGATGCCAGTCCACAACGAATGGGATGCAGCCTCCCCATGGACCAGCAGGAAATCTCTTGCGGACCAGCGCCAGTCCTCAGACCAGTGGTTGAAAACCACTGCTCTGAGGTTAAGTTGAAGTTGGTAGCATATATTCCACATAGATAAAAGTTCAAACCAGTATTTGAAACTTGCTTTAACAATGTTGATGGGACTGTATCTTCTGGAGGGCTACAGTGTGGCTCGCAGAGCACAGGGGAGGATCATCAATCGAGATCTCTCTGAGACCTTGCCATTATTTACCAACCTTCAGTATCTACCCAAGGCAACTGCCTCACTTTGCCTAATGAAAAGACCGGCTCTAGCAGTAGACACAAGCAATGTTTTTGTTAATATACAGGCTTTATTAACTTGTCTAAAATAGATACCAAGAACCTAGCTTCAAATAATCAGGAAATATATGTTCGCACCTTCAAGGCCTAACATACTATATCAAGGAGTGATGCAGTTATGGCATGGTGTTGGTCATTAAAAATCATAGAAGGCCTATAAGGGCAGTCAGTCAGTCAGTCAGTCAGTCAGTCAGTCAGTCAGTCAGTCAGTCTGTCTATCTATCTATCCTTTATTCAGTCATGACCGGCCAATAAATAAAACACAAAATGACAAGTTAGTTAAAAATAAGAAAGATACAATGCTGATAAAATTACAGTAATTAAAAAAATAAAGTAAAAGCATTCTGGTAGAACCTAACAACATTTAGGGTTAATTTACTGCGCACTGTGCAAACCACCAAACAATATTTGGCTGTAGTCAAGGAGATAAAATTGGATTCATCAGATAGAAGCAACTTAAAGTAAAAAGAATTGGAGTAACTGAGATATTTAGAAAGGAGTGGGGATAACACTTCCTGGTGAGTACCTGTATAGAGAGGGCAGTAAAGAATAACGTGCTGCAGTGATTCAATTATTTCTCCTCCACATGGGCACGGTCTCTATTCAAGGGGTGTTTTTTCATATCTCCCTTCAGTAATAGCTGTTGGGAGGGCATTGAATCTGGCTGGAGATAAAACCCTTCTAAATTTGGGGATAGTTATGCTGCTGAGATATCTAGCTGGTTGGAAAAGATGTGTGGAATGGTTCAGGTAGGTATTTCTGGATAAAACTGTATAATTTGTTCGTAGCTCTAGATCAATGGCCTGCTGTTTAAGTTCTGCTATCGCCCATTCATAGCCCATCAAGGAGATAGCTGGCCATGAATACCTGTATAATAGCAGTTTGGCCTGTATTGCCTGGCTCCATGAGCTCTGAAAGCTGTCTGTCATTATTAGAGGGGCCAAGCCAACTGGAAAAAAGAGGAGCTTGAGCCAGTAAGAAAAGATGTGAATCCAGGCCAAAGTTTCAATTTTAAGAAGGCCAGATTCACATTGTAGGACCGTGTTTGAGGCACAGCACGGTGCTTGGAAGATAGTCCTTAGGAGCTTAGATTTAGGAGCTTAGACTGAACTTTTTCCAAGGGAAGAAAAGACCTGTAGGGTCCCAAATGGGCTCCAAACAGGAGCTGGGCTCGAATCTTAGCTGAGAAGACTTTAATTGCTGCGGGTATATATTGTGCACTTTTAGAGAAATAAAACGTTTGTAAAGCTGACACAGTTTTTTGTGCATGATCGGCATGAGATTAGCAGTTACCTGTAGCATGAAAGACAATTCCCAGATACTTAAAGGATTTGAGTTGCTCAATTGGATGATTATTAAGTCACCAAACATGCATCTGAGAGCACTTGGCAAAAACCACGACTTTATAAGGGCAACTTAACAACCTTTTGCATTAACTGATACACTTCTGCCATGTTGCAGTGATACAAATAGGCTAGCAGAATATAAAGATTAGATTAGCAGCTTTTCTGAATTTGGTAACTCCTCTCTCTTTTAGCACATAAATTCTGATTCTAAGGATATTTCTGTACTACCTTGATCCAAAACAGTATCACATGATTGTATCATCCAGGCTTAGCATAGTTGCTCTATTTTGAATTAATTGAAGTTTCTATACTTTAGAGACAGAATCAAAATCCCCTATGTTGGAGAGGGGTGGGGGAAATTAACTGAAGTGAGAATAAAAGGTACTCTTGTCAAGAATGAGTTTACAACCAGCCCTGCCTGTTAGAGGAATATAGATACACTGATATTATAACCAGAATTTTTTAAACATGAATTATCATTTTATGCAGGTATCAATAAATTTACAAAGAAGCTTCGAAGTCCATATGCAATTGATAACAATGAACTACTCGATTTTCTTTCCAGAGTTCCTTCAGATGTGCAAGCGGTGTGTATATGTTTTTGATTTTAACTCATTCTTTACTATTTCCAGGCAGTGTTTATTTTATGGCTAATTTTAAAATGTGTTTTCAAGTATTACATATTTAAAATGCTTCTTCGCAACACAAAAACGTGGGTGTGTTTGAAAAATTCCTTTGTATTACTCTGACATACTGCCGTTTGGATTAATCTCTGCATTTCAAGAATGCAAGGCGGAAGAGAGAGTCTAGGATCCAAAGAGCTGCCTATATAGTTCCACATATCAAATAGCTTTATGTTTGTTAGAAAGCATCTCTTCAAGTCACTTGGCAAAATACTTATGAGTTAGTTCTTTTGAAAGTATATTTTGATACAGCGCAGGGATCAGAGGAGAAAGTAAAAAAATTATGTGGCATGCCAAACCCATGTTTTTATCGCAGCCATTTTGGCAACAGTAGAGTCATGTAAGTTTGCATAGTACTAAGGGCCCATGTCTTCAGGTATGTGTGTCCAGAGGCCGCAACCCGGAATATGAGCTGATGGAAAGTAGAAGGCACCAATATGTAAGCCAGGACAAATTATATTTCACAGCCTATCTTAATTGTGAAACAGACATGTGAGACTGTGACTGCCAGTTTGTTTTGTTGTTCTTTAACAATTTTTTGCATTATGAGGAAATTTTAATTTCTACGTAGTCCACACATAAATCAGATTTGTTGCAGTGTCTGCATGCACATGTATATGAGTGTGTGTGTGAGGGGGGTGGGAGAGAACTCTTTTTGCAAAAAAAAATAAAAAAATAAAAATCAATTTGATGTCCATCTAAATTTGCATGTGCACTCAATGGTTATGGGTGGAAAAACACCTGGATACTCCAGACATGTGAATACTTGTCCTCGACAAGGTTGGCTCCCTTATTTTGAGGATGCCTTTATAAGGAATCTGTGCTCATCCTTTTAGAGAAGTTAGTGTTCATTTTTGAAGATATGCCCTGTGGGAAAAGATTTCATTGATGTTTCTATCACCACATGTATTCTTTTCTGACATGATTTTCTTGTGTAGGTCTTCCTCCTTCACCTTGACCTGACAATCCATTAGAGTTTTTGCTCTGCAGATGAAGAACTCGTATAATTTGAAGGAGTAGTATGACTTTGTTTTCCCAAATAATAATTTCTTGCTCCTTTGCATAAATGGATTTTTCAAAAACCTCTTCTAGTTGTGAGTTGAAATTTTTCTCTGAACTTTGTGTTTAAACAGGTGCAGTACCAAGAACTGAAACAAGACTCTACCCACAGTCCAAGTAAAAGGAAGAAAAACAATCCTGGCTAGCCAATTCCATGTGCTGGAGAGACTGGCATCTGTTTGAGGAGAAAATAAGACACAAAGCCCAAGACCTAAGGAGCATTTCCTCTCTCACAGCTTTATTTATTTTTCCTTTTAATCATAATAGGAAAAAGTGTAAATACTGTATACAGGGATTTATTTGTGAAAATACAGTGTCAGTTGTACAGAAAGCAGTTGAAAGCAATGTTCAAACCTAGCTTGTGCCGAAGCTTTGTTAGATGAAAGAGTCCATTTGTAGCATGAAAATGAAATGGTAAGTGAGAGACACATAGGACTAGAAAAGAAAAAGATGTGTTAAATTAAGTTTTAATTCATGCTCTGGTTAATTTTAAAAAGCTAAATGGAGATTTATGTTAAACCCAGCATTTTATTCAAAAAGATACTCATTTGGTTTGGTTTTTCATTTTACCAAAATTACAAAGCAAAGAAACTTATTCATACATTTTATCAAAAAATAATTCTGTGGTTTAGACCCTGTTGGAAATAACCAAACTTTAAAAACAGACCAAGTTTTGCTTGAAAGCAAGAAATATAAATGTCTTACTGACTGTCTCCAAAGATTTAAAGAAATTCTTACACTTTTATCATTCCACAACAAGACTTTGAAATATACCTGTATCTAAACTACTGCCAGGTTTCTAACTGATTGCATATCTAACTTTTTATATTGCCACTAATCTTGATTTGTACATACTTACTGGCCTAATGAACAACTTGCATATAGTTTAGCTGTAAGACAAATACTATCTGATTAAAACCATATTTGCTTCAGGTGTCAAGTTATCAACACCTTTTGTGCACATAAAGAATTACTAATTTTTAGGTTTGCATCCTAATTGAATGGTCATTTTAAAAAGCTTTTCAGCATGACATCTTATCTTTTGCTACGGCAAATGAAAATACAGTGTGGGCAGAATTTATATACCTGTTTTATTTTTCTTTTTAATTAGGTAATGAGTCCTTTGGATATTTAAGTGCCCTGTTATATGAAAACCATTTTATATATTGTGGCAGATATGGAAATATGGTTTACATTTCAAAACATTGCCATTGCATAATAAGTAGCTAGGGATATATACAAAAGCTGTAACCTATAGTGATCTTGACTAGCGTCTATACACCTAAGGACCTTATTATATATTCCTTACCGAAAATGTACAGTGGGATATGAAGGGACCAAGTAAAGACTAACACATCTACGCTCCTGGAGGGCGGGGACTCAGGTGGGGAGGAGAGATGCCATGCCCTTTATACCTGACATTCTGTCTTGAGTTGTGGTTGATTATGAAGTTCTATTGCACTACTGTTAAAATAATACTTTTTTTTTCAGAGAGAGATTATTAAGCAGTATATGCACAGTATAATGTATATACATTAATTTATGCGTAAAGGTATTCTTAAACTGCTTTTCTCATGAAAGCTGATTTTGAAAATTATTTTTATCTTGGAAATCTGTTGCTGTTTCTTACAAAAGACATATTTTGATCTTGCCTATTTATACCACATGCTTGAAAGAATGCCAAAAGTTCTGTAAGGGCAGGGAAGACATGACCTGAATATGTTCTGGTTGTGTAGCCAGGTGATTGTGACTTATTTAATATGCACTTGTATGCAGGTCCTGTCTGTTTGTTTTATTACTGATGAACAATATGCCATTAATGAAGTAAACCTATCAAGATATAGATGTGGATTTTCTTTGGGGGGTGGGGTCTGGAATATTTTGTTCACTGTGAAAACTTGTTGCATAATATACAAAACCAATTTCTTGGATTTGTTCAACTAATACTATTATACAGTGGGCATTTTTCCTGTACAAAATGCTCACCTAACTTATTAATGCCATTAAACTCATATGAGAAACAATAGTACCTTTACTGTGTGAAGTGTTACAGAATAAATGTACAGTGTACATTTTTTCACAGGATATTTGGGAGAGACAGCAAAGCTGTAAAAACCCTCTCTGGTTTCTTTGCCCTCTACCAACTGTATGGGCAAACATCGCCATGCTTGATTTTGGATTGGACAAGCAGTTACAAACAATAGTGCTATTTCCCTATATAAAAACGGTGTACTCATAATTGCTGCCCTTTGTAGAGAGTGGGCCTGTCTCTTGCTCATTACGTACTGCTCAGATAGATTCGTCTCATTCTGAAAAGGCGGAGGAGCAAGGTGGAGAGCAGGAGTTCACTGATTCAAGGTTACCTGGTGAAGTTTCTCAGGCAGAGCATGAGAATCTGCCTGCTTTGGAAAGGGCAGAAGGCTTTTCAGGGTAGGAGGGGAAGCAGATGCAAGGCACATTCAGGAAGTGATTGGGCAAGCACAGGGCTAATCTGGTGGTCCTGCCTTCTGCCCTCAGGCAGCAGGAGCCACCCTGAAGGAGGGACAGGGGGCATTTTCAGTTTGAATTCAACTCTTTATATGTGCAATTGCTTCTTCAACTTTAGTAGACGGCTATTTAGAGTTCATAGTGTTCTGTAGTCTGTTATGTTTATAGAATTGCACTTCAAAGGGTTTGGCTTGAATTTGATAAACAGAAGGAAAGAAGGGAAGGTTCATGACACCCTCTAACTTTCCTTCCATGTAAGTAAGTAGTACATTTATCCAGTAGTGGCCACTGAACCATCTAGTCCAGTGTTCTGTTTCCCATTGCATGCTTCTTCAACTTTAGTAGAAGGCTATTTAGAACTCATTGTAGGGTTCTGGGGTAACTTTTAACCATAGCAACATGTTAGCTTCACATGATACAGCAAGCTCCACTGGTGGAGGTAATTATGCATATTCCTCCTGGCATGTGAGCAGCATGTATTGCTTTATGATCATGTGAACAGACCCTTTCTCTAATCCCATTTATAAGTAGTCTAGACTAATTGGTGACACTGTATCTTGTGGAAGTGAATTCAATCAATAAAATGTAGGTTGTGGAGAAGTACTTCCTTTTTTACTGTTCTTTAATCTACTGTCCATCAATTCACTAGGAAAAAATAATTCCAGTTTCTCCATACTATGTGTATTTTTATAGATTTTAGTCATGTCCCTCCTTCTAAGCTATTTTGTCCTAGTTTAACCACCACCCCTGGTTCTAATACACTAAAGTTCTGTTTCAAGGAAGGTGCTGCAATCATAGAATCAGTTTGGTTACCTTCTCTTCATTTTTCCCAACTCTATGATATGTTTTTAGAGAGGTGTTGATCAGAACTTTAGATGGTGCTCCAAACATACAGGCACCTTAGATCTAGATGAAGGCCACAGCATGAGCCAGAGTAAATGGGAGATAGCAGGGGAGGCCTTCCTTTTTGCTGCCACAAGACCCTTATAAGATACTGGAAGAGAGAACTTACAAAAGTACAGTCAGGGAATTGGACCCATTTGGAATCCAGATGTGGATTATAAGCATGCCAAATGCATCTTCCATGCCGAGTAATTATCTGTGTAGCACCAGGCAGACAATCACAGCAGGAGTTTAGCTGCTGAATGAATAAAAACTCTTAGTTTTCTGCCTGAAAACATTCTTTGCTTCCCCACACCCCCACATATTTTTCTAGTGCTGCCACTAATTTTCAAGTTAGAATCCTTACAAGAGAGTTTGCATGAGATGACTAATTAATACCAATTTTTCCACAATATTTTCTATCTGTTACTTGTCTTCAGGCTGTTGCCATTTTGCTTTGGAACAAAAACTTCTTTGGGGAATAACCATGCCTCAAGCTTCAAGTGTTTCAAGATGGTTCTTGTGATCAAATTAATTCTAGAGTGAGCATCTACACCTGTTAGTGTCCTTATTTTGATATCTCACCTCAGGCATTTTTAAAAAGGCATTTGCTTTCAAAACCACATAAAGTTGCTTTGTAGTAGAACAACATTGCTGTACACAATTTTAAATTCATGGAGAGAGGCAAAAGAAACTTGAAGCATTCTCAGATTTAAAAGTCCTTTTTAAAGTGTACATTTCAAAACTTGCTGAGTGAAGAATATGTTCATTTCTCTGGAAGTGCCATTAATAATTATGATTTTAATATATGGGATTATTGGATTAGATCTAGATGAAAGAGTGAGCAATGGGGTTGGCAAAGATGGACTTCCCTGCTCCCTTCCAATGGTAACCCCGTAAAAATGCTGGAGCAGACTATGGTATGGGAGGAAAGGGGCTTTTCTTCCTTTTTAACCATGAAAGGTTTTGATCCACCTCTATACATGGTTGAGTGAGCTCTCCTGTACCTTAAAACGTTGTTCCAGCAGGACCAAAAGACTTCATCCAGCCATGTTTACCTGGTGGCAATTTCTTCCTTTCATGACAGTATCCAAGGCTCATTAGTTTTCTCGCATCTATTTTACAAGTGGTTCCTCTGAGGATTAAAGAACATTGCTCTGCTTGTCTGGTCACTAACACTGACCTGGAGCCTATCAGTCTTCCCACAGAGAAAACCATTTGACCCATGGCTGCAGTCAACTTCTGCCTGCCTATCATGGAAGGTGGTTCTCTTGGTGGCAATTATGTTTGCTTGACAATTCAGCAAATTGTGTTCCCTATGGGTTTATCCCCCATACCTTGTAGAGACAAGGTAGTGTTGCATCCAGAGCCTTCCTTCATCCTCAAGGTCAATTCTTTATTTCCCTTGGTCTTGAGGCCACCTGGGCAGTCTCGTGTGAACTGAGGGAAAAGCTGGGAACTCCTGTATTTTCTCATTAATGCCAGGGTGGGGAAGGGGTTCCTGCCAAAACAGTTGTAGCTAATAAACCTTCTCCACAACAGGCTCCATGCAGCTGCAGAGCTCACATGAGTGAATGCACGGATGACTACATGAAGAATGATAGTTACAGGTAAGCAACCTGACTTTATGGTAGACTTGAAAATCATTTCCAGAATCCCTGTCAAGAGGCTAACTAGGCACAACCTTTCCACTAGGGATTCATGAACTGGCCATTCCAGTCCTTGGCAAGAGCACTGGCTCTGTAGAAGCCTTGGGAGTGCCCGCTGTTGTCTTTCTTCAAGTCAAAGGTAGGTTAGTTGGTGTGCAAGCTGGCAGAGGGAGGCTTTTTGTGGATGCCTTCACACCATTTTCAGTTGTTTTAGAATACTTGCAAAACTGGAGCACTTTCAGAATTGTTGAATTCACTAATTGTTTTAATGATTACATTGACAGTAAACTTTTGAGTAATGCTTTTAGATGTTCAAAGATGGAACCTAACTTCTTATGGCAACCCTGTAAGATAAGTTAGTATGTACTGGTTGTGAGGGGCAGCGAACGGAGGCTTAGAGTCAGCTAGTGGGTTTATGGAATGACTTCCATCATTAGAACCAGGAGAGGGTGGTCTTGGTAGCCCCATATGCCCAGAACAGATATTTGAGTGAAGCAAAGGGATATAATGCAAAAGAATTCCCATTGTATTAGCAGACTTCTACTAATATGACATTGGATTTAACCCATTGGCTTTTTGTAACTGTAAATGTGTACATGAACTGTGCTTTGGTTGAAGGAATATGTTGCATTCACTGGGACAGAATGGCTTTAAAACCAGAATGGAATAAAGGAATATGTTGTCGGTGATACATGTTAAGTGTAAATGTTCACATTTCTGCCACTACTTACCTTAGCCAGTAGATCTGCCAAATTTGGTTTTGAATATTACATTTGTATGCAACATGTTGCCCAATATTAGTGAGATGTTCATGCTCCACATATTGAAGAAACAGATAAAGCTAACATTTTCTTATAGAATCAACATGTAACTGTTGTGCTTCATTCCATCATCTTTCTATTAAAATGTAAAAGATGATTAAAATTTCATGCCCAAATCCAGGAATGTCCCAGGACATTCAGCAAGAAAGTCAAAAGTATTGGATGAATCACAAGAGATGATAATATCTCCTGAGCTCCTCTCAGAATGCTACTGCAGATGATAAGCAATGAGGAGGTTGACTTTCTCCTTACACTGAAGCCCTTTGTGACACTTCCCAATCTGCTCTAACACAGAGTATCCCAAACTTCCAGAGCAGGGGGACATAGAAAGAAGAATCCATGTTCTATCAGTGAATAAAATTAATAAATGAAAAGCCTTCCACAAATGGGAAAGGACCTTTTTATCTGAAGTATGCCCTGGATTCAACCTAATGCTACCACACATTGTTTCTAATTGGGAATGTAGGGAAGCAAGTAAATATAGTAAATCTCCACCAACTGGCCAGTTACCATGCTAATAACCAGTTTATGTAGCAAGTAGTAGCATTATATGAAATAAATGGCTATCTGTATTGGCTGTAGATTACATTCCTATACGTAAACTCTCTGTCACCAACACAGAATTGCTAGCATATTATCCATAGATTTTGTTTGCTTTTAGTATTTATGATTGTTGAAAGGCTCACCGTTTTCATCCTCTGAGTCACTCATCTCTTATCCACATGCTCTTTTGTTGTGTTGCACTGCAACTTGGATCATTCCCTAACTACTGCTGGCTGGGAATGATGGGACTTGCAGTTCAACACATCAGGAAGGCACCCAGTTGGGAAAGATGTGTAGATGTATGCATGTAGCTTCTTCTGTGCAATGGGCAAAATTATAGTCTGCTTGAGAGAAACTGAAAAGCTGCCTAGATTAAAAAGACAAAGAAAATAACTAATTTTCTAAGCCTTTGACAGCACTGCATACTTAGAATAAGAAGTCCCAACTAACTTAAATCTTGCTGCATGCTGTTCATCTCCCTTAACCCTTGTTAATGATGAAAAATTAATAGAATAAAATGATTCCAACCCACCTGGTTATAAAGCTGCTTTTGGGATATAATTTCCCCTCCTTCATTATGGATTTAGGAAGCATCATACTATCCTGTCTTTGAAAGGATGGTAAACCAGCCACTTTATTAGTGGCTGGAACTTGCTATGGGCAAACACATTAGTAATATTTCAGAAGCTTGTTTCCTGGACCTACTTCTGCTACTGGTTCAATACCACGTATTTTCAAAAGCCTTTTCTTGGATTTGCCAAGGATAAAAAAATCTTAATTTAATAACAGGAGTGAACTCCCTATAAATACATCCGCGGCAGAGCCTTTGATAAGTGTACTCAGTCATTTAATCTTATCAGTTCCCTCCCTTCTTTTTGTGTTAAGCATGAAAAGGCACATCAGGGAACAAGCAATTCTTCATGTTCCATGAACACTCCTAAAATCATAAGGGGTTGATAGAGAAGATATGTTACGTTATCATCAATCCACATGGTATCCATATGAAAAAAAAATGTTCCATCTTTAGCAGTTTAAGAGCCATTATAGATAGCATATCCCACACAGAGAGAAGGTCTGCTTTGTAAAGGCTTAAATTAATGACTGGCTGACCACATCAAACTGACACATCACATTTATTCTTCTAGGATAGTTTAGCACATAACAGAGGAATTTTAGGACATTTCAGATAATGCAATGAGCCCTCATTATAAAAAGCCCATAAGGATCAGAGTTGTTTCTTTAACACAGCCTAACTCTGAAGTGGAAAATATAAGCTACTGTATGGATGAATGTGGAACTCAGCATGGTCACAGAAGTCACTAATAATTAAAACTTGAAAATAATGCTTTCAACACAGCTTGGTTTAAAGATTCTGATAAGCACTTGTTCCTTTAAGCAAGAACTTTCAGCTGAGGTATTGACTTAGAAAGCAGTGGTAACAGCACTATGAAGTGATTCATCCTGGGTAACAAGCAGGTGTTTCCAACCACAAAGGGAACTTCAATTCAATTAAAGTACTGTTTAAATAAATAAAACAGAATAAAGCAAAAAAGATATTAGTGGATTCATTTTTCTGAACAGAACGGTTTTATTTTCCACAATTTCAAAACTCTTTAGTAAATAATATATTTTAATTGGTATTAATTGACATAGAAGTCTGATGTTAGTGTACATTCTGAAACGTAACAGGTTAGCGTTCCCACTGTGATATTTAGGACAGTACATGCCTCAGGAAACAGGCTGGAATTCTGGGTGCTTGAGCTACATGTAGTTCGTGCTCCTGGTTCTATTATACCAAGTGGTGTGTGTGTGTGTGTGTGTGTGTGTGTGTGTGTGTGTGTGTTTTGTACAGGAACATGACTGTTTCATGTCAGTGTGTATCGTAAATGCTGCAGAGCATCTTTCTACAACTTGGAGCCCTGTAGGTGTCCTGGACTACAGCTTGTAGCGTTGGCTGGCAAGTGTTGGAAGTCGTATTTCAACATATCAGATTCATCCCTGAATCTGGTGGAATTAATTGCCCTCCTTTGAAAGGTGCTGAGGAAAGAAACCTTGAGGACACAGTGCAAGCCGAGGAGGTTATTGGGAAAACTGGGTTGTCTGTCCTGGACGCTTGCTTCTTCGTGCTGTGCAAATGCTCATCTGTGAGCATTTATAATATCCACTCCCTTAATCTTCACTTCCTGCTTTTACTTGAATTCAGGAATGTACGAGAGATAAATTAGGAAATTTCTAACCAGAGCAAGTTATTGGATTAGATATATTGCATCATTAGTTATTTCATTAGGTGTTGCACATCAGATGAGTACACATTTTCTCCTACCACAAATGTGTTAGTATTATCACTTCCTGAGCAAACAAATCGTAGTGTATCTGTTGGCGCTGCTATAAGTTAAATGGCCAATGTGCATAAGAACTAGCTGGGCACATAAACTGTTAATGTAGAGCAAATTGTGCATGTTCTCTAGCCCTCATGGTTAATTTCCAATGGCCTGTGGGAATGTGCATATTTTCACTGTATTTGGAACATGCTGGAGCCATTGTGCATAGTCCTGATCTTGGGAAAGGTGAGTGCACTCAACAAACCTGGTAACTCAGCTGCATTTTGTACATTCTCTGGGCATATGTACATCTCTAGTCAACATTTATAGTCTTCAACAGTCTTTGATGCCTGTGCATCTCTCAGCAGTATTTTATACATTATGTGGGAAATCTGCATAGTTTCCAAGAAGCAATGGAGAATATGTATAATCTGATCTTGGTTTTAGTCCATGTAGTAAGCATGTTCTCCAAGGATCTTTGAAGAGAATGTTCATACATCAATAACTTGAACAAGAAATTTTGCAACAAAGTTCTCAGCAAGTGATGTTAGAGGATATTTATAAATAACTAAAAACTGTGAGATCAAGCCAAAGGTCTAATTCTAGGCATTGGTGTCATCTAGAAGTGAGTCTGACCCAAAACGTACCCAGCCCAGAAAAAGAAGTTGATTTCTGGACTAGAACCACCACCACCATGACACCATTGTTGTTGTTGTTGTTGTTGTTGTTATTATTATTATTGATAAATCAAAATAGTATTTCGATTTCTAAATACAGTCCAGATTCTCATGTCGGGATTTTATCACCTTTTCCCTTTGCAGGTTTAGATCATTCTTGCACTGTTCGAAGGAAACATTGGAAAGAAATCAGTTGTTTATGTCTCTTAAGGCACAATCCTGTGCATCTTTAGATAGTTAAAAAAGACGTTAGTGCAGTAAAATGTTCAGTGCTTGAGGTGTTTTTAAACTCATGTTGATTTCATGTATGGTGAAATTAAATGTTTGGAAGGTTTTATACACATTTAATCTGATGATTAGGTACTGCCTCTCTTCTAGTTAAGCATTCTGTTTGGATCAACGAATGAAACAGTACAAAATGAATTTGTCTGGAATGTCCTGGCAGTGAAAAAGTTTCAGCTAGAGCATGGGGTAGTAGCACCCCTAGGATTGACTGCAGGGCTCTCTCCTGCACTGTTGTTAGAGCTTGGATTTCTCCATTGCAGTTAAGAAAACAATCACCTAGGGCATTTACGAAAGCATCACTCGCTGAGCTCTCAGTCCCAGCCCTAAAGTAACAGAGACATCTCTGTATATTTGGCAGTAAAACAATGCGGTACTTTAGCAGGGTAGCTTTTGCCTGGAATGTAGGGTTTGGTTATCACAATTAGTCAGTCTGGACTGGGACCCTTGTGCAGTTGGTCGGTGTGCTTTGCCCTACTGCAGTCCCGGCCAGAATTGGTGCCCTGCACCTGCAATCTGCATTGCCAAAAACGGCATTGAGACATAAGAATTATTTCTGACAATGAGAATTTGTGCAAAGCTCCTGATCTGGTGTACTACTTAATGGAGACCTGCTGTAATTCCTACCTCTGGGCACACTGGCAACTTGTGTGTGTGTGTGTGTGTGTGTGTGTGTGTGTGTGTGTGTGTGTGTGTAAGGATGGAGCTCCACAGTGAGAGTTAAATAGCACCTTATCTTAGTAGTGTAATTCTGGACTTTCATGTGATACTCTGGTGATGGTCTTGTATTGCCTCTTTATGCAGCTAATTTGTAATCCTGTAAATCATCCCCACCCGAAACCCTGATAATGGGCATGCTGTGGTGTCTCTTGCTGCTATGACTGCAAACAACTTGATGGACCAAATGGCCCAACTATGAAGGGTAAGATGGTGGCTATATATCATAGGTGGCAGCAGCAGTGTCCTGGACAGATCCTGAGTGTTTGTCATGGTGTTACGGAATGGGCAGCTGCTCAGACTGGAGAGAAGGGATGAGGCAGCAGACTGTTGACCGGAAGGATGTGGTGTGAGTGGTGAGAGAGGGTAAGGTGGTGCTACCATCTAGACCGAGGAATTTTGCCAATTTTGCAATTGACTGTGACTGGCCATTAATAGGGACCAGGAAGCAGGGTGAGGGGATTAATTTCCATACTGAGTTGAAAGTATTTAGCTGTAGGTCTCGCAACTTAACAAAGTTCTCTTTCTGATACTATATGCAACCACTAAAATGCTTTTCTGTAGATTCAGTTTATTAGATTACCGGGAATTATGCAGAGAAATGAGAAGTTTCAGCCTTGGGGCTGGAAGTTTCCCTCAATCCGGTGGCTTCCAGATGTATTGGACTACATCTCCTAGCATGGCTGGGGGATACTGGGACTTGTGATTCAACAGATCTGGAGGCTACTTCCTTGGGGAAGGCTATACTAGGAAACACTAGATGGACTGGATCCACTGGTTTCTTTCCACTGATAGAGCAAGTCTTTGCCACCTGGAAGAATACAGACCACTTTTGTCTGAGAAAACCTTTTCCTATAAACATCCTTGCTATTTCAAACCTAATCCTTCATGATTAAGTTACATAGATGCAGTTGTGATTTCTTTCTTCCTTTTTCTGTTTGCAAAGTACTTGACAAAAGAATGCTTTAACAGCTAGAAGCATTTAAATGGCATTAAAGGTTATACTAATTAGAATGAGTAGCTGTGAAAACTGCTAAAATTCTCAAAAACTATAAGCCGTTTAAACATTCCTCATTTTAACAGTTTTCTGTCTCAAGTACACCTTGTAGTTTTAAGGGCAAAAAGTGTACAGAGTAATAATCTTAATGGGAAAATATGGGAATTTGGGCTGAAAATATTGATCTGAGGGGTAGCTTTGGCATTTAAGTATTTAACAAGTTTATATAATATCATCATCTGTGTTTGAACATTAGCAAACAACTTGCTTACTACAAACACACTGAATTCAATTTTTTATCTAATAACAAATGACAAAGCTGTTGTGCTTAATGGAGTGGGGCTCTCAGATTCTGGGAAAACCACTTTTTGGATCGTGTCAGGCATGAGGGATGGGGACTCAAGCTGGGTGAAAACAGCTGCCATCACATTTTGCTTGCAAGGGTAGTCTCAGAAATGCAGTGAAATCAATTCATCATCCTCTTCAAGTGGTACTACAGGGTCACTACAGTAATCTACAACTCTGCATGCAGGATTGGATGTATTTCTTGCAATAGCTTAACTTACTTCTAATCTCTCTCCCCACCCACCCGTCTAGCATTTGAGGTATTTTGCTTCAGAACACCTCACCTGAATATTATTCCACTCACTATTCTGGCCATGTCATGCTCCTCCTCCTCTGCCTTCCTATCTACCTCCAATTTCTTCACAAATTCTCAAAACCATTCATAACATAATTGCTCATCTCTTAATCCCATCACATCCCTCCATCTACCACTCCGGTTATCCCAAGGTCTTCCCTCTTTCAAAACTACTCTGCCCTTTCTGTTTGCAACTGCCTCTGCATGAACCTTCCTTTTCACTCCTCCTTAAAACTCACCATTTGGAACTATACTGATCCCACCATACTATTGCAGGATTCAGTAACTGGGTGTCCTTCAGCTGTTTTTGACTACTGCTTCCAGAAGGCCTAGCTCCCGTGTTCATTGGTCAGTTGTGCTTCTCATCCATGGCCTATACATGCCATGATTCTCCACTCCTCCTTCCACTTCTCTTTTTCCCCATCTATCTTTAGCCTGCATCCCCTCTGGGGCAGGTACATATAAAATCTGTTCATAGCAAAGCACCATGTATATAAATGATACTATATAATGATTAAAGAAGAGATTGCCAGGCCATGGAATGATTCTCCTTCTCACTGGCATTCCACCTTACTGTAAAAACAATTTAAGAACAATTGTGTTGGTGTTGAAGTAGCTTTCTTTAGTCTTGCCCCTTAGGTAAAATATTAGAAAGCCTTGAAGACTAGAAGTATGAGAAAGCCATTACTTTTAAACACTGTATTGTTACTAGACCTGGTTTTGTTCCAAGGTAACTTTCATAAGCCTATCAAATAAAATCATTTTATAAATGTAGTAGTTCTGGTATTAAACTAATATTTTGCAGACCAAAATTTCTAAGAAATCCTTGGCATCCAACAGCAATGAATTACATTGGGGGAGATGTGGACTTGTTTCCTTTACCTTCTTGCTCTGGAAAAAGACCAAAGCCCCATGGTGTAGCTGGGCATAAAATAGATACAACATCTGGTAATATTAGAAGTGATTGCATTTTTAAAATGATTAGCATCCAAACAAGTAAGCAAAATGAAGATCTGTGAACCCATGATGTGGCGTTATTAAAAATAATTTTAGGAATGCATCTCTTTTAAAGAAACTCACATGCTTGAATTCCATTGGAAGGAATAGCTTACCACACAAAGTATTTTTCATACAATTATTTATTTTACTCTAATATTAGATTGCAAAGAAAAACACATTCTTTAAAAAGTGAGCTTAGTGAATACTACTGTAGTAACAAGAGGCAGCAAATGCAAACTTGTTTAATTGATCATGGAAGGGCTTAAGAATACATACTGAGTTGGAACATGATCATTCCTGCAACTTATACACCAGACTTTTAAAAGGCTGCAGCCCAATATATATGTAAAAGAAAGTCATTTCCTGTTCTAGCAAAACAGGCCCACTGTAGTATTTACCACTTCCATGGTGGGAGGCAGAATATCTACAAGCCATAAATGTTATTACTAATGTTGAGGCCAGTGATCCAACTGATGTGGAGCTGGTCTTTGACCATAATAAAGTTTTTATCTTATCATAGCTGATGATCACTATCAGCTAAGGCAAGCCTAACTGGGAAATTTGTTGGCCAAATAAAGGCTGGACATCTGAACTGTCATTGAAATTTGTTGCAGTGTTGCTACAAAGGCTTGTCTCTGTTCTTCTGGGCTACTTTTAAGATCCTCTATGATTTTCTGAAGATAACCTGGGAGGTTCTGAAAGGTTTCAAGCTCTCTAGAATAAAGATCTACAAACCAATGGCCAGAAGAGTTAGTATTAAATTTACAAGAATCAGCTGATACATCAAATGGATCTGAGCAGCCTAACTTTTTAAATGTTACAGAAAGAGGTCTAAATAAGTTATACACAGAACAAAAGTTAAGCAACATTTTGCAAAATAAGGCAGTCCAAATTTCTGTCTGATCACAATCATTGCTTTCGACTTGAGCTTGAAATGCCTCAGCTCTCTCTCCTTCTGACATAGCAACTTCCAAAAGATGATGTTTAGTTGTTTCACACTCTACGAGATCAAGTGGCAGGTTTCCCTCAGAATCTTCCAGCTGCAGCAGTGCTGGTCCTGCATTGAAACAACCATTAAATAGAGGAGGATATAATTGATATGTGGTTAAACCAGTGAGTGTGATTTTGAAATATTTGCAGGTATAGCTGAAACTTTTAAATATGACTTTACTGTGGCACAGATATTTAAATAACTTTGGGTTGGATCCTGATTTAGGTATATGTACTGGGACTTGCATAGAAGGACTTCCCTGCCCTTTCCTTCCTGCAGCAAATTTTCTTGAACTGCTACACAGAGGGTTGGGGGAATCCTACTGAATAATGGAGTGGGGGTGAGCTCCCTGCAAATCAGGCAGTGGCACCTTCAGTCAGCAGAGTTCATCTATAAATGAAAGACGGATCCTGAATGCAAGTGCTCATTAATTAGAATGAAGATGTAAAAGCATTGCCTGTTCCATGGGTAGGCAATTTATGGCTTTTGGGTTGCTTTTGCCCTGCTGCAACTTTCGTTCCTCATCAATACAGCCATATCCTAATTCAGTCATATGCTGAAAGTTCAAGAGCAAAAAACAGTTCTCTTTAAAAATAAATACTTAACAACCACACACAAAATGCAAGTCCTACACCATTTACTCAGCAGTAAGGTCCACTTATTCAGTGGGACTTTCTTCTGAATATACATAAAATATGCACTATAAGCCATCTTGCATTCCTCCCAAGAAGAAAAAGGTGGTATATTAATGTAGTAATAACATTAATTTGACATATTTAACTAAAGCACATTATTAATCCTGATCTCACTAGTGTATCAATTTCTTAAGGAAATCAGTTGATTTTTGTTATAACATGTACCATGTTTCAGAAAATGTACTTTCCCCAAGTGACCAACTTTATCAAGATACACTTCTATAAAATATTTGTTTTTTATTATACAGCACTGATTGTCCTGCCTGCTTTGTTTAGTCTTCTCTCTCTGATTTTAAATGCTTTAATGGATGGTATACCTTAAAAAAAGGTTTTTAAGATGCTAGTGGAAGACCTTTTAAAGACTCTCTCCAGCAACTTCTACCTCAGAAAAAACTGCCTCTCCTCCACTGCAGTCAAGCTTTGAAGAAGCCTTAACTGGAACAATGCGAGCATTTGTGGGGTTTTCTCTCCTTCTCTGCTGCACAGAGAAAGATGAACACTCTCCAATGCTGTCCTGAAATATGTGCAACACAGGCAGGGCATTTGAAAGAAGGGGAGTCTGTATGTATATATTAGAGAGTGTTATCTGGCCCACTCACTTTTGCTTTTAGCTTCACCTATCACTGGAATGTAGCCCCCAAGGGATTCTCAGATATGAACTTCAGAAGTCAGGGTGAAATAGGTCCACTGCTGAACTGCAGTAAAACCATTTTCACAATATTCTTCTTCCTCACTTTGAAGGAAGAGAAATGCCACCAATTACTCCCCTTGGCTATTCACACAGAGGACCTGGTTCATGCTGGAGGCGGTCTCCATATGGGGGTGTAGGGGGAGGTCCTTCTACTCTAGCACAGTGTATCAGAATCTCTCCCCCCACCCACTGCCAAAGATTGCATGTAAGAACCAGGGCTTTGTTTCTGATGTTAGGTAAACGGCACAATTTACTAGATAATGCTAGAAATATATTAACTTTTTTCTCAAAGAATCACAATCAAGTCATTTTATATGTCTGGTCAACACGATCATCTTAGGCCAACAGCTTTTGATATCACAAAGCCAAAACATTCACCGTAGAATAAAGACAATTTGCTTGTTTTCAGTAAGCATATGCAGAGACCAGACAGTGCACCTAGCCACATCCACTACAATCCAAGATTGAAGTCTAGATATACAAGAAACTAATACACTTAGCTAAATACGTCAAGCCACATTTAGCACCATGTATTACCTTGAGGGGTTTTTTTAGGGGAAGGAGGGGATATCAATATTGTATAACTGAGATTATTCAAATGGCCTGCACAACACACTGAAGTGAAATAAATGGTGATTTGGCAATGTGGATATCAGCCTATAGAGTAGCTTCTATAAAGGTAAAATGGAGGCGAAAGTCAGGATGGCATGTGAACTAGGAAAGAGAAAGAGCTGAAGGCTCTCTAAAGGACAGTTAGTTACCAAACATGAGTAATTCTACACTGAATGTGCAACACAGTTCCTGTCAGAGTGCTGTCAAACTGTTTGACAGGCCAAAGCCTGGCACGTGACAGCAAAGATAAGTCTGCACACGCAGCCTGTACATTGCCAGAAGACCTTGATGAATGAAAGTGCAAGTAGATCTTCTCCCCTAGGACAAGGGGATCATCCACTGGCCATTCTTCACCGACACCCAGGAAAAATGCACATCTGTCAGTGTAATGTCACACATTCTATTGAAGGCTTGGACTTGCTGTAATATTGGCTCTTGCATCACTTAGACCGATTGAAGAGAGGCCAGGTATTGGCTTGACATGTCAGTTGCATGGTGCAGTAGATAAATAAAACACCTGGGAGTCAGCATTAAGTTTCAGCACAGCACATTGAGGGAGAGGAGCAAGGAATCTATTGATTATGAAAGGATGTCAACCAGAGACAAAGAAAGTAGCCTTTAGGGGGCAGGAGAAGACTGCAGATGTACAGAGGTCTTTTAAAGCAGACAAAACCAACACAGTGTTTGTGTTTCTTAGTTAAAAAGCTAAGCACAGAACATTTGTTTACTGTATACAACAGAATTGTTGGAACAGCTATACAAATCTGGAAACAAGACAACATGTAAAATTAGACTGACACATACAGTGGAATTAGGACTATTACACAGGATGTTGCATTTTTCAAAGGCTTAATTTTATATATACAGTTTATGTGTCTCGTGTGTGTGCGTGCGCGCACACACTGACATGCATGCGTGCACACACCCCAGAGAGAGGTAACGTGGCAAAAAGGGTGTATATATAATGTTTCCGTTTTAATGTTTAATAAAGCAAAAATGGGAAGTGAAACATTCTAAAATCAGAATTAAGGAAGACATCTAGAAGCAAAGTTACTAGGGAAAAGTTAAGATCATAATGAATTAAAGCAGGATTGGATTGAACTGAAATTAAACAGCATGAAGTGGTTAAGCTGAACAATAGTTCATTGTAAAAATCAGTGTAGAACCAAGATTTTGTGAAAATGGCACGCCTTCTGTATCTACATTTAATACATATTTTAAAAAACTACAATTTAGCAAATATGAAAAGCAGCTAATGTCATGGGTCTACTAAAATAATTTAACTGACAAGATGAATGAGTGTCAATATGGCAAGATATACATCAATATTTATGAAAACCTCTAGCATTCAAAATGACATCCAAAACAGTCTCCAACTTTAACACACTGCAGTTTTTACAGATTTAAATTTCTCAGAGCTTATTTAACATAAATGCACTTACCCCCATGCTGAAGAAGGAGCTCGGCAATCTCTACATGTCCATTTACCAGTGCATCATGCAAGGGAGTTACACCATCCACATGACTGAACAGGTTTACCTCTGGACAACGCTGCAAAATTTCACGGACACACACTGTGCTACCATGGTTACAGGCTTCATGCAAAGGCGTCCAACCAGCATAGTCTGAATTATAAATCAAGCAAAGTTTGGGGGAACAGCAACATTAGTAGCAGGATGTTCATAATACTGTAATTCAGTTGCTTAAAAGGGAAAAGCCCCATGTTCTATCTGGTACTAGTATACAGTAAAGATTTTGTTTTAGTTATGTCTTTATGCTCGTACTTTCAAAATGTAATAACCTGATTAATACTCTCTTAGAGGCAAAGGTTTACTTCAGTGACATTTTGCAGCAAGTGAATATGTTGCTCCCTTTCTGCAAAGCAGAATTTTGTTGTTCTTTTAAAAATTGAAATTTGTACTCAAATTCCCAAGAATAGAATTGAATTTGCATCATTTATTTCTAAAGCTATTCACACTTTTATCCTCATATCTACAAAAGAGTCAGAAATAAGTAGTGTTTAAAATGCTACTGTGCATTAATAGAAAACCCTCACATACAATTAAAATGCAATGAAATGGCTGGTCCAATGAGCTTTAGTCACAAGCTAGTCATAAAACCTTTTCTTGAAGTCACAATCCCTTAACAGAAAAAACAAGGAGTGATGAGAACTTGGCAAACACAGATGTCACAAGTTTTTGGGAGGCTTGGGGTATTTGCCATGGAAAATAAACTACTTACCTTTAACATTAATATCCATTCCTGGAAGAGACAGAAGAGGAATCAGTTTCTTCACATTGTTGCCTTTGCAAGCAATATGCAGGGCGGTCTCTCCTAGCATACAAAATTAATACATTATACCAGTTAAAGCAAAATGCCCTTGAAGACAATAAAACAATAGCAGATCAGACTACATGCCAAATAAATCAATAATAAATTGTCTTTTTCCTGTTTAAACATGGTTTTAAAAAATTAAAAAACACACAGAGCTTCTGTTCCAACAGAGATCCAGCAGTGAAACTGCACTGCGAAAGGGTTAACACAGGAATTATCTCCCCCCTCCTACACACTACCCGCCCGTTTAAAGCTATAAAAGCTTCAGTCACATTATAAAAGCACCAAATGATCACAGAACACCAAAAATGCTTGGTTTTGAAGCAATAAAAGTTTAGAGTGCGGTTGCCCTCCCTTAAATTTATTCATGAACCTACATTAAGTGTATGGTTCTTTTTACACAGCGTTTGTAGCTTAATTCAAATGAATGTTTCTGGCTAAGCACGAGTGCCTCTACACACTCAAGTATAATTCAGAACTTCAAATCCGTTAACAGATGGTTTGCTGTTTTTCAATAGGCTGTCTGGCTTGCCTACAGTACCAGAGAGAGAGAAAGGGGAGTGGGTATGGATAAGGGAAAGAGAGATTAAAAAGAATGAAGCAGTCTTAAGAAGAGGGAACACAGTCTCATTTAGTGCTAGAAAAGAGGCAACCAAACAGTGAAGACTAAACTGCAGTTTACAGGTAGTGCCCCAATTAATTCAAGGTATGAAATTCTGGAATTTCTTATCCATAATATTTAGTCAGCTGAACAAGAGCTCATGGAAAATGTGATCTGAAGTGAATAATGAAACAAGCCCTAAAACATGAGAAAGCAGATTCCGGCAACCCCCAGCATTTGTACAATGGGTCTAAGTCAACATAAATGGTGCAGAATCCTTCATCCAAAAGTGAATTCCAAATGGCTGAATAGCCACCCTAAGCCACTTCAGTCATGCTATATTTACCCATAGCAAGCATTTGTCTTTTGCAAGAAGCTATATAGCTACTTATTTAGTGAAAGCTTTTCAACTGTCTTTACTCAGTTTTACATCAGACAGTAATTATGGAAGAGTTTTTATTACTTCTATACTAGCATATTACAGGGTTAAAGTGAGAATAACTTGAACATCAGGTTTTTTGTTATAATTAGTGAGAATTTAGTATAAAATTAAAATCTAAGCAAAGTGTGTATTTAAGTATCTTTTTTCTTTAATGGTAATGGACATGTAATTTCGAATACAGTTCTCAGAAGGACAGTCATTTAACTGCAGATAATCTTAAATGTCACAGAATATTTTATACCTTAGAATAAAATTTACACTAAAAAGTATTCCTGGCAAGTTATTTAACATAAGTACTGACTTGTACAAGTGCATTGTATTATATTTATGCTTCAAGTGGAACCTGGCTAAATTACTACACTATTATTTTAACCTTTGGTGATTGGATTCCAGTGTAGTTAAGTTTAAGAGCCAAACGCATTTCACAGCCTGGGCTCAATGCCTAGAAGAAAACAGTCCATATGCTTAATAAGGCTACATAACACAGCATACACTTCAGTCTTTGTTCAGAAAACGTCTAGGGCTGAAAGAGATGAAGCCTGAATTAGACTTTCAAATCAGAAGACGATGCTGATCCTTCCTAAGCACAGGTTGAGGTGGATTAGTGAAGTAAGGCAGTCATGACTGGAATGGACTCATTTAGGATGCACCCTCAATTTCCAACTTGGTGTGTGGGTCTGAAGGAGTGTGTATGTGAGGACGGGGAGGGAAAGGGGAGGGATGCCTGAACAAAAAGCTTTATTCTGTCTCCTACAGGATTATTTCCCTTACTAAAAAAAGAAAAGAGAAAAGGACATTATGTAACATGTAAGTGCAAAGACGTGATGCTTGACTTATACAGTTCTAAGATACTACTCTGCCTTCTATAAGGCCAGTTGTGAAACTATTAATAGCAAAACTGTGAAGTAGTATAACTTAGGAACTCAAAATACCTTTAAGATTAACCTTGTGCAAGTTCGTCTGTTTAGCTGTTGAAAGGCAGTTTTCTGTACTTCCAGCTTTGTTTCCAGATTTCTTTGGAACATGAACAGAGTTTTCAGTGGTTTGTATACTGAAACAAACAATGAAAAAAGTGTATTAAGATGAATGAATTATTTGACTTTAAAATGACTGCAGGAGGATGTAGTAATAAGTGTACACACAGACAGATAATTTCTATGTGTTCGGATTTTGAAATTTGAGTTTTGAAACGTTCACTACAGTATGTACCTATAATAAATGTAGCAATCATTCAATATACAGGGTTTAAGCTGTTTTTAAAAATGTAATTCCATGAATAGATCCATTTCTCCTGGGAAGCAATTTACATTAATAGTGGAAAAGTATGTGCAGTCTACATATAGAGAAAAGAAAGGAGAAAACACACACACACACCCTACCCAGATGTATTATAGGATTAAAACAGAGCTTTCTGCCAGTCACAGTAATTTGCAGACAACAACACAGGTCACATAAAGTTCAAGAAATGTGTCAGGTCAGAAGCTGTCCCCCAAAGCAGAATAAAACCGGTGATGTTATAGGTATTACTTACGGTACATCAGGCAGCACTTTGGCTTGGTTCTGCTTATCACCATTTAGAATCAGTAATGCCCTCTGAGACTCAGGGCAAGGCCACTGCCCTATTTTCTTTTTCTTTGCTTTCTGTAGCTTCCCTGTCTCACGCATCCCTACTTGTAAAGCAGGCAGATAGGAACAAACCTGTTGCAGGAGTGACACTTTAGTCTGACTATGTTTAAAAATATTAGGACATGTCTGTTTATTACAACCACTACTGGCTTCCTCCACAGGTTGATTGGCTATGTATTTATTTATTTATATTTAAAGTAGTACAGCCTCCCTAGCTTTCATAGTACCATACCTTGTGGTTTATGAGGTGGTGTGTGTGTGAAAATATCCTTTGGCCAATATACTTTCTTACATATAGCATGTAGCGTTAGGGTGTTCAGTTAAAAGCTGCTCACACTGTTGAAGCAGAAAAGCAAAGAGCTAGAAGCAGAACATTGCCAAGAGCGGCTCAGAAAGCAGAGGATGTTCATACAGTTCTGACGTTCACTGGCTGTGACAACCATTGCCTATGGTGTGGCTTCCAGTTAGCTCTCACCCTGCCTGAGGAAGTGCAACCAGGCCACTGGTTAACATTCCCCACTTTGCTGCTCCATCAACTAAGATGACAGCTTAGTATTCAAACTCCATTTGTCCACATAAAAGATTGTATACAACAGAGTTCTTCCATTCATAGAAGGATCCAGCAGACCCTTCTGTGAATGGACCAGGTGATTTTGACTGATGTCTGCTTAGCTCTACAGTTTCCCAAGCTTCTCCCATCTGTTTCAGGAAGGACTCTTTGGAAGGATATGGAAGTAGTGTGGGGGAACTGTAGAAAAGGAGAATTTGCAAATATATATATATTCTGTTAATGGAAAGGCATGACTGGCTACAACCCATATACAGGAGAAAGGAGAGTGAAAGAAAACCTCTCCTTTTTCCAAGTGGGACCTTCCAGTGGGGATCTTGTTGGACCAGGTCCCTTTCACTCAAACAGCTAAAGTACTCAATTTGTTAGGCTGGGAAAAGAAGTGCAACGGCACCTTCTTCTGTCATCCTATGGTCTACCAAGGAAGGCTGGAAATTCGAACAGGTCAAGGATTGTTCTACTAGGAACTCCTTCTCACATATGCTGGCTTTTATTTATTTGGGAGGAGTGGGATGGCAAACCAATTGTAGTTTTGGGGAGCAAATTATGAATTGTAAGAGTTCTGTCAGGAGTGCTAGTAAGTCATCTAAAGTAGCATCCACATAATGGAATGGGGAAAATATACTGATGAATGGAATGGTGGGGAATACATTACTGTACAGCTGAATGGAGCTTCATATGTCACAGGGGGACTAGGATCATAAGATAAAAACATTTGTCATTGGGCAAATGTGCATGAGAGTTAGAGATACTGGGACAGGTCTAAAGTTGCACAAATGAAAGGACTTATGATTGAAGCAAGTTCTCCCTTTTCTACTCGAGCAAGCTGCCCTCTCCATTCTACTGGTTATTTTCTCCTCCAGCAGCAGTCCCTAGCACTACAGTCTATGATGTTCATGAGGGTATTTTTTCAGGGACATTAAGGATTTCAGACTTTTCCCCTCATGCAATTTTGGGCCCAACTCATTGTTTGGAAGGAGAGTCATGAAACGTAGGGGAGTTAGGGGAGTTAGGAGTAGGAGTCATCATGAAACTGACTAGTAAGCAGAAGGAGAGGTGAAGGAGAGATTGGGTTGAAGGGAAAAATGAAAGGAGAGGCCAGGAATCAAGGAGGGATGAAGTCAGAGAAATGTTCAGGGAGAAATATGACATAGAAACTTAGAGCCTGGTGGAAAGTCCTGTCAGCAAACAAAATTGAGAAAAGTTCTAGTTACAATGCTTGAAGTAAAGGATTAATTTTCTGTACTGATCTAAAATAAACAGTCTCAAAGTTTGGGCTCCAAGTCCCTAGCGTAAAATATTTCTTGAATGTGTGTTGTTGTAAACCATCCAGAGACCACTTTGGCTATTGGGTGGTACAGGAATAGAATTAATCGTGATCATCTGGAGACATACTTAGGATGGTAAGGTTTCCACTCCACAGTCTGTCAGGGTTCAGATATCACTGAGTGCATGATCAGGGAAGGAAAAGAAGCCACGGGGCCACAGCCTTCCAGCGCATGCCAGTCATGCATTGCTTCATTTCCACAATTAGCTTCACTAGATATGGGCCAGCATGTTGTCCAAACACAGCAATGGGAGCTGCTTCCAAAGCACAGTGGAACTCCAGAACAAGCTATGCATGCATGAACCTTCCGTGTCAGTTTTTGACATGGCAAATCACACTTGACAAAGCTGTGCATAATTATGGAAATAAGGTGGTGCATAACTGGCTTACCACAGCAGCACCTTTTCCTTCCCCATTTGCACAAACCTGGCCACTGCTCTGTTTGTGATGAAATACTGAATAGTGGAGCCCGGTCTCTGTTAATTAGAAGGAAACATACTGCGCAACATAGATACAATACCATTATGATTAAAATAACAAGGGGAAATAAACTGCTAGGGGGTACAAAAATCCAGGAACAAAGTGAAGAAATCTGGCCAAGCAGTCTTCCAAAAGTGCTCCCCAGAACCATGTCAGCTGTCTACCTACTATTTAAAAATTGGTCTAATCTGTGATAACCAAGGTCCATGAGTTAATATCCTAGTTTGCTGGAATTTCTTAAAGTACAAAGGCACAAGACAGTGGTGAGGAAAAAATGCGTATGTGGCTCATCACAGGTCTAAACCTGTATTTACTGGACAATGATCATGACATCTGAATTGGACCAGAGTATTTTTACATTTAGAATAAGCTTAAATAGTGCAAACTACACCTACCATTTTTTGAAGTGAGAGTGGTTCAGAAGAAATAATAGTGATGGTATGGAAATTTAATTTAAAGACTGCTTCTGCAACAAACATTTCAAGCCACTGAGATGGAATGGAAGAAATGAACATTTTTAATTGCTCTGGTGAAAAATCTGAAGGGAGAAATGAAAACCGTAAGGAAACAATACAGAAACAAAGCTAATGGCCATATTACCGCTACATTTCTATTTTCTTTATCACTATTTCTAAATTCGGATTACTAAGTCAGAGAAAACATAGTATACAATGGTTAAGAGGGATGGCTTCTGTGATACTGCTAAGAGTATCAGAGGCTGTCAACAGCTACAATTAAGCCACCAAACTCTAATGTGCATGAAAATGTCTTAAATATATTTTATTATAGTGTATCTATATCTATCATACATGGCATACGCTCTACGTATAAAGTGACTGAGGACTAATGGGTAATCAACTCTACCACAAATTCAGTAACTTCATCACACACATAATATCTGAATGAAAAGCACTAACATCTAATTTTCCTGGATAGGAACATGTAGGATCTTCAAAGACAAAAAGACTGATAAAATCCTGGATTTTATGCCATGTGCTGCTTCAGACTAGGCAAAGTTAGTTAAACTTTTTGATCCACATACATGCATTTTTCCTCCCAAAGGACCATCAACTGCTTTATAGTTGTTTGCTTTTTTAGGGAAACCTTTGCCCTCATTTTGTTTTATCAATTTTTCAATGCTGAATACTGAAAATATAACGTAAATGCCTCTAAACAGAGTTCATTAGAAAAAAATGTTCACATAAGCTTTTAAAGGGGAAAATGATACTTCAGAGAAGTTACAATACAAAAAGAAATTTCAAAGTATGCATTAAGAAAGAAAATTGATTCTGCAAACAATTTGCAGATTCTTGGTTTTACATTTTAGCCATTTGAATCTAATATAAATGATATACAGTAGTCTGTTTAATTGGGTTATATAATTAGCCAGCCCAATATTAGCCTTACATAAATGTTCTTTCAACATGGACTGTACATGTGAGCAGTTCTACACTGCCACTTGTAAAAAACAGGCAGACTATAAAGGATATCACTGATGTAGCTTTGGGCTGAAGAAATACTTAGGTAGGACAACAGTGAGAAAATCAATTTCAAGGGCAGTATATAGGATTGCATTTTTTTAAAGAGCTGTACCCAACTGTCAGATTTCCTTTCAAACTGGCACTCAAGGGCAGGTATGAGATTACTACTCCGGGAGCATTACTACAAAGCAGTATTTACATTTGGGATATTACCTGGTCTTTGTAGCAGCTATAAGATAGTAAATATATAGAGTTGTGACTTTTTCTTTCTCATTGACAGAGACACCATCTAATGGAATACCACATACATTCCCTGGCTAAGGCAAGAGTGGACCAGGAGAATAACTAATATTTTTAAAACATCTGGCTATTAGAATTTACCTTATGCTTAGGTAATTGTTTATTCACTTATTTGGTTCAGGTTGAAAGGTTTGCAAGAACAATTGTCTGAGGGAAAGCTGAAATTTCCTTAAGCCCCATTCTGTACTGTTCATTAAAAATGAGCATAACCAGTTGTGCAAATTACAATATAAAAGAAGACTGACTTGCCAGGTACTTAAGGCACAGGATGGAGGGGAGTAGGTGTGAGTGAATAATAAGGACAACCAAATATGGAGATAAAACTGGCAAAAGGGGAGGAAAAGGGTAAGGGACAAACAGTTACAGAAGAGGAAGACTACTTCATATAGTGATTTAAAATAATTATTTTAATTATTAGAATCAGATTATTATTATAATATAATAAATCATCATCATATGTTTAACAAAGGGTTTGATTCAGTCTTCTCAAGCTGCTCATGTAATGGTTACAACTGGCAGAATGAGACTTGCACATCCTCTCCTCATCTCTGATGAACCCTCCAAATCTATGCCAGAAAATCAGAGGACCCTCCAGAAGAGATGGGGAGCTTCAATGGAGGACATGAAAGAGAGCATGGTGCTAATGCCTGACGTTTATACAAATTTAAGTAATAAATAATGGAAAGTCTAAATCTGCTAGCAATATTCAATCTCTGAGCACAGTGAAGAAGTTATATCCAACCTGATTTTTAGTTTGGATATGGAGACTGCTAAGTTTTACAATTAAATAGTGTTTATAATTTATTCATTATGCGTAAGTAAGATAAAATCGCTTACCATCACATGAAATGGCAATATAGGATGCAAGATCATCAGCTACAGGATGCACTGTGTTCCTGTCAATTATGAACCCGGAAATAATCCAATACTCTACCACAGCTCCCAAAATTCCACTGAGTAGCTCAGCCACTTCATTCTTGAAAGCCTAGAAGAGACCATTATCTCTGTACTGCCATACTGTTTCTTAGTACAAAACTATGACTCTTCATGGCAGTCCTCATCAATCTGAAGATTTATAACAACTAAACTCCTCCTTGAGCTCTTACCTGCCTGTTCAGTGCCACACTCATCAGGAAATACCCTTCCAGTGATGTCTGAGATTTTGGTGGGCCAGAGCATGATGGCTCAGAACTCCCTGTAAGTTTTGGCACCTACTGAAAACATGCTTGTTCCAACAAACTTTTCTTAAAAAATGATCTTACTGTCATAAAGAACTATGCAATGGTTTTAAACTTTATCACTTATATGAGAATTTTTTTCTACATTTTGGAAGAATTCTATATTTTAAACAAATCTCAACCCTTGATTTCCTCATCCCATTAAGATAACATTAGATTCTCTAATACTAATATAATAATTAACCAAAGTTAGGACCAGAAGCAGAACAGCAGTTCTCCTTCAAGGGAAGAGTACTAACTGTGCTACCTCTGCAATTGGCCTAAGACACTTGAAGTTCCCATATTTTATATTAAGATATATAAATTTGTGCATGAAAATAAAACATGCTTATTACAAAATACAGTTATGGAACTTCATTAATAGGGTCCTTAGGAGAGAAAGCAACAAACGCAAACACATCGTTTGGCCTTATTATTCTCTGCATTGGGTAAATGACTCACATTATTTGCCTTGTACTTTTCTCTGTAAGAAATGATGACCCAGTCAACAAGAATATTTATCTGTTTGGTGAAAAACACTGTTTCAGTTCCTAACCAGAAGGTCTTCAGAAGAACAGTCTGTGGCAGTATTTCCAAATGTTGTAAATCCATTCCTTCATAAAGACTGGAAGAGAAAGTTCCTAAATAACTGTTGTTATTTTATTACAGAAATCAGTTTAAGACCATAAAACTTATGTCATATTCATTTAGCTGATTTAAAAAATTACAAATCAATCCTATTATATCCAGTCTACAAGAAAATGATGATTAAAGCCACATTTGACTTCCATAAACCTAAAAAGCAGCCTACCATCTTGTTATGTGCTGAAAGCTCCTTTAAAGAAAAAGTCAAAAGGAAAATGAGTTTGCCATTCTGTTACCTGGGATGAGGATCTGTAACTGTAGAAATTTAACTGGTAACACACTAAAACATCAACTCAAGCTAAAAAAATAAAAGCATCAAAACTGTATATTGTAACAGTTCATTTCTTAACATTGTTCTCCCTGGAACTGTTTTTGGGCTTAAACTCTTTTGATTCTCTTTCTACATAGGTTTGCATGGAAATTTACACAGTTTTTGTACATGCTCTATCCCCCTGGTCCGACTAACTACATTGCCAAGCTTAGAAAAGTGTTATAACTGGCCCACAACTTTGTTTGGGATGACTTTGTAAATTTGTATAAAGATCTTGAAAGAATGGATTTCTAACTGCATACTACATATGCTATTTTTACAATGAGAGGTAAGTTTTCAGATAGAAAAATTTAAAACAAAACACCCAATCAAACAAAAACCATACATATAGCACATACAGAAAAAAGTGAGATAAGCAAGACATGAAAACAAGACACCAGGTGCTGTTCCAGATGGACTGTTCACTCACCAAAACCAGGCTGAGTATCACTAATGGCATTGAGGAAAGGTTTCAAGGGAGTGTGGGAGGCAGGTAAAGGTGTTAGGCACCTTCTCCAGTTCTAGCTGGACTATTCCTTTCTGTCACAAGGCCTTCTAGGAGAGATCCTGATGGCTTATTATATGTTTGTTGTGTTCACTGTGGTTTGATGTTGCTTGTTTTTTGGTGTTACTTGTAAGTTGCCTTGGATATCGCATCAAAAGGTTAAGATATACAAACTTGTATTGCATAAATTAAGAGGTTACATGATTTAGCCCTCTTACTACTCCAGTGCAGCTTCCATAAATTGACAGTATACTTTAGCATAATATGAGCACTGTGCATATTAAGCAAAAAACTTAATCTGGTACAGATTAAAAAAAAAGAATGGGAAATGAAGTTAAAGAGAAACACACTTATGTTTTAAAAAGTAAACACCTAATGTGTGAAAGTGAAAATTCAAAAATATTAAAGATCTTATCTTCATATAATAAAAGTGCAGGGAAAGTAATAGATGAGAAATGCTTAGCAAACACATTTCACTATAGCACAGCCTACTTTGGAGAAACGGCATTTTCCCCATAAAAATATAGGCACGGTCTACAATGCAACAGGATTTTAAAGGTTTTAATTGAAACACACCTTCTTGTTAATGCCAGCACTTCAGCTTGGAACAAATTCATGATAAACATTAGCAGGTCTTTGTGAAAGGTTCTCTCCTCATTTGCAATTTCTGGAACAGGGACTGAATGACAAATATTATCGTAGAAAAGGCAGGATCTGGGGGGACCACAAATAATATTCAAGGTTCAGTTGATCTGGCAAATAAGGTCATTTTTTGGTGCTTCTTTCTATTTCACATGAACATACATATGCACTTTCATACACCATTCCCCGTAAGGCATGCACCTGCATGTGTTTATGTACATTTCCAGCTGGATGGACAACTGTGTATACAAACACAATTCACATGACTCTTCAGCCTGGTCCAGAGCTGTGTTTATGATGCCTGGAAAAGAATTACTGAATTCTGCTGATTACCCTCTTTTGGAAAGGAGAATTAGGGAAATGATTCATTATTCCCTCCTCTCTGCCAAACAGATGAGCGATTTGATTCCAACTTTTTACACCAGCCTGTATGTGCACAGCTGCTCTAAACTGAAATACCTGAGATCTGAAGACATTTCCCCTATTTAAATTAAGAACTACTTTAAATTCAGGAACCCCCAAATAGTGATAAAACAAAGAAACCATCAGCCATGTACAACCACTACAAGTTCTTCAGCTGAATCCAGAACATCCACTATCACCTACAGCAGCTGCATAGCAACTGGCATTCACAGTGGCACACTCCCTCTGTGCATGAAGACCTCAGGCAGTCATTCAGAGTGTTATCCTGCATGAATATGACTGTGCTTCTTTTCAATCTAAGCAAGCAGCCCCCTACACACCGCACGGCACAAAATTCCACCAACTGTGTCTTGTGGGAAGATGTTGTTCATTTTATCTGTCCTAAATCTATTTTCCCATCAATGTCATTGACTTGGTTTGGACATAATAAGCCAAGCTATCTGATTGCAATACTGACACAAGCTATTTCAGTAAGCATAACTGCATGTGTTTGAAATTTAGGCACACTTAAACCTCATTGCAATTAATTACAGACTCTCCACTTGAGTGAGGACAAGTCAAATTGTCAATATACAGTTCCAATGGTTTTATCTGAAATGTGCTCTCCTGCCACTTCTACCATAGTCCTGTACTTGGAAGCAGAAGAGAAGATGCCTACACTATGGTCTGCATGCCAGCCCTTCAAGATACTTGCAGACCACTATTACATCTCATCTCAGCTTTTTATTTTCCATTGTCTCAACTGTTCCTCATGGGACATAATTTCCAGGCACTGTAAAAAACATACACATAGTTGAAAGGAACTGTAGAGATCTTGGTATAGTCAACTGCAGAACACGTTTTATGCCATTGTTCTGGAAATAAAGAGAAGCTAAAACCACAAGCAAGTTATTCAAAAAGCAATAGGCTGAGTCAAAACATGTGGGCAGATGTCAATTTCAGAGACAACAGAAAATTCCAACTTGGTTGCAGACTAAATGGTTTTGAACCTCTCACAGTCATTCTCAGTTCATCTGCAAAGTGAGGAGGGGAAGGACTTACTAATTGCACACCTTTAAAATGGATATGAAAGGCTGTTAACTTGGAGTTGCCGAGACCCTGTTATATACTAATTCTAAGTAGTATGAGTTGTCCCTTAAGTTTGGGTGTACTCTTGAACTCAGCCCTGAGCCTGGATGTGCAGGACTTGGTGATGGTGGTGTTTGTATAGCTGAGGATAGTGCACCATCCACACCCATTCCTAGAAAGATATCTGGCCATGATCATACACTTTAGTTCCATTTCCTTTGGACTGTAACACGTTTCAAATGAGGCTGCTTTTGAAACTGGTTCAGAAACACAAGCTGATCCAGAATGCTATAAGCAAACACTTGACTGGGGCTGGTTACACATAGCATGTTACTCCATTGTTACATTAGGCTCACTGGCTACTAGTCTGTTTCTGGACAGAACTCAAAGTGTTGGTGTTGACTTATAAAGCCCTATACAATTTTGGACAAGGCTACCTGAAATATCATTTTCTCCCATATGAGAATGCCTGAACTTTAATACTTTCTCAAAAGGCCCTTCTTTGAAGATGGCTGCCTTCAAGGGTGTGTTTGAAGAGGTATTTTAGTGGCCACTTCTAGGATATGGAATTACCTGCCAAGAGGCTAGGTTTGCCCTCTTTGATGTCCTTCCATCAGTAGACAAAATTTACTTTATTTAAGAAAGCCTTTAGTTTTTACAAGTGTCAGAATCACTGGATGCTCTTTTCAATAATATTCCCTCTGTAACTGTTGTTGATGCATTTTGATGTATCAATTTAATCAATTTAAATTGGCTCAACCTGCCATGAATGCCATTTTTTGGTAGAAAGGCAAAATACAAATAGACTAAGTAAATAAGAATTTGTTAAAAAAAACATTTTCTTAATAAAGTTCCACTCTATATGAAAATCTACACCCCAAAATTTGTTGAATGTAATTATTCTTTAGTATTTTTACCTCACAAGCATCTCTATTAGAGACCATGTTCCCCTCATGCAAACTGGACATTGAAGAACATCTAGGTAGTATCTTAACATGGAAGGTGATTTCCAAGGAGGATTATGTTGGAGCAGTGCATACATGATGTGAAAATACTGAGCAGGAAGTGTAGGAACTGAATATTCCTAAAAACAAACATGAACAAAAATTAGCCTAATATTGTGCTCCAAAGTTAAATCATTGCTTTTGCCACTGGAATTAGGCAAGGTTTCTAGATTACAAATATTTACTTATTATTTTAAATCATATAGCACTCCTCAATTATGTTTCCAAGGTGATCTGTATAATCAAATGTGATAAAATAAATTGGCAGTAAACAATTTTACTGGAATTATGTTATGGCTCTTCCACTGAAGCAGAGTTCATTTTGTTTATTATATCCACACTGCCTCCATCTTGGAACTGAAGCTGGTATGCACAAAAAAGATTCCTAGGCAATCTTTTAGCTTTCACCACAAACTCCTAACAAACAATTGGATAATTTAAAATTGCATTGGATGAACTGAAAGCTCACAATTTCAAGCTCTGTGGGTTTGTGTGCATGCATGTGTGTATATTTTAGAAAGGAGGAGATCTCCTTATCTTTGTGATTCCTTAAGGTCCAATTGCCACCCCAATGGATGAGAACAATATAGCCAGCCTAGGCCAGCCCCTGGAACAGCATCTGCAATTAAATTTCAGTCTGGGTAAAGTCACATACAATCAAACCCAGGGTTTAAAACTCTGGGTTGTTTGCTCCTCATTAAGCCAGACCTCAAAGTTTGGATAATGTAGAACATTCCAGGTTACTTGCTGAGTCGAATGCAAGGTGAAAGCAATGACCAGGTGGGAGGTCTAACCAACCAGGTTAGGGTTTTTTATGCTAACCGAGTCATATATTGCTCAATCCTCATAACAACCTTTTAAAACAGATTTGTATATTAAGCACATATTAAACAGAGGAAGGAGCGGAAGATGGAAAAGTGGGGCTGAAGATGCTGAAGAATTATGGAGGGTCTCTGGAAAATTTCAAATTCTTACAAAGGGTAAAGTTGCACTGGAACAATTTCATTTTCCACTGGAAAATGTTCTGATGCCCTCAAGGCGGATCTGATTTAGCCTGCCTATTTTGCTTGTATTTAATAAACAAAGATAAAGTGCATATGTTACTTTTTGTTCCTGTAAATAAATAATATTTGAAGGAAAATATTTAACATATATAATGTGATAATGTTATATTATGTGAAAAAGTATGAATATACTTGTAAAAGCAGGATGTATTCCCTTACATTGTTTAAATGTAAGGGGTGGGGGAAGTAATTTTCATTTTAGTCACCCAAAGAACTGTGCATGATATGTTGACAACCACTTCAATTATGCTGTCAGTTCCTTTTTCCATTAAGACATGTGTTCCAGAAGCGCATGTATATATATATATATATATATATATATATATCTCCTGTCCCATACATGTTAAGAATAATCACTTGAAAAATATTAATTACAAGTTTGAATTTGCCAAGCTTGCCTAATTTACAATTGGCATCTATTCATTTACAAACTTAGGAAAACCTATGGAAAACTAGTTTGCTGGGAGCAGGTACAGCATCACTTCATCTCAGACCTGTTCATTCCACCAACATGCAAGGTTGCTTTCATACAACCCTGGCTACAGACATGGAAATCCATGCAAATGGATTCTGAACTCCTATCCCGCTTACCATGCAACAGATAGGATTACTTTGTCCATGAGTTAATAGCTGAGGTAAGACAAACAGGTGACCCTGGAATAACTTAACCACTGCAGCACACAAGTTCTCATAAGCTATCATTTTTACCTGCAGTATGTGCTGCAGAAGTGAGTGAAGAAGTTTAGTAGGAGGAATTAGATCTTTCCCAGAAAGAAATTCTGTGATTGCAATAGGAAATAAATGATTGTCTACTAGTTCTTCAAGTATATTGTTTCTTGTAGAATGAGCATTTTTCACCTAAGAAATGAAAGATTCAATTATTAGTAGAAAATTAGCATTCCTCAGGTATAAACAGAAATAAACTAGGGTTGTTAAAAAGCTTAGTTGACTCATCCTGACTTCGCTGCTTAATCAATTAAGCAGCAAAAGCAATAGTTCTGAGAGCAAAGGATATATTTTTTACTTTTAGGAGTTGCATGAATCTGTCATAGGAAACGTATTTTGCATAAGGTACTCCCTCCTATATGACACAGAAAAGAGAGTGTTGTTGTTAAAACACTGTGCTTGCTATTGTCAATTTTTATAAATACTAGTATTAAAATAATTCTGTAAAATATGCTAATTAATTTGGATTACTTATTTAATTTGTAATAATTCTGTATCACTTAGTAACATCTCAAAGTGGTTCATGTATAAGGTAAAGGTCCCCCCACCCACACACACACACACACGTGCTACTCATGTCTAACTCTAGGGCTGGTGCTCATCTCCGTTTGTAAGCCAAAGAGTCAGCATTGTCTGAAGACACTTCTATGGTCATGTGGCCAGCATGACTAAATGCCTAGGCACACAGAATGCTGTTACCTTTCCCACCAAAGTGGTACCTATTTATCTACTTGTATCTGCATGTTTTCGAATTGGTAGGTAAGCAAGAGCTGGGATAAAGCAGCAGGTGCTCACCATGTTCAAATCCTAGATTTGAACTGCTGATCTTCTGATCAACAGGCCAGCGGCTCAACAATTTAACCTACTGTGCCATCCACGTTTCCTGGTTCACGTTAAGTAATTTTAAATACACTGTTAAAAACAAATTAATTTGCAGTAACGATACAAATCACATTTAAGAGGCACTATAAAAAACAATGTTGTAGACAAGAAGCTTGCTGCTGTATGACCAACTGCATGTGATGTTGATCCTTGTCCTTTATGGAGTCTTTCAGCTAGCCATGAGGAACTTAAAGGATGAATCAGGAGACTGGTAAATGCATGCCTACATGATACTGTGGATCATACTGCCTGAATCAAGTCTGTGTTCATGCCTAGTTTTGGGAAAGCATCTGCCTGGCTGCCCTGCAGAATGACCTTTTTCAGAATACGAATGGGGGTAACATGACATTGTTTCTTTTTCTTGGTCTCTCAGCAGTTACTTTCACAGAACTGTGCCTCAATATCTTGGTGGTTGAACACAGAACACTATTATGGGACATGATCTGTATGAATCTTATACCCGTATGAAGCTGGTAGGAATGGCTGTTGGAACTAGGGTGTCACCAGTACTGCTGATGATACCCAACTCTCTCTTTCTGTGACATCTGCATTGGGAAACTCTGCGCATACTCTGAACTGGTGTTTGGATGCAGTTACAGCATGGATGAAGGCTCATAAACAGAAGCAGAAATCCTGATCAGACAGAGAACGTATGTTTGGGTGGTTCCCCTGCCCTGGAAGTGGTCCGTTTGCATGTTCTGGATGTTGCTGCATTCCCTCTAAAGGAGCTGGTACATAGTTTGATAAACTCCCTAGATCAAGCCCCGACAATCCACATAGCTCAAAACGTCCAGTGCTGACTTCAGTTGGTACACCAAGTATACCTGTTCCTGGATAGAGACAGCCTAGTCACAGTGATTCATGCACTGGTAATTTCACAATTGCACTCCTGTAATGCATTGAAATGTATGAGGACTTGCCCTTGTACCTGGTTTGGAAGCTGCAGCTAGCAAAGAATGCAAAAGCTAGGGTACTTAGTGGTACCCCAGGTATGTTCAAACAACGCTACCAAAAGAACTTCATTGGCTATTCGCTACCAAGTAATTTTCAAGTTTATGCTATTGACATAAAGCCCTAAAAAACTTGAGGCCAGGATATCTAGCAGACTGCCTTCCCCTGTGAAAGCTGACCGTTCAGATCTTTGGAGGAGGCCTCAATGGTTATTCTATGACCAACAGAATGTCACTATGTAGTAATTCAAAGGCAGGCCTTCTTGTTGCCAGTACCTTCCGGAAAACTCTCTGCCATGCAGTTCAGGAAGCAGGAAATGTGTTATTTTTCAGGCATCTCCTGAAAATGTACATGTCCTTCAATGCCTTCCCTGGCTTGTAAGCAATGGCAATTAATCATATGCTGCTCCATCTTACTGCACTTGGTACTATTCCAAATTGTTATACAAGTTTAAATTGCTTTTATTACTTATTTAAAATATATTTTATTAGTGTGATTAAAGGTATTTAATTTCCACACATTAACCACTTAGAGATCTTTTATATCAAATGGCACATAAGTACAGTGGTACCTCAGCTCACGAACACCTCAGAGTTCACGACCAAATTGGGTCATGAACAGAAATTTCAGAAAAATTTTGCCTCAGGTTGCGAACTCCACATCAGGTGACGACCATGATCATGGCCATCCCGCCCCCCAACACGAGCATGATTGTGGCCATCTTCCCCACTCACGGTCGCAGACAGACCTGTGGTCTGTGGTCACTTGCCGTGAAGCTTATTAAATAATGGCTCCAAAGAAAGTGCAGAGCAATCATGGTGGTAAAAAGAACATGCAAAGCGACAATACAGGCGACCAGAACGTGCAGATTTTTCACCAAAATTGACCCTGCAGCTAAGAGACAAAGAAGAGAGGGAACCCCTGAAGGAGATCTCCCCGATGTCCTTACGGAGGGGGACCCTCCCTCAAAACAATAACCTCCCCCGCACCTAGGCTAGTGTTCTCTACTGTTCTGTACTTTGTTACTTTGTTGTTCTTTGTTACTAATTTTTCTGATTAAAAAAAGTATTTACAGAATGGATTAACCTTATTTACATTGAACCTTATGGGGAAATTTGACTTGGCTCACAACCAATTTGGGTCACGACCAGAGTCATGGAATGGATTAAGTTTGTGAGCCGAGGTACCAGTGCATTAATAGATATACACATAGATAGGAAACTGCCTTTTACTGTGTCAGACCATCGGTTCTAGCCCAGTATTGTGAATGCTGACTGGCATTGGCTTTCTATCATGTGAGGCAATAATTTCCAGCCCTTCTTGGAGATTCTGGGTATTGAACCAGGGACCTTCTTCATGCAAAGCATGTGCTTTATCACAGGGCTCCAGCTTTTTATACCAATATGTATTGAACCTGATGATCAGAAAGCTTTTCTAAAAGACTGATTCTACTGAAATCACCATGCATCTGAAAAGTCAAGAAAAGCATTTGTTTTGATAAAATTCAAACAAAAATCTGCTTTTACATTTGGAAAACACTAAAATGGAAAGTGCAGAATGCCTGCCTCCTGGGAAGAGCAACAGTCCTTTACCAGACTCATTCCAGAGATATGGAACAGGCAGAGCCTAGCCACACTCACACACACTCCTGCAACTTCTTGCTTGGACTATTATACTGTGCTCTATGTGCAGCTGATCTTAAAGATGGTCCAGAAACTGGTACAGAATAAGATAGCATGACTGCTGGTACAAGCAAATCTGCACACCCATTTTACTCCAATATTATATCATCTACCAGCTGAGCTCTATGCCCAATTGTTCTAACATATAAAATGCTATACATCATGGGATAAGGTTACATGGGGGACCACTTGCTCCCCTATGTACCTACCAGACCCCTAAGATCAGGTGAGGAGGCCCTTCTGAAAGAGCCATCCTCCATGGAGCTAAGGAGCATGGTGAATAAGAGAGAGGCCTTTTCAGTGGTTGTGCCTCATCTATGGGAAGGCCTCCTGAGAGCAATTTGCCCAGCACCTTCACCACAATCTTTTAGGCATCAGGCAAAAACAATTTTATTATACCTTTTAATAACTGTTTTTATACTGTTTGATTTTAAGGAATATGGTTTTACTTTGTTCCATAGTTTTAACATACTGTTTAACTCTATTCACACCTAATCTCTCAACTGCATATTGTATAGTTTATTGTATATTGTTACTCTGGTTAGAGGTTTTTATTGTGTATCATCACTGTGTATTGCTATGCATTTATGCTTATTTTTGTTTTAGTGTTGCTATTTCACATTTGTATTTTGCTCTTACTGTTGTTTTTATTTGTTTTCCTGTAATCAGCTTAGAGAGTCCTTAGGGCTAATTAATGTGGAATATAAGTTAAATAAATACATAAAAAATAGAAGCAAACCTGGGTAACAGTCAGTCAATCTTTGTACAATGGAAAACCAAACACCCCCACCCCTGCACAAGAATCAACAACTAGAACCAAAAAAGGTATGCCGTATTCTGCGTGCACATCAGGTCTTTTAAGATACTTCTTCCTATTGCTGATCCTAATGGCTCCCCCAAAAACATGCCTGAAGCTCATGGATACTCTGTAGCAACATTTGACATGCAAGAGGAATGACCACACATGTGGTTTGCATCTACAAACAGCTTCTCTAGATCCCAGACCACAAAGATCTGATCAGCGCTATGAAGAGTGATTTCTGTTCAGGGTTTTCTCCTTCTACTGTTCTAGTGTAATATGTATAGGTTGAAGATGCATTTGTTGAAATATAATTATTGACAAGGAGTTGAGGCCTTTCCCCCCATATACTTACCTCTATTCTGCAGTCATTCATTTGAGTATATTTGCTTAGCATAACCTGTAAATTGAAAGCAAGTTGATGTTATACAGATATACATATGAATGTTTACAATTTGTCTGCCCTAAGATACAATAATATTACAAAACAAATAATTTGGAAATCTGTCCCTTTGAATTCTACTAAGCTTACAAAAGATTCGTATCATAGTCTCATAACAAAGGATCTCAAATCTCAGATATTGAGACAGTGTATCTAAATAAATTATTACTGGTAACATTTTAACACTAGGTTTGTTCATACCCCCCCACCCCCCGACACACATATTTAAACACATGCACTGAAAGTTTCCTGCAGCTGGAAAGCCTTCCAGTTCAGCTGCCAAATGGGTAAATGTAATATACTGTTTTGTCCAATTTGATACAGCTTGCCTGCAAGTGGGATTTGAAAGTGCTGGTGTGTAGTATATGGGATACATGTCTCAGGAGGGGACAGTAGACCCATATCCTGCAAACAACTCTGGCCCACAAGCTTCCAAGGAACAGAGTCAAGTTTAGATAACTAGATTGATACTTAATTGGGCTGATATGCTTTCATTAACTTACACACACATGGTTCCTCTGACTAGTTCTGAGCAATTCCCCCCCCCCCGACACAACACAGCTCAAGCTGTTCACAAAGGTCTGCAGGCCTAGAGGCTGCAGAGAAATAAATGGTCCTCTGATTTTGCAACCTTTAGATGCCACCCATTGGTTTGCATTTGGTGAAGACTTGGCATAAATTGAAGGCAGTTCTGCTCACACAAAGAGGATTTCCTAAATTTTGCATCTTTCACTTCAGTCAAGGACAACACCTAATGCCATTCCAGAGGCTTCACTAGCCCACAGGAAGAGTTTTCTAAGGTGTGCAAAAAATTGGAATGGGGAAGAGTATTTTTTTGAACATGAGCAAGTAATTTTGGCTTACTTTAAAACTTTTAAATCTTGCATATTTTTCTTGGCAAATATCTTTTTCTCCAGTTCTACCATAAAGCAAGAGGTTTAGATAGAATTGACTTTACCTGTTGAAAATACATATGCTTTATCAGTGTACTTCTCACTTCTCCAAGATGCATGCAATTCATATTTCTTGATTCTTGTTCCAGCGTAAGATTGTTCTTCTGGTATATTTCAATATCATTTTTAATTTCATTCTGCACAATACATAAAGTATATTATAACCTATATAAGCAAAGTAGATGAAGGAGATTACAACTGAAACTGATATGCATGAACATTAGGATTTTGGGGATTAGATTGTACCACTGAAGCAACTGAAAATGAGTGTGAAAATGTTTAGAAAGAATATTTGTTAAATACATTGACCTGAGTCTACAGGTAGTCACATGCAAGACTTTTAGCTCAACTAGTAATGTGCTGGTAACAACCTCAAGTAATAACTTCAAACAGCTAACGAGGATGTTGGCATCATGAGGCAAATAGGAAAGTGCATTGTACCTTACACTGTGTGCTGCTGACAGGATTGCAGACTTAAATTAGCTCTTCTAATCATGTTCGACTACCAAGTAGAAGCCCTAATCCAGCTTTGAGGACCATGCTCGCAGTCCTGACTATTAAATGTGAGCAAAAAGCCAGGTGATTTTTGTACCAACACTTGTTTTCAAGTACAGATTTGCTTAGTATGATTGCAACACGGGCTTTACTCATAGTAAGCCATATATCCATATGGATGAACGGCATGCAACCCAGCGGCTGCTGCTTCCTCTTCCTTGTATGATGATGACGACGACGACAAAGACCATTACATTTCTATACCATCAGTAGCCAAAGCTCTCTGGGCTGTTCACAACATTTAAACGACCCATCCAGATTTCAACCAGGCCAAGATTAGGCTGCATTAGGCACATCAGATTATACGGAAGCTATCCCTTTGCACAAGCCAGGAATAAGCTTTGGGCTTAATCAAAGGTTCTTGTTATGTGTGACGTCAGAGATATGATTAAGAGCTTTCAAACAAGCTAGGGTTTATAACCCAATTTTATTTTGTAAACCAGGGTTTATAACTTGTTTCTAAAATTGGGTTGTGTGGAACACACCCAATGCCACTAAAATAATTTGCACTTCAAGACAGTTACTAATGAAGTAGTTTTTGGACATCTAACAGAGTTAAAACATAAGTACTATGATAGTCTACTTGAAGTTTTGACACAGACTAACAGCTAAGATTTTAATGTTTTCAAGTATACTTGCCTCTAAGAGATAGCTTCCTAAATAGCGAACTGGATAGTAGTGGACTCCAAAGAGATGCTTCTCTCTTCTTCCATTTAATGCTGAATTGTTAGTCAACACATGAGTAATATCCTTTGATTCACTTAATGCTGCACATATAGTAGCTTTTCCTGCCTCCAGAACCCTGAAAGAATGAAGTATTTTAAATTTGCTTTAAATATATTTTATTTTAAAGCCTACATCATTTGTAGAAAAGTACAATTCTATCCCTTAGCTTATACTTTCAGGAGTCTGCCTGTGTGGAAATGGAGAAACATGTAACTAAAAAGTAAGTTTTCTAAGAAAAACACAGTTCTTTTGATTTATCAATATAATAAGACTGACTAGTTTTAATATAATTGTGTTTTATTCCTAGATATTTTAATAATGCTTCTCTGTTTTCAGAGAAGTTTGCACTTGTCCATCTTATTGGACAGTAAGTCAAAAGGCAATTCAAACCATGATTTTTTAAATCTGGTCTACACTTGTTAAATTTCCTACATTTTCTTGCAAGTCCACTTGTATAAAATGGTCCCTGTATGGAAGTTAGCATAAACAAATCAAATATTTGTTTTTTTTTAGTTTTCCCTCTATCCAAGCAAGTTATCAAGTTTCTTCACATGGTAACAACCTCATATAAACATAAAAATATAAATTTGGTACAGTTTCAACTGCTATGCTCTCACAATTATCAAATTCAATTTACCTTTCATGTTCTGTCATCTTCACCTGTTATAACCTGAAGTCAAACTCACATTATCTAACAATGACATCCAAGGCACAACATTATATAGCTTTCCCTCCTATTTCTACCTGTAGCTATCAAGTGGCAGAGAGAGGCTTCTTGCTTCCTCTCCTCACTATTGCTGAAACAGGGTGCAAAATTTAGTCTCTTGAAGAACGCATGTGCGAAAACCAGGCCAACACACATGGGTATAGAGAAGGGGCAGCCAACCCTACTGAATTTTTCTTGCCTGCCACTTGTCAAATACTTGAGGCTCCAAGCACCTATATCACTTTGAAAAACAGTGATTTGAACTAAACAATTTACTTTGAAAGCAAGAATGCAACAATCTATTTTGATTCAACATGAAAGGATTTAAAAACAAGATGTCTTACAAGGTACAGCAATACAGATTTATTCTGGTGCCATAATACAACTGCCATCTTCTTGTATTTCCCCCTGCCCCAATTCATAAACAGCCAAGAAAATAGGGGATTGCTATTGGAAGATAAAGTAAAAATAACCTTTCTAAAGAACAAAGGGTAAAGGAGTAAAATAACAGTTGGGCATAATAAAGAAATCATCTCCAAAATAAAACTGAATTTTTAAGTAGAGTAATTGTCATTACAAAGGGGTGGCATGACATATTTTGCTGGTTTACATAAATATTAGAGGAAAACACCCCTCACAGAATGGAATGAACCCTAAAAAGAGCAGTTTATCATATTTATATCCTACATACTTTCTCCAAACAGTTTATAGCAGTATATGTGTAATTATCTCACTTTCTCCTCATAGTCCTGTGAAGTAGGTTATACTCTAATGTTATTTGTTTAAGCTTACTATATGGACTTCCAATAAAGAGATTTGAACCCAGAATTCCGCAGCAGAAGTTTAGCATTTTCCACAACACCATACTAGTTCTGTTTTGGAAGTCAGTTTACTCTGTACTTTCTACAAAGTGGTAGACGGAAGAACATGTCATTTTCTGCAGACAGCAATAATTTCCATGTTAAAAAGGGCATGCACTATTAATTTTGGGGTGTGCCATTCATTTTGTTTTGGCAGATGGAACCCTCCCCTTCAACTTGTAGAGAAACTAATATTTAATACACACTTCACAACTAACTGCACAGTTTTCTCTACACTGATATTATCGTCACATAAAGAAAAAGTATTTGAAGCAGCCGTACAGCATAAGTGCTCTGGCCCAGAGAAACTACAAAAAACATTAACACAAAACTATTTCCACAAGAATTTATTATTTCAGTTTTCAGATATCTTACCTTATGAGAGAATCCTTTCGTTTATCACTTCTTATAACAAGGAGGACAACTTTCCATCTGTGGAAGGCCCCTGCAGCACCAGAGCGTGTCAGCTCTTCGCGCCATCTTTTCGGTGCAGATTGCATTTGAGGTGAATAATGTGAGCCTTTTTCAATTTTATATCCCCATTCGTAAGTTGTTTCATCAAGCCATCTGCCACTTTCAGCACTATTAATTATGTAGTCCTTAGTTAGTATCCACTTTCCTGGAAAGCAAATGAACTGTCATCCACAAAAGAATTTTTGTGCAGACAAATGACAATCAAATGAGATCAAATAGCAAAATTAGCAGCAACCTCTGTTAAAGCAAATAGATATTTTAATGTATTTCCATACACTAAAAAATGTTTTCTAGACCATTAACATGCTTTTGTAACATTACATGTTACATGTTATTTTACATATAAGAATCCTGCAGCTTAAAAAATGACACGTTTTTAGAATTATGATTATATGTTTCTATACTACTTTAGTAGTGCAAGCTTATGCATGTCTACTTAGAAGTGAATTCTACCAAATTCAGTACCACTTGCTCCCAGGAAAGCAGATTTTACATTGCAGCCTACAGGTGCAAACCTATGGCCTCCCAACATTGTCAGGAGGGCCAGATGATTATTTGAAATGACAGCTCTGAGCTCCTGCAAATGTAGAGCTAGGACTCTGCACATGGAGACCGTTTTGGCCCCCACACAGCTCTTACGGGAAGAATTGTGCCAGCTGTGCCAAGATGGGCGTGCTGGAGGAACCAGGAGAGGAGGAAATTAGTGTTTAGGGGTTATATGGTATCCAAATGTATGCACCCTTCCTCTCTCTCCTTCTGTGATATTTTGTCTAGAAAGTACTGCAGAATGCAAGATGTGGCAGTGCCAAAAATCATCACCATTGTATCTCACTTCATGCCCTGGATGCATGTAAGCCTTTAAGTTTAGAAGCTTAATCATTTTAACATAGTAAAACAGTTCTTTAATTATGCATTTGGAACACCAGGTTGAGGAATACCTGACTGCAAAACACACAAATTTTAGAGATAATGGCTGCAAGTTGGTGACTAAATCCCTTGTCCATTCTTGCTCAAGGATCCTTTCCACAAAATCTACATTAAATTTTTATTTCTCTTTAATATATTTCAAATATACCCCTTTATGTTTTGTCAAAATCTGCTCTCAAAGACAAATAAGCCAGATACACAATCATATTTCTGCAACTTAAACCTGCAATACCTTTCACCTTCAAAATGTGAGACATAAATACCCTTAATCTATCAACTACCCAATACTGAAAAGTGCTATTACAGCACAGTGATTATCCTAATTCTGGAAAACTATACAGCCTAAGCCAGTATGAAATTTTAGAAGCAATTATAATAGCACTTCCACCCGAGTCCCATATTGATTTATCTTCTACTGGGAGCACATCATGGATGCATTATGCTTGCTTTAATGTGATTCTGATAGTGCTGATCTTTTTTTTCCTTGCCCCAAACCACATTTTCCAATGTTTTTAGGGTTCATACCAATAGCAGCAGTACAAAAGGGAACCACAGTATATTTCAAACTGAAGCAACTGAAACTCTGATCCTAATCAATTTCACAGCAGAGTGGAGCAGATTGTGTCATTGCACGGCAGCATTTTAGCAGATGGTACTTCTATAGGTGCTAGCTTTGGATTCCAGCAATCGTCTGATGAAAAAGTGTGTGTGTCGGGGGGGTGGGGGTGGGATGCATACTAAACCATTTTTCTTTAAGAATCATTACCCAATACTCGTACATTATTATTTCTTGATGAGAATATTTTACTACACAAAACCAAGGTATCTCTGATAGATTTGTAGTGGAGGGCAGGTAGACAACAGAGGCATAATTAAGAGACATTACAATGGCTTAATATACCAAAAACATTCAAGCACACTTTTCTTTCATTTGGATAGCTTCCACAAGTAAGCAGCTGCAACAAACTTCTGGAGATCAACAGTGGGGGTTTTTCTCCATTGATAGTGACACAAGAAAATTTAAGTTGCCATCAGGGAAACATGCATCACGACCTGGTTCAGATGTAATGGTTGGCATTAAGGGAACTTTAATGCCAACTTTAATTCATAAGCTTTAGGCTCACTTACTCCCCTTCTCCATAAGATCAAAAGTTTCCATTTCAAAAATAAGCACAATTTTCTGGTTCATTCTAGTTGGGAAACTACTTTCCCCCCCACAAAGTATAGTTAGTTTAGACAATGTTTATCCTGATTGTTAATCAAAATATAATGGAATGGCTGAAAATTATTAAAATTATATTTAGAATGGAAAAAACAGAGATAGTAAAACATAACGTGTAAAAGAAGATCTAGAGATTGTATTATTATGCACATACTACTTATGATAGTAAGTACAATTGTTTAAAAATTGTTGTTATTCCTTTTTTGCCCTGTAGAAGAAACTACTATAAAAATAAATTTATAGTAGCCCATGCAAGAGAAACTATTGCTTCCTCAGCTCTGCCAGCTCATGACAGCCAGGACAAAAGGAAGAGTGGACACACACTTCCCCTCCTTTCCACTCTCTTGTAGTAGGAGAATTAACTGGATCAGCCTCTCAATTGCTGTAGCTTTTAAAACTTGTTTAGAGGCAAAATGGATTTTTGAAGGAGCCTAGTTTCCTCAGCCAATCAGGTATCCCTTCCAAATGCCCAATTTTTGGCTAAATAGTCTGAAGAACATCGCAGAACATGGGAGGTTCAGATGAGAACATCCAGTGACTCCTGGGATGTACATCTTACGATTGTAGCCTTAAAATAAGTACAGTGGTATCTTGGCTCAGGAACTTAATCCGTTCCATGGTTCTGGATGTGACCCAAGTCAAATTTCCCCATAAGATTCAATGTAAATAAGGTTAATCCATTCTGGCCCCTCCGAATGTGGTTGTGAGCCAAATTTTGGTTGCAAACGAAGTCAAATTTCCCCATAAGGTTCAATGTAAATAAGGTTAATCCATTCTGTAACTATTTTAATCAGAAAATTTAGAAGCAAAGTGACAAAGAACAACAAAGTAACAAAGTACAGTACAGTGGAGAACACTAACCTAGGTTGGGGGGGGAGGTTATTGTTTTGAGGGAGAGTCCCCCTCCATAAGAACTTTCAGGGGTTTCCTCTCTTTTTTGTCTCTTAACTGCAGGGCCAATTTTGGTGAAAAATCTGTCTATAGTCACTTGTTTTTTCATGCGCTGCATAACCCTCCGGAAATGAGAGACATTATTATTCATCAGATTCAACACTCTGTTTGTTACAGTTATGTTGGGCTGGTGCATCTCAAAGAAATCCTCGCACTCGTTCCATTTTTTCATAATGGTTTGTATCACATCACTGCTAACCTCCTCCCTGTCTTCCTCTTCCTCAGCAAGTGCCTTCTGCTCCTCACTCTGGAGTTCACCAAGTTCTTCTGTCATCAGCTCCTCTATGTCTTCCCTGCACGAACACAACTGCAATCGTGGCCATCTCTCCACTTCGGGGTGCGGGGGTAGGGAGATGACCATGATCGTGCTGGTTGGTGGTGGGGGAAATGGCCGAGATTGCGCCCATCTTTCCTGCACGAGTGCGCCCATGATTACACATGTCTTCCCTGCACGAATGCAACTGTGATCGTTGCCATTTCCCCACTTGAGGGGGTGGGGAGATGGCCACAATCTTGGTTGCCAGCCAATGCGGAGTTTGAGACCCAAGCCAAAATTTTCACGAAATTTTTGTACATGACCTGATTTGGTTGTGAATCAAAGCGTTCGTGAGCCAAGGCACCACTGTATTATGGAGCTCAATGCTAAAAAAACAAGTTACATTATGATGATGGTAACTTTATTGTTAATGTTTCCAAGTCTGGGGTAAAACTGTAAGCAGAAGTTGTCACCTAGTGTTTTTTTTTTAATTATCATCAATTATTAAGTGTTCAGTGGCATTTCTGTTGGGACCTTTCCAATGGGAGGCAGCACTCTTCCAGCTCTGGTGTCACTGGGAGCCTTTTGCTTCATTCCAAACCCCTTCAACTGTCAAACTGGTAACTGTAAGACTGCACCCTAAGTGAAAAAACTCTATTAAAGTGTGAGTCAGATACAATGATTAACCTACAGAATAACTCGAACACTGTTCTTTTATATCAGGGTTGGGCAGAATGTGTACTGGGATCTACTGGTGGAGCTTTGAGTGATTTGCTATAGTTCTACAAGAGGTCCCAACTCCCAATTATTTAAGAATAGCAAGTTTTAGAGTTACTTTAGGCTGTTTAGTAATTCAACACATACATTTGTATTCATGTATGCCCTTCATCCCAGTCTATGGCTCATGGACTTCATGGATTTCATGGCGGCCATGGGGCTGTCTCAACACATCAGTGGCCCGACCCATGAACGTGGACACACTCTGGACCTGGTTTTCTAGACGGGGCAGGAAGAGGGTGATCTGAGGGTGAGGAATTTTAAGTTTGATGCCCTTGTCATGGTCAGATCACTTCCTCATAAGGTTTGAGCTCGAGAGCAGCCTTTCCCTCTGTAAGGGTGCGGACCAGATTGTATTGGTCCACCCCCGGAGCCGGATGGATCCTGATGGATTCCTGAAAGCTCTGGGGGATTTTCTGGTTGACAAGGCTGGTGATCCTGTTGATGCCCTGGTTGAACTGTGGAATGGGGAGATAACCAGGGCTATTGACATGATCACTCCCAAGCATCCTCTCCCACTTGGCAGAGCCCATTCATCTCCTTGGTATACACCTGAATTACGGGCAATGAAGCAGGTTGGGAGACGTCTAGAGCGTAGGTGGAGGAGATCACGGGGTGAATCTGACCGAACACACTTAAGAGCCCATTATCGGGCCTATGCTGTGGCGGTGAGGACGGCGAAGAAGAAATTCTTCTCTGCTTCCACTGCCTCCTCACGATGCCGTCCAGCGGAGCTCTTTCGGGTGGTGCAAGGGCTGATACATCCAGGCCCAAAGAAAGATCTCATACCACCCTCAAAGGCCCGCTGTGATGACTTTGTGAGGCATTTCAGGGAGAAAATCGCTCAGATTCGTCACGAGCTTGAACCAGATTCTACTGAGGAGATGCCAACGACGCCATCGAGTCCACAATTAATGGATGAATTTCAGTTGTTGCAGCCTGATGATGTGGACAAGGTGCTTGGACAAGTACGCCCTACCACCTGCTTACTAGACCCATGCCCATCCTGACTACTTAAGAAAGCCAAGGACGGGATTGGCACCTGGATCCTGGAGGTGGTCAACGCCTCTTTAAGAGACGGTCGGGTACTGTCCCCTTTAAAAGAGGCGGTAGTCCAACCAGTCCTAAAGAAGGCATCCCTGGATCCAGAGGTGGCCACCAATGATAGACCGGTGGCCAACATCCTGTTCCTGGGCAAGGTGCTAGAGCGGGTGGTGGTGGGACAACTCCAAGCATTCTTGGATGAAACTGATTATCTGGACCCATTTCAGTCCGGCTTCAGACCCGGGTACGGCACTGAATCTGCCTTGGTCGCCCTGTACTATGACCTGTGCAGGGAGAGACACAGGAGGAGTGCATCCCTGTTAGTTCTCCTGGACCTCTCAGCGGCTTTCGATACCATGGTCGATGGTATCGAAAG
>NW_025336087.1:22011614-22021917 GCF_004798865.1 Varanus komodoensis | reverse complement strand
TTGGATGAAACTGATTATCTGGACCCATTCAGTCCGGCTTCAGACCCGGGTACGGCACTGAATCTGCCTTGGTCGCCCTGTACTATGACCTGTGCAGGGAGAGACACAGGAGGAGTGCATCCCTGTTAGTTCTCCTGGACCTCTCAGCGGCTTTCGATACCATCGACCATGGTATCCTTCTGAATAGGCTGGCGGGATTGGGAGTTGGAGGCACCACGTGGCAGTGGTTCTGCTCCTATCTCAACGGCCGAATTCAGAAGATGGTGCTGGGGGACTATGGCTCTGCGCTATGGCAGTTATGCCATGGAATTCCGCAGGGGTCCATTTTGTCCCCCTTGCTATTCAACATCTACATGAAACCGCTGGGAGAGGTCATCAGGAGGTGTGGGCTGCAGAATCATCAGTACACTGATGATACCCAGCTCTACCTCTCGTTTTCCACCAAGCCCGGTGAGGCAGTGGCTGTGCTGAAGGTAATGGGCTGGATGAGGGCCAATAAACTGAAGCTCAGTCCAGACAAGACAGAGGTCCTGTTGGTGGGTGGTTCGGGACTCGGGATGGGGGACTTGGGCCTTGTTCTAAATGGGGTTGCACTCCCTCTGAGGGACAGGGTTTGCAGCTTAGGAGTGCTCCTCAACCCTGAACTTTAGAAGCCCAGGTGACAGCGGTGGTGAGGAGCGCTTTCCTTCAGCTTCGGCTGATCCATCAGCTGCGTCCCTTCCTGGAGAACGATTGCCTGGTGACAGTGACACACGCGTTGGTAACTTCCCAATTAGATTTCTGCAACGCGCTCTACGTGGGGCTACCCTTGAAGACGGTCCGGATACTTCAATTGGTGCAGAATAGAGCTGCCAGGCTGCTGACAGGGACTGGCCGTTGTTCTCATATAACTCCAGTTCTCCGTCAGCTCCACTGGCTCCCAATTGAAGTCTGGGCCCAATTCAAGGTGTTGGTGATGACCTATAAAGCCCTCAACGGCTTGGGCCCTGGGTATCTAAAGGAACGTTTGCGTCCATATATGCCCTCCCGCCCCTTGAAATCAGCAACAGATGCCCTTCTCCGGGAACCCTCTGTGAATGATATTAGGAGGGTGAGTACTCGGAGGAGGGCTTTCTCTGCAGTGGCGCCCCACCTATGGAATGCGCTCCCCAGAGAGGTCTGCCTGCCGCCATCGTTATTTGTTTTTTGGTGCCAGGCTAAGACCTTTTTATTTAAAACTTAAGTGTTAATTTATTATGTAGGATTTTTAAAACATTTTAAGCCGAGATGCATCGGGTTTTAATATTTTTAGTGTATAATTTTTGTATGATTTTGTTTGTTTTTGTTTTTGTTGTGAGCCGCCCCGAGGCTTTGTTGCGATGGGGGCGGCATAGAAATGTTTTAAATAAATAAATAAATGGGGCGGGGGTTAATTATTTGCTGTCATTGGAGCCTCCATTGTGCATCTGGTTCCATGTGGTGTCTTATAGCATGCAAACTTGAGGTTTGCTCCTTTCCAACACACACACACACACACACGTGCGCGCGCGCGTGCACAAACTGGCTTTTTACATAAACAAATTGTTACATTTGTGGTATTTCATGGAAAGATTAAAAAACCTAACCAAATAAAATTGATCATAAAAATGTGGGAACATTCACTGCATGGCAAATACCAAATGAAAATAAACACTGGTATTAGAAAGGCGCAGACCTTGTGATACCACTCCTATCAGAATTGACTTAGACAGAAATGATCTACATATTTGATTCATAATCTTATAAATATAAAACAGATTTGGGCCACTTTACTAAGCTAGCCTTTTTCACTGATTCATGTAATAGACTGTATTATTGAATACATATTGCTTTCACCATGATCCTAGGTCAGTCATGAAACTAAGTTATCAGCCTACAAAGTTGTTATTAAAGCACTTGCTCCCAAATATCATTATTAATAATAAAGAGCGTAAAAAAACACAAGTATGAATTCTAAGACATTTAGAGGTCATCTTCACTTGGCTCAGGTGATTATCCACTTGCAAGTCTGTTGGATTTCAAGAAAACATGCTTCCAGATAACTATGCTGACTATATCCTAAAGTGTACTTTCTACATATTGCAGAGCGAACCTTGGCTGAGTTTGAGTCTTACCAGTAGAACACATCTACTGGTATGGAATCTAAAAATATATATCCCCAAAATCCAAGTATGAGATTTAACAGCAGCAATTTTCACATTGGAAAAGAAGTATCGCAACTGTTTGAAGTAGGCTTTGCAAGGTGTAGGATGACTCTCAATTTTGTGCCACTATATGCATTTGTCATAAAGCAAAATTATATGAGTTCAGAAAAGGACTTAGTAATTATGGACTGACAAGTCTCTAAAAATATGCAGGCTCTAAAACTGCTCTGTATCACAAAATCAGTGAAGAAATCACGGTGTGTGATCTTCTGATAGAAGTAAAGCAGAAGCAGAGGGTGTGCAGGCCTCAGTGTTTCTTTATTGTGTTAAAATGGTTCAGTTTGAGTTTGGTGATAATTTCTCGTCAGCTTTAAGTCTAATATTTGTCTCCAAGGCATGCACTAATTAATTAATTTCATTTTTATACCACCCAATAGCTGAGGCTCTCTGGGCTGTTAACAAAAGTTAAAAACACACAAACAACAATTAACATAGAACAAAACCACTGCTATTGCAACTGAATCAGCATAAATAGCAGCAGTACAGGATAACATGCAATAATAAAACTAAAGTTAAAAAGTTAAACTTTTAAAATGCTGGAAAAATGAAAAGGGTTTCCCCTGGCACTGATAAGAATACTAAAAGGAGCTCATTCCAAAGCCAGGGTACCACAAACAAAAAGGTCTCCTTCTGGTAGCCACCTGCCTCACTAATTACAGTAGATTTTTTCTTCATATTTTCTTTGAAAATAAATGCAGGGTTGAAGCTGTTTTGGAACTTCATACAAGGAGCAATACATTCTGAGTTTCACTGTAATTTACCAAGCTCAAAGTAAAGTATTGCACTGTCACTAGTTCTTAATAATGTTTTAACTAAAAAGCAAGACTACTTTTTCCAGTTTTAATTCAACAGGTTGTGTCTCACTTATTTCAATAGCAACTGTTTGCTGCAGAGGCAGTCTCTGAGTTGCCTGAGCTACAAACAACCCGTATTTATGATTGGGCTGCCATAAAGCCTATTAATTTTTTAAAATTACTGTGGAAAATAGTCATCATTATAGAGAGAGAGGAAGCAAAAAGAGAGAGGGGGGCCTCCAAATCAGGCCTTCCTATCCCGTTCATCCAGAGAGTGAAATTGCTCCAGTATTTCCTTGCTGCAAAGAGGAGCTGGTGAGTTTGGATGGGTGGGGGGCTAGAGATATTCACAGCTTTTCCACTTTCACTGGGGTCCTATGTCCCTAACCACCATGAATGTGGAGGGCCAACTATACGTGATCCAACTTGCATACAAATTCAACTTAAAGACACATTCCATTTTCTTAGGAACTGAACTCATTCCTAAGAAATGAGGAACTGAACCCAGGGACTGTCTCTAGGCATTTGCCAGAGAAAGGTCCATAGTATGGCCTATGCTATTCCCTCCAGACCAAATGTCCCTTCTAGCCCTTTATAACTCAAGGCTTTCTGGTCCTTACATCATACAAAAAGAACTAAGTACAGTATATAATACTCACCTGCTGCACAAGCTGCTAAGAATTTTTCACTCTTGCATGGTTGTTTTGCTATAAGGTGAGTACAGCTTCTGTATTGCTAGTAACAACAAAAAAGAACATGCAGGTGTCATCAAAAGATACACATGATTTTAAAGGGGACAAAACAAGAGGTTGAATTTAGGTTCAAATTGAAGATTCCCATCTGAAAAACCACTGTATGCACAACACCTTACTCCAACGATATGAATGTATCCAGGTAATAAATCTAAATATTTTATGCATTTTATCTATTATCATTTACCTCAGTGTCAAAGAAAGCACAGTTTAGTTTCAGAAGCAGTTGTACTAAGAACTTCTTTTCTTCTTTCTTAAATCCAGTTAGCTGGATCCTTGGTATTTGGTTGCCACTTTCCATCTGTTTAAAAATAAGATGCCCAAAGCATGTTTGAGGCTTTGATCATACAAAGATTCATGCATTTCTTGGGTAATTCTACAGAAATAAGTTGCACAGCTCTCATATTATGCAAAAACAATAATCTTTCCAGGATTCCTGTTTATTATCTAGGTTTAACAAAACTGAATATCCATATGCCCATTGTCGAAATCAAATATAAAAAAACAACAAAAGAAGACGTTAAGGCAGTGTACATTTAATAGAGAATAACCTCACTGAATTCAGCAGGATTTACTTCCAAGTAAACATGAATTAGAACAGGATGCGGGTCAATCAACTCTTCAGAAACCTATTCTCCTCTATAGGGTGTTCCAATTCCGATGAAAATAGTTACAAAATAAACCTACCGCCTTGCGACTACTCAGTGGAGACCAAGAAGCGACTCGTCCATTCTGATTCTTTATGGAATTATGAATAAACTACACTACAAGCGTGACGCGAAAAGCACCCAAAAAAAGAAACTGCAAACCGGAGCCGCGAGCATTAAGAAGCGGGAAAGCGGCGGGGTGCGCTCAGACGCAACTCCCAAGCAGCAGAAGAACAGACGTTATTGTGCTTTCCTAAAGTTAATTATTCTCCATACAGCTTCACAGAAGTGTGCCTCTCCGAACACTCCGCCACCCTTCAGAAGCGTCAAGACCTGCCGTTTTACCTCTGAATGCGTCTATTCAACCAACGTGATCATCGCGATAGCTTCGCTTACTATTTTGGCTGCGGCCGCGGCTTCTTCCTTCGCCGCCTCGTTCGCGCGCGCGCCTGAGTGGCTCCTCCTCCGGATGTTTGAGGCCAGCCGTTCCGGGCCGCTGTTACGGACGCTTGTTGGTCTCCGGGGCTACCAGGCTCGGAGAGGAGCGGGGCCCGGCCTACCGGGTAAGTGACGTCGCCGTTTGCCGGGGCAATGGTGCGCGGTATTTCCCTTGGCCTCTCGGAGCCCCTCTCCTTCTCCTGCCTTTTCTTATCCCATCTTCTCAAGCCTCCGCCTCCAAAATTCAAGTTCTTTCCAACGCAGTTCTACCCCACAAAAAGTAAGTCTTGTGGTACCCTAAAGAGTAACAGACATGGTTATGATGGCATAAACTTTCGCGGACTGTTCGTCCGGAATTTGAAAATGAGGACTCGAGTTCATAAAAAACTCATGTCCCGATTCATACGTTATTCTTAAAGGCGCCACAAGTCTCTTCGTTAATACGGCTACCTCACTCTGGACTTCTGGAAGTTAGATGTGTGGAAGCTCATGCCATGCACAAGATACATCGGTTAGTTCTTAATTCTGTACGCATTTACTAGTGGTATACCCGCTGAATCCAGTGGGACTTATGAGTAGACATATATTGCGCTTTTAGTCATCAGGATATTTGCAGCTCTACATATGATCCTACTCAGGTATGAATTCTAGGGATTTCAGTGGGACTTATTCCAAAGATGGTTCACTTATAGTATCACAACCTTATTTTTGTGGGTGAAAAGTGCATTATTTTGTTCAAAGATTTAAGGAATCCATGTAAAAACCCTACATTGCTTTACTAAGAAAACTTTTTTCACTATCACAAAGTTTAATGGTGAAAATATACTAAATATAATGTTTAACAGTGAAATATATTAAATACACATTTAAGACTATAGTTTTATGGACACTTACTTGAATGATTCACTGAACTTGTTAGTACTTTATTTTAGCATACATGAGTTCTTGTACTTTGTTTTGAGGCTTGATTGAACCTCTGTACCCAGGATACATCACTTAAATTAGTTTGGGGGCTGTAATACCATGTTTGTTAATTTCAGAGGAACATTTTACATTATTAAACACAACAAAAACAGTAATTGCATTTTGGTTGTGAAGTCTTCTGATTTTTTCTTTCTTTCTGCCTCACAGGGAGTAGGAGGGGAAAGCACCCCATCCCAAACAGTTAATTTGCTAATTCATGGACTACTGTGATAAATTGAAGAAAATACATTTTTCATATGCTGTTCTTCTCTGAAATGCTAGATCCCTCTCCCAATACCTTTTCTGGTGCTGCCACTGCTCTACCTCCAGTCTCTTTCTCTTTCTTTGTCCTGTATCACAAGTTCTACTTATTCCTCCTCCATTTGTTCTACACTAAATTCTCCTCAGTCCTCTCTTTATACTTCCACTATCTCATCTTAATTACATCCTCCTTCTGCTTTTCAGTAATCGTAATCTGTTTGTAGAGCAGTTGCTGCCATAGCATTCTCATTTCCCCCCTCCTCTGTACCTTTTGCTTTCAGTTTCCTCTTTCTTCAGTTTTTCCCTATCTTCAGTCTTTCCCTACTTTCAGTCAGTTTCCTATCTTTCTTTAGTCTTGTTGTTTAGACCTCTTTCTATTTCTTCTTGCTATTACCTTTAACTGCACGTCTCAGTGAGTTTAACAGTAACTGTATACAAGGCTTTACTCTATTAGTATTTCATAGATGAAACATATGTGAGTCATGTAGTAGCTGGCTGGCTGCAACAGTCTGGAAAAATGGTGCTAACTCTATTGTGTGTTCCTGAATTTGGGAGAAGGGGAAATACAATAGCTGAAATAGGCATTCTCCCATTCTCAGCTCTATTTTTGATTGGCTTGGTCAGGACTTTGTACCAAGAAGTGGGAAAAGTCTGCAAAACTAGGTCTTGTAATTCCTCCAGGACCTGACAGAAAGAGAAGGAAGGACCTATGCTTTCTCAGAAGCCTTATATATTTTAGGCCTGTGCTTTAGAGTGGTAGGATGTAGTGGGCCAGTCTACTATGGCTTATTTGAGCTGCTGTGGGCTGAGTTGTTATCCATGTGAATACTCAGTGCATGGCAGTGCTTATAAACCTGGGGTCTGCAGGTTATGCAAGAGTTAAGCAACCCTCACATGCCCCAACAAGAAGACCATGTTTAACCTTTTCATCATACATAGTCTCCTGGTTCACATAACAAACAGTGGCCAGGTGTTCACTGTGTAAATCTCACCTAGCCAGAGTGAGCAGTGTGTGCCAGGAAGGATTTATATGTTCGGTACCTGGCCACAGCTTGTATCATGTGAGGACTTTCATAATCCGTAGTCTGTTGGGTCACTTGAAAGTGATAATGGGTTAAGTAAGCCATGGTGGGCTGTTTTGATCCTGCAGACTGCATCAATATTAGTTAAGATTTAACTTCTAATATGTCATTCCTTATCTAAGATTTGAATGTTAATAGGGTGAGAAACGGATAAGAATGGAGTAATAGTTTATGGATTTAAACAAGCGAATGGGGGTGGGGAGATGACAGTACTGTCAGTGAAGGAATGACAGAGAGAAGAGAGATGGAAGAAATTAGGAAATACAAAGGAAAGCAAAGATCAACAGGAAAAGAAGTCTGCAGAAGTGGAGGGAAGAGAGGGAGGGGAAGAAAGGTAAAGAATAATAGAAATAAATATAGAAAAGGGAAAGGATTTTACTGAATCTGATGGTAGTGAAATGAGCAAAACATTATTTTATATATTTTTAATCTGTCCAAATTTTGAGTGGATATAACAATTAAAATATACAATAGAATATTTTCAAGAATAAAATACAATACCACACAGACAGCAGAGGCATAGATAAAAGATGGGTAAAAACCTAGAACAAGGTCTCTAAAATGCCTGAGTGAAAAGATGATAATATATATGCCAGGCAGAACTTTTTGAAGAGGGCATTCCTGAATTGCAGCACTACAACTGAGAAGGTGCTCTCTCTATTGTAACCAGCTGCTTAATTTTCTTTAGGAGAGACACCCAAAGGAGGACCCTCATAGATAACTGTTAGGTCCAAACAGGTACATGCTCTGGTCCGAAGCTGTTTGGGGTTTGAGAGGTCAAGTTAGCAATGATGAAGTTAGAAATAACATACCCTTAGTAATCAACATAGAATGTGAATTGCTAGCATTCTAAACAGAGTTAGATATTGTTTTCAAATCTTTTGTTGCTATAGTTAAAACCTTGCATTGGTCAGAGTATGCAATGGATGACCTTTGTTCTGCAGGAATGGGTTTTCTAAGTGAACCACCCTTAACATACTCTTGATATTTCTGTAAAGACATTATTGAAAGATACTCTCTTCTTGATCCAAGTGGAGTCCATCTCTTTACTTTGGTGTTTAGGAAGCTAACTGAGCCAAAAGGGGCCATGGCCTGAAAGCTAAACCTGGATTCCAGTTGTTTGGAATTGTGAAAAAGTTGTAGATGTCAAAACATTATTTCAAGAATCACAGTCTTATCTTTTCCATCATCTGTGTATTTTTGTAGAAGCATTGTTTCCTTAACTTAGGGCTTGCACTCTGGTCTTATAAAAGATACAGCCACAAACCAGGTGTGTTATTACAACACTAACTGAAAACAGCAGTTCTATATACGATGCTTCTTCCTCCTCCTTAGTGTATAGTGGTCTTGGTAAAATAATTTGGCATACTTATGACAGATTTCTTTTCAAATTCTCCAAGGCACAAATCAGTAGTAGAGTGTGATTGTGATGTTAACATTCATGTTAACAGTGGAAATTCTATGGAGGCTTTCTGTTGCAAAGTATAAGAACCCTCACCTTAAGAGTCTGGTAATATACATATGGTGATGCATCTTCTCCATTTCTGGGGATGGGAGTGATTTCTGCACTTCTGTTGTGATCTAATGCCAAGACAGAACCCAAGGGACTATGGAAGAGGACAATGTTTCAGAGACAGAATGTTGCAGGCAGAAAGTTTTCAGGCTTTTAGAGTACTGTAGACTTGAGTATGACTTGAGTAAGAGCATGACCTCATTCAATATGACTTGAAAGATTAAACTATTATAACTATTATAATTAGCTGTTTCCCATTTCTTTCAAATAAAATTTGTATGGTTTGTATGTCAAAATGTTGTTAAAATTAGTAGCCTTAGTAAACAACTTATTATTTAATAGAAAAAGAAATATCTTTAAATTTCTGTACTACTTGAGAATGTTTCGTTAAACCTTATTCCTTATCAGAAGGCAACATTGTGTACTTGTAATCTTGTACTCTCTTTTGACCTACTTACTATTCTAATCCACTTCATTGAAAAGTAATTAACTAAAATAGCTTTACAGTGTTCTTATGCATGATTTTATAGGAACCCTGTTGATAGATTAATGCAGTACACTTTGTATTTTCGCATTGTAAGTGCTTTATATTATTCATCCTCTTTATTATGTTGCAGCATTCCTGTAATAGATTAGTAATATTAAAAATAGCAACTTCTCCAGTACCATCATATCAGTTTTTGACTTTGCTGAAAAATTGTACTTTTTACAGAGAAATGCCGTAGTTGTTGTTGTTTTTAGTTGTGAGGTAGTGTCCGACCCATTGCGACCCCATGGACAACATTCCTCCAGGCCTTCCTGTCCTCCACCATCCCCCAGAGTCCACTCAAGCTCACACCAACTGCTTCAGTGACTCCATCTAGCCACCTCATTCTCTGCCATCCCCTTCTTCTTTTGCCATCTATTGTTCCCAGCATTAGGCTCTTCTCCAGGGAGTCCTTCCTTCTCATTAGGTGGCCAAAGTATTTGAGTTTCATCTTCATCTTCTAAAGAACAGTCAGGGGTGATTTCCTCTAGGACTGACCTGTTTGATCGCCTTGTGGTCCAAGGGACTCGCAGGAGTCTCCGCCAGCACCACAGTTCAGAGGCCTCAATCATTTGGCACTCAGCCTTCCTTATGGTCCAGCTTTAACAGCCATACATTGCAACTGGGAAAACCATAGCCTTGACTATATGCACTTTTGTTGGCAGGGTGAAGTCTCTGCTTATTATTATTATTATTATTATTATTATAACATTTCTATGCCGCCCCTTGCCGAAACCTTGGGGCGGCTTACAACATGATAAAATACATTTTTAGTATGCTGTCTAGATTTGCCATAGCTTTCCTCCCCAGGAGCAAGCATCTTTTAATTTCTTGACTGCAGTCCCCATCTGCGGTGATCTTGGAGCCCAGGAAAATAAAATCTGTCACTACCTCCATTTCTTTCCCATCTATTTGCCAGGAAGTGAGAGGACCAGATGCCATGATCTTAGTTTTCTTAATGTTGAGTTTCAAGCCAACTTTTGCGCTCTCCTCCTTCACCCACATCAAGAAGCTCTTTAGTTCCTCTTCACTAAAGGAACTAAAGAGTGGTATCGATGAGAGTGGTATCATCTGCATATCTGAGGTTGTTGATATTTCTCCCAGA
>NW_025336087.1:22004699-22011514 GCF_004798865.1 Varanus komodoensis | reverse complement strand
TCCATCTATTTGCCAGGAAGTGAGAGGACCAGATGCCATGATCTTAGTTTTCTTAATGTTGAGTTTCAAGCCAACTTTTGCGCTCTCCTCCTTCACCCACATCAAGAAGCTCTTTAGTTCCTCTTCACTAAAGGAACTAAAGAGTGGTATCGATGAGAGTGGTATCATCTGCATATCTGAGGTTGTTGATATTTCTCCCAGCAATCTTAATTCCAACTGGTGGTTGCATCTAGCCCTGCCTTTTTCATGATGTGCTCTGCATATAAGTTAAATAGGCAGGGCGACAGTATACAGCCTTGCCAAACCCCTTTCTCAATTTTGAACCTATCAGTGGTTCCGTGCCCAGTTCTCACTGTTGCTTCTTGACCCACATATAGGTTTCTCAAGAGACAAATAAGATGGTCTGGTGCTCCCATCTCTTTAAGAACTTGCCACAGTTTGTTGTGATCCACACAATCAAAGGCTTTAGCATAGTCAATGAAGCAGAAGTAGATGTTTTTCTGGAACTCCCTAGCTTTCTCCATGATCCAGCGTATATTGGCAATTTGATCTCTACTTCCTCTGCCCCTTCGAAATCCTGCCTGTACTTCTGGTAGTTCTCGGTCTACATACTACTCTTGTATAGTTCCTCTGTGTAATCTTGCCACCTCTCCTTAATCTTTTCTGCCTCTGTTAGGTCTCTGCCATTTTGGTCCTTTAACATGCCCATCTTTGCATGAAACGTTCCCTTCATATCTCCCAATTTTCTTGAAGAGATCTCTGGTCCTCCCTATTCTATTGTTTTCTTCTATTTCTTTGCACTGTTCATTTAAGAAGGCATTCTTATCTCTTCTAGCTATTCTCTGGAATTCTGCATTCAATTGGGTGAACCTTTCTCTTTCTCCCTTGCCTTTTGCTTCCCTTCTTTCCTCAGCTATTTGTAAAGCTTCCTCAGACAGCCATTTTGCTTTCTTGCATTTCTTTTTCTTTGAGATGGTTTTAGTTGCTACCTCTTGTACAATGTTGTGAACCTCCGTCCATAGTTCTTCAGGCACTCTGTCTATCAGATCTAATTCCTTAAATCTGTTTGTCACCTCTACTGTGTATTCATTGATTTAGGTCATACCTGAGTGGCCTAGTGCTTTTCCCTACTTTCTTCAATTTAAACCTAAATTTTGCAACGAGAAGCTCATGATCTGAGCCACAGTCAGCTCCTGGTCTAGTTTTTACTGACTGTATAGAGCTTCTCAATCTTTGGCTGCAGAGCACATAGTCACTCTGATTTCTGTGTTGACCGTCTGGTGATGCCCATGTGTAGAGTCGTCTCTTGGGTTGTTGGAAAAGAGTGTTTGCGATGACCATCGTATTTTCTTGACAAAATTCTACCAGCCTGTGTCCTGCTTCATTTTGTACTCCAAGGCCAAACTTGCCTGTTATTCCGATTATCTTCTGGCTTCCTACTTTAGCATTCCAATCCCCCATGATGATAAGGACATTATTTTTGGGTGTTAATTCTAGAAGATGTTGTAGGCTTTCATAGAACCAGTCAACTTCAGCCTCTGCAGCACCAGTAGTCGGGGCATAGACTTGAACTACTGTGATGTTGAATGGTTTGCCTTGGATTCGAACTAAGATCATTCTGTCATTTTGGAGATTGTATCCCAGTACTGCTTTTCCTACTCTTTTATTGACTATGAAGGCTACTCTATTTCTTCTGAGGGATTCTTGCCTGCAGTAGTATACCTGATGGTCATCTGAATTAAATTCACCCATTCCTGTCCATTTTAGTTCACTGATTCCTAAGATGTCGATGTTCAGTCTTATCATCTCTTGTTTGACCACATCCAGCTTGCCTTGATTCATGGATCTTACATTCCAGATTCCTATGGAGTATAGATCTTTACAGCATCGGACTCTCCTTTCACCGCCAGATACAACTGAGTGTCCTTTCGGCTTTGACCCATTTTTCATTCTTTCTGGCGCTACTAGTACTAGCCCTCCGTGCTTCCCCAGTAGCATATTGGACACCTTCCGACCTGAGGGGCTCATCTTCTGGCGTCATATCTTTTTGCCTTTTGGTACTGTCCATGGGGTTTTCATGGCAAAGATGCTGGAGTGGGTTGCCATTTCCTTCTCCAGTGGATCACATTTTGTCAGAACTCTCTGCTATGACCTGTCCATCTTGGGTGGCCCCGCACGGCATAGCTCCTAGCTTCATTGAGCTACGCAAGCCCCTTCGCCACAACAAGGCAGTGATCCATGAAGGAGAGATGCTGTACTTTCAGTTATTTTAATGTTTACATAATGATTGATAATAATGCTTAGCTTTTATATAGCAATTAAAATGGTTTAATATTTCTGGAGTTTTAGTGAACCATTAAAAATGGATGAGTGAAAAAATAGGAAATGCTGTGCTGGGTGAAAGAAAAGTTGAGTGTTCTGTTTGTATAGTGGCCAACTGGATGCCCATGAATAGTCCGCAAACGGAAAGTGACTGCAATGCTGCCCTCCTGCTGGTATTCTCAGCAACAGGAATATGTTTATAAAACCATCATGAATGGTAGCTATTGATAGGCTTATTAAATAAAGTAATGTATAAAGTATTGCATATAGAAGATTATAATTGTCTGAGGTTAGTTGATTGTTCTCAATTACTGTTGGTTTTTCCTGTATAACTTATTTATGTGTTATCTGCTTGCTGCTACAGGTAGTGGTCTAGGTGGTTACATACCATGCAGGTTAAACATTGACATTACTACTAGGACATATAACAGTATAATCCACCTAAATGGTAAAATGTAGATGTTATATGGAGTGACATGAGACCCGTAAAAAAAGCTGTAGCAGCTCTACCACTGTGTGGCAAACTTAGTTGTCCTTCTCATTTTACTCAGACTCCTGCAAAGTAAATTAAGCAGGGAGAAAGTGATTGACCTAGTATCAACCAGATAACTTCATGGTATAGTGGGTCTCCCCATTCCTAGTCCAGAACTCTTAATGTATCATACTGATGTTAGTTTTCACATATTAATTCTGAATACCCCAATAGGACTCAACCCTTAAGAGTTTGGTTTTATATGAGACTAGTAACCTGCCACTGAGGTTTCTGCTTCCAGGTATTTTGCAGGGCTAAGCTCTGTACCTTTGCACATTTTTCCCCTTGGTGATGAATGTGTTGTACAAAGAAGCCCTCTGTTTACCTTGACCTGCTCTAACAAATAATATGGCTGAGAATATGGAGACAAGTGCTTCTGTGTGAACTTTAAATTGTTTCCATATTGCATGTAAATATGTAGGCAGTGGTTTAAATGTCATACAATGCAAGTTTTAAACTTTATCTTTTGGATAAAATTCACACAGGTGATTTATACTTAGTTAAAACTGTTTCTTCTTACTCTTTATTTAGCTTATTTCACTGAGGACTTACCAAACAGTGCAAGACTGATGCATGACAATCATATTCAGGCAAATAATGGCAAGTTCAGTCAAAAGGAACAAAGGGAATAATTTGTAAAGGGAACCATAGATAATAATGCCAGCCAGTTGTTTTAAAGTACATCTATCTCACCTTTAATGTATTAGATTTGTCAACAGTGTATGTTTTATGCCCTGCTTCTATTGAAATTGCATACCAGCGGTGCTGTATACTTTGAGGTTTACTCTATCAAAGCTTTTTTGCTTTCTTAAAATAAACCTTTTAAATAAAAGATACTAAAAACCACATTTAAATAACATTAAAGTTGTGACACAAACATCCAAATGACAAATTCTAAGCAGTTCAAAGTCTGACATGTTGTCATTAACTCACATTGTTGCTCTTGAAAAAAAGAAACAGAATAGCATGATTTAAAGAATTGAGTGTCAGCTTAACCTTATATGTCTTGGCTTTTGTTATTGGTGTCACAACCTTACTGTCATTTTCACTTAGACTTTCACATTTCTTTTTTAAAATTTTAAAAATAACTGAATGGTATATCTCAGACAGACAAACAGCTTATTCAGTAGATTGCTCAGAGTCTCAAACTCCAAAAAGAAAACAAAATTGCAGTGAGATGTTTCCAGCTAAATTGCTAGTCCTTTTTTTTTTCTCATCAAGCATTCAGCTCTCTGAATTATATTTTCTTATATTCAAGGCAGTGTTTAAATTCTGTCAATGAAGGTGTAAATGATTTCAAAGTATCTTATAAATTTCATCAATGAAAATAAATTAATAAAAGCATATTAAAATAACACAAATATAATCCAAATGCTTTTCACAGGATGGTTGTTGGTAGATGATCCTTCTTAGAGGAGGGAATGGTCTGGCTGAAGTAGGTACTTGCTATCTTAGCCTGCTTTCTCTCTCCTGAACTCCTTCCCATAGGATAATTGTTGGTAAACTGTGGTGGAGGAGATATTCAAGGGGCAGCACGTGTCTGGCATTATCTGTGTTTGCCTGAATTTTTCCCACAGGGCAATTGGTGGTATAAGATCTATTATATCACTGCACTCATTCAAAAGCTTCACATTTGTTGTTGGACCATTTTTATTTGTCAACCAAAGAATTTAAAGGAGATGGCAATTAGAAGAAGGGCCTTCTTGATGGCTGCCCCCCACCTTTCAATTGGGATTCCTAAAGTAGTCTGCCTGGTGCCACTACTTTTATTTCCGCGTCATCTGAAAACTGCCCTCTTTTGCAGGTATTTTGATACCTGATTTTACCACCTGATATATGAGCTCACTTTGCTACCAGCGGGCTTTTTATTCCCCCTCCCTCTTTCTCCTTGTACTTATAATTGTTTTTATTGGCCTGGTTTTTAATGTTGTTAGCTGCTTAGAGAGCCCTGTCAGGCTATTCAGTGGCCTATAAATTTGAAAGATAAAATTAATTAAATGTATTGTACTGCACTTGTTGCTTTATGTCATCTTGTTATATTATTTATATTGATTTAAAATACTTCTGTCCCATTTTTCCACTTTACAGGAAGTATTCATGATAGCCAACAACATAAAACCCAAATTTACATAAAATACAAAAATAAAACTTAAAACAGCAATAAAATAACAAAACACAAATTCAGTTCAAGAGGTAAAAGGATTAAAAACAACAGCAGTATCAGAATCATTCTAAAAACATCTATTCCATGTTTTCCAAAATAAGATGGTCTTCACAGATCACTGGGAAGCAAGGGGGCAAACAAGGTTGAGGGGAAGAGGGAAGTCTCAGAGTTCATTTGAGATGAATGAAAACTCCACCTTCCATGTTCTGATTCTGAAACTGTTGCAGTTGTTTCTGGTCTGCTTTGAGGCACTGTTCCAAATCATTGGCTCTCACCTTTTCAAGTCCATGACTTGCCACAGATACCTTTCTGTACACTGAAGTTCTTTTCAGAGGTACTCCTCTGGTGAAGTCAGCAGCAATCTCAAGAAACTATTGTTGGTTGTGGTACCCTTTCTTCAGAATGTTTTTCCCAGTCATGCTTGATGGCATGCATGCTCATTTCTTTTTGGCACCAGGTCAAGGACCCTTTCAGACTATAATTCTCTAAATACCTAACTGGGGTCTAATAGTGTATTAGACCCCAGAATGGGTTTCTGTTGCAGGTTCTTGTTCAGAATTCTGCTGAATTTTGTATTATGTACAGCTCCCACGGACTATTCAAAAGAAACCCCACATAACGCATATTACAGTAATTTAATCTGGATGTTATCAGGGCATGCACAAGTATAGTTAGACTTCACTGGGAAAGGGTGTAAATGGCATAGCAGGATAAGCTGGAAAAGGCATTCCTAGTCACCTCTATCACCTAGACATCAAAAGCAGAGCTGGTAAGGCTGTTCTTTTGAGCAGAGTGGAATATCCCCCAACACACTTAAAGCAGAATATAGCAAAGAAAGAAGGTTTCATGCAGTGTATGAAAGGAGCTGGTGGCCTTTGGGGAGTTCAAATCTTATTTTAGCCTTGAAATACAAACTCACGTTATCTGGTTTCTAGCCCAACCCTGTCTCTAGCTGCCCAGTTCTTGCTTCTAGAATCATCCCCTGCTGATTCTTGCTTATCAGTAGATGATTTTATCCCTAGGGACTGAATGTGTAACTGAATGTTAACTGAGCTATTGAACAGGACCTGTGACATGATATGATCCTCCCCTTCTGCAGCCTCCACAAGTGCTCCAGAACAGATTTTGACAGCTCACAAGAGCCTGCAGGGAGCAGGCAAAGTTGCTCCCATCTCAAGTCCCCTGACAGAAGCAACTACATCATCAGAAGGACCTCATTGGGATCTAATCTTAGTAATTAATAATCAAGTGAATTTGAGATTGTTATTCATGAAAGCCCATAGCTCTTCACATGCTGCCAATTTTTTTTCCTTTCTTTTGTTCTATGCATATTTTCTTAGCATCACCTGAAGTCAATCCGGTGTATTAGGAATACTTTGGATGTTATCGTTATAAGTGTATGTGCATTTAGGGAAGATACTGCTGTGTTATATACCATGTTTACCTGAAAATAAGACCTCACCAGAAAATAAGCCCTAGCATGATTTTTCAGGATACTCGTAATATAAGCCCTACCCCAAAAATAGGCCCCAGTTAAGATTGTCAGCCAGATGGATGGGGAAACATGGTAGTATGTTCGTTGCAACACGCGATAGATATATTGAATTATAAAATAATGATGTTAATATATAATATAAATAAATAATATTGACATTAATACTTAAATGATAAAATACATTATCATTAAGTATTTGTAAATACTGAAGTGGACACCTTCCTTTGGACAAAAGGTAAACACCTATGTAAACAGATGTATTTTTTGTATTTTTATATTTAATGGTAATTTATTATGTACTA
>NW_025336087.1:21973702-22004599 GCF_004798865.1 Varanus komodoensis | reverse complement strand
TTGTATTTTTATATTTAATGGTAATTTATTATGTACTATTGTATTTCAATGTATTTTATCATGTTGTAAGCCGCCCCGAGGTTTCGGCAAGGGGTGGCATAGAAATGTTATAATAATAATAATAATAATAATAATAATAATAATAATAATATGTGAGACTTACTGCTGAATGACCTATCCAAGCACAGACACAGCACACAAATAACGTCAATACATTGCGTGTTGTAATGGATGTACTTAATGGATGGATGCAAAATGCAAGATGAGTGCAAAAAGAAGGAGCTATTCAGTCAAGTACAAGAAAGGAATTGTGGAGGACTCTCGGGGCAAGTCTTGCAACTTTCCTAAGAAAAAAGACATCACCTGAAAATAAGCCCTTATTTTCAGGGTGGTGTTAAGATAATTATTCAGGTGGGACCACAGGCATGACTTTTACTGTGTTGCGGCTGTGGCCCACGGTAAGGGAAAAACCCTTGCAAACACATTTTATCTAGAAATGTTCAGATCTTTCAGCTTAGGCCATCAGCTTCTTAGTGGGGCATAAGAAGCTTCTACTGTGGTATAAAACCATCGGTTTGTGCTAGAGCTCAAAACCTTTTGGTAAGTCTGTTGAGTAGTAATTTTAATGGAAAAACTTACACTTTATATTTAAAGTCCCAGTTTCCACCTGTAAATAGAAAAATGTTCTGAAATTTTTAAGTCATGAGATGAAGGAATGCAACAAAAAATGCTTGCTTGCTTGTTTTAGTGTTGTTTACAGATCCAAAAACTTACTCTGGGAACATGTGCAATTTGGCTTGCTCATAAAAATTAAGATAGTCAAATAAAATAATGAAAAATATTTAAATGTAAACTCAGTACATTGCCTTTCCTTTATTGGACCCACTTCAGAGTGCTGATTTTAACTTTTTGAAGCACTAAATGGCTTGGAGCTAAGTTACCCCAAAGAATTTATTGACCCAGACCCTAAGATCTTCAAATGTCACATTCAAGGAACTCCCTCTAAATGGGATGTAGTGAATGGTTATTGAAGAAGGGAGGTGCCTTTTTGCCACTCCACTTACAAAATACCTATCCTAGGGAAGCTGTGTGTAATACATATTTCATGATTCTCTTTGGCAACAGCTGACATGCCCTTTTCTTTTGCCAAGTGTTTTAAGATAACTATATGCGCCTTATTGCTTTATCTCTGGAGATGTTTGCTTTTATTTGTATTTAGTTAGTTTTGCACTGTGTATTGTTTTGGTCTGTTTAACTGTTAAGGAAATTTCTTGATTGATTTTATGATTTTCAACTTTTTGTTAATAGGGTTCCATGTAAATATAAAAGGAGTACACTCAAGCTCATGTGTTAATTTTAAGGGAAAAAACAGTGCGCATTTCTCCCTACTGCCAATTAATCCTCAGGTAAACATTCCTATGTCATTAAAGAGAGTATAAAATTCTCAGAAACATTCATTCACAAGCAAAACAACTATTTTATAATGGGAATAATGCCATTTGACATGCAATGTTTACATTGTAATTGTACTTCTTGAATAAGTGCACAGTGTACTTGAGGGTTATAAAGATGTAACAAATAACACATGATTTTAAGTTGTGTGATATTTATGAATACTTACACTTTTAGGAGCAAAACCTAAGGAAAAAGCTTTTCATATGATATTCTTACTGCATTTAGATGAAATGATTGCTTTTAGAGTTGAGCTATTGGTGAGGTGCACCTAATATAATTGTTTGTCAGTAGCAGTTTACAAAACTAGGGGAAACAGAATTGTTTGGAAGGGTTTTTTTGCTTTACAGCAGGGGTCCTCAAACTTTTTCAACAGGGGGGCCAGTGGAAAGGTGCCGGCAGTGGGTGTGGGCCAGCAAGGCAGTGCTGGTGGTGGGCACAGGCCGGTGAGGGGGTGGCGTGCGCGCACGCGTGAGCGAGGTGGAGGTGGGGGTGCACGCAATGAGGTGAGGCAAGGCGGGTGCACACGGCAAGGCAGCAGCTTGCTCGCTTGAAGATCGCTTTCTCTGAGCGAGTCCAAAACTATCTCCACGCGAGCAAGTTGCTGCTTTGCCACGCATGCATGGGGAGAGGCGGGCGGCAGCAGTGGCGAGTCCAAAACCTCTGAGACAGGCCGGATAAATGGGCATGGCAGGCCCAATCTGGCCCATGGGCCGAATTCAGTCCTCCATGCCCATTTATCTGGCCTGCCATGCCCATTTGGACCCGCCGCACATGCGTGCACACGCCGCTGCCCTCGTTGCCCTACAAGCGGGAGGCAGTGGTTTGCTTGCTCGGAGAAAACAATCTTCAAGCGAGCAAGCTGCTGCGTCGTGCGCGTGCTTCATGGTGCATGCCCGCCTCACCCTCGCCTCCCCTCACCGCACACCCGTGCCCCGCCTCCCCTCGTCACACACGCCTCCCCTACCCTCGCCATGTGCCTGCCCTTGCCTCGCTGCGCCCACTGCCTTTGCCTCCTTGCCGGCCCATGCGCACGACCAGGTACCACCTTTCCGGCCTGCGCCCAGCGCCAGCAGCTTTCAACTGGCCCCCTGGTCAAAAAGTTTGAAGACCCCTGCTTTACAGTATGGGTAAAGCATTTCAGCCAGTGGCACCTAGGCTTGCAGCCATGTGCCATCAATACATCTTTATTAACAGGACTCTGACATCATCTGCCACCCCCACATAATTCCATGTACTTCTCAGCTTTCCTAAAATTCTCACAGTAGTTGGTGGGGTGTATGAGGAACATTAATTCTCCCAGTAACAATATATTCTTTGTGTTCTCTGTATATCACACATGAACTTTCTGCCTGTGCAAAGCACTGTTTTGGGAAGCATGTATAGCTGAGGAATTTTGGGACATTCTTGCCCCCACCATCACAATGGACATGTTCATACTAGATTCCTGCATGTTTTTTTCAGTCCTTTTTGACCACTGTTGTGACAACTTCATTTTGGAATTTCTCCGCATTCATTCAGTTTTGTGAATATTGCTGAGGTTTTATTCTCATTCTTCATTTTGGCATACTTCTTGCTTGCATGTTTTATAATTTTTTTCTTCATTTTCTCAACAGCCCTGTTGGTATTTAGCCCTCTGTGTGCCTTTTCAGTCTGGGAGCAAGTTACCTTCTATGGATAGACATTTTTATATATTTTATGTCACAGAGAAAGGCATAAGATAGACATCTGTGATCAATGCCAGGAGCTTAAAAAACAAGCCTGATGCAGTTCTGGCTGGCTTTACAGTGCCTTTTTGGAAAAAGGCCTTGGAAGTACCAGAAGTGCCCATTGCTCAAATATCTACTAGCCTATTTGCCTTACTGCAGCCTGTGTAGGTGCTGGGCCCTGCCTGCCCCCGTAGCTGATCTCACACTTTGGAATAACATGATCCTCTACTGCAGTGGTGATCTCTGGGCCTACGATACCCACCTACAACTGGGCTGTTGTTAACACTTTCTTTGGGTAATTAAAAAGAAACAAATCAGAAGTTGTTTAAAAAAGGCCAGAGCTTGAAAGGACCTTTTCTACCCATTTTCCTGACTTTCAGAAAAAGAAAATGTCGTGGGACACACAAACTCAGTCCCAGGGAGGCAGAAGCCTCCTTCATCTTGGAGATCTTTACAAAATGAAAACAGTTGCCACACAAAGATACCAGCATGAACCTTTATTCCTCACATGTGAGTTGTTCATACCATTTGGAGATAACAAGAAAACAGTTGTAGACTAAAACTTTTATACACTTTTGGCATCCTTTCTATCCCCAACTCTTAAGACCTCATGTTTGCTGTGGTCCATACTCAGATCTTCCATGCTGGTAGCAATCCTGTATTCCAGCATTGGCTCACACTGTGCAACCTTCATGGAAGGCTCCCTCATCCTTTCAGACTCACTCATTTATTTATATTATTCAGTTTATATGCTTCCTTGTTTCTTACAAAGAACTCAGGGCAGCTTATATATTTCTCCTCCTGCTGCTTTCAGTCTTATCAACCCTGTGAGGTAGGTTGGGCTGAGAGTCTGTGACTGGCCCAAAGTCACTCAGTTGGCTCCATGCCTGACTGGCAACTAGAACCCAGATCGCCCGAGTCCCAGTCCTGTGCTCTGACTCACTAAACCACACTGACTTCATTCTTTACCTGTGCACAAGGAGGATCTCCACCTTGAGTTGATTGGAAGATAACTGTATTCCTTGCTGGCCTTGGGAATTAAAATATTGAATTAGCAGGGAGCATTATTATTATTGTTGTTGTTGTTGTTGTTGTTGTTATTATTATTATTATTATTACATTTCTATGCCGCCCCTCGCCGAAGCCTCGGGGCAGCTTACGACACAATAAAATACATTGAAATACAATAGAACATAATAAATTACCATTAAATACAAAAATACAAAAAATACACTGAGTTTCAAACATAATAATATAAAATTAAAAATAACATTATAAAATAAGTAAATAAATAATATAGGAGGAGAAAAGAGAAGGAAGAAGAAGTTGCCCTGGCCAGATCATATATTTTAACAATTAAAATGATGTTTAAATAAAAAAGTCTTTACCTGGCGCCAAAAAACCAGTAACGACGGTGCCAGGCGGACCTCTTTGGGGAGTGAATTCCATAGGTTGGGCGCCACCGTAGAGAAAGTCCTCCTCCGAGTACTTACTCTCCTAATTTCTTTCATGGAGGGTTCCCGGAGAAGGGACACTCCCGCAGATCTCAAAGGGCGGTCGGGCATATAGGGCGTAAGCGCTCGTTCAGGTAGCCAGGACCCAAGCCGTTTAGGGCTTTATAAGTCATAATCAACACCTTGAATTGGGCCCGGGCTTCAATGGGAAGCCAGTGAAGCTGACGGAGGACTGGAGTCATGTGAGCATAACGCCCCGTCAGCAACCTGGCAGCTGTATTTTGCACCAATTGAAGTGTTCGGACTGTCTTCAGGGGAAGCCCCACGTACAGCGCATTACAGAAGTCTAGGCGGGAAGTCACCAGCGCGTGTGTCACCATCGCCAGGCAGTCGTACTCCAGGTAGGGGCGCAGCTGATTAATCAGCCGAAGCTGAAGGAAGGCACTCCTCGCCACCGCTGTCACCTGAGCTTCCAAAGAAAGCTCCGGGTCGAGGAGTACTCCTAAGCTGCGGACCTTGTCCCTAAGAGGGAGTGTTGCACCATTCAGGACCAGGTCAAATCCACCCTCTCCGAAACCCGATCCGCCAACCAACAGGACCTCCGTCTTGTCTGGGTTGAGTTTCAGTTTATTTGCCCTCATCCATTCCATTACCTCGGCCAAGCACCGGTTCAGCACAGCCACTGCCTCACCTGGATTAGTGGAAAACGAGAGGTAGAGCTGGGTATCATCAGCGTATTGATGATTCCACAGCCCACACCTCCTGATGACCTCTCCCAGAGGTTTCATATAGATGTTAAATAGCAGAGGGGATAGAATGGAGCCCTGTGGTACTCCATGGCATAGCTGCCATGGCACAGAGACATGGTCCCCCAGCACAACCTTCTGGAATCGACCGTTGAGATAGGAGCGGAACCACTGCAAAGCAGTGCCTCCAACTCCCAATCCCACTAGCCTATCCAGAAGGATACCATGGTCGATGGTATCGAAAGCTGCCGAGAGGTCCAGAAGAACCAACAGGGACGCACTCCCCCTGTCCTTCTCCCTGCACAGGTCATCGTACAGGGCGACCAAGGCAGATTCAGTACTGTACCCGGGTCTGAAGCCGGACTGAAAAGGATCCAGATAATCAGTTTCATCCAAGAGTGCTTGGAGTTGTCCCGCCACCACTCGCTCCAACACCTTGCCCAGAAACGGGATGTTGGCCACAGGTCTATAGTTAGTGGCCATCTCTGGATCCAGTGATGCTTTCTTCAGGACCGGTCGTATTAACCGCCTCCTTTAAAGGGGCAGGCACTTGACCCTCCCTCAGAGAAGCGTTAACCACTTCCAAGTTCCAGGTCCCAATCCCGTATCCAGCTACTAGCTCTTCCATTGGGAGAAGATTGGGCATCTCTTCAACCACACTTCCAAGGATAAAATTCTTGCTCATATGTTTCAAGGTGTCTTTCTAAGCAACATTTTAGCATGTTCTGAGAAGTGCTCCAGCTTTGCGTTGCCATACTTGACTGATGTCTACAGAACTGCTCCTGTGTTGAAGGTTTTCCCTTTGATGGCCAGGGTTTCTTATCAGTGACAACTGATGAGGGCATGGATTCACTACTAGGGGCAGTGAATTCTGTTTTTTGTAAGCTGTCCAGAGACTTTTAGTATTGGGACAGCATATAAAATTTTTAAATAAATAAATAAAAATAAATAACTATGGCATGGCACATGAGTCAGCCATTCTCTTTTTACAAGCAATGCCACTGGTGCTTTCCTTCTGTCATTTAGTTTCCTTACCATCAACCAGATTTTGTGCATCTTTTCAGACTAATGACACTAGTACTGAGAAGGCATTACTTTGCTCCCATGTTCAGAGGCTTTCTTCACAAGGATGACTGGAGCAACATGTGTGCCACTTTTGACTTTCCTCTTCTTTGTCCTTCTATTCTCCATTCTATTTTGAGAACTTGCTGGTTGTCATTTCTACTATGCTGGACCAATGCAACTTCAGATTCTTAGGTCCTCTTAATTGTCTAGAGTGTTTGCAGGATTGAACTTGACACTTTCATCATGTCAATGTCTCACCCATAACTTAATTACTGGCATTTCAACAAGAAATGGAAACTCATTTGGTGAAAGGAGCTTTAGAACTCATTATCTCCTGTTAACTGTGCAGATAGAAGGCTTCATCTAGTTCTCGATTTCTCAGATGTCAATAGATTCATTACACCCATGAAGTTCAAGATGGTCTCCTTACCTTTGATTATACTTCAGCTATCCAAAAGAGACTCGTTTGTGTTGGCCAAATGGAGAGATGGTAGGGGTCCCAGTCAGTGTAATGATGGGTAGTATGAGGGGAAGGTAAGGGGAACATGCCCCACACAGCTAACAGCTGTTCTGTCTTCTGGCCCTCCATGTAAGTGCAACTTTGTTGATTGCCTGTGGGGCTAGGTGTTTCTTTTAATTATCATGTCTGTCAGAATAAGTTTTCCTCATTTACAGTTTTATAGTGGATGAGGCAGCCATTGTGGTATGTTTAAGCAAGATGTGGGTAGGTTAGTTTCTCCCGGTTGTATCCATGTGGGTATTGTTTCAGCATCAGGGTAGTCATGAGGGTCAGGTGGGGCTGGGGTCAGTGTAGTCTATAAGAATTCATTCTTTTTCTCCAGGAATCCCTTCCCTCAGACAACTAGTCTGAAGTGTTTGCACTTTCTGCTGGGTCAGTGGGAACATTGGGGTTTTTTTAAGAGTTGGTAATCCCATGGATTTCAGAAAGAAAAAAAAAAATCAAGACATACTATTAAATATGGAATAGGATTACTCTGATTGTACTGGGATGTGCATAAGTATCCACCATTCTAAACGTTAGGGGTGGGTAGAAGGTAGATCTTCAGATGCTTGAACCAACTCCTGGAAGCCCCTAATATCATGGCCAATGGCCAGGAATGTCAGCAGTTGAAGTCCAAGACATCTGGAGGGTGACCTTTTGCCCACTATTGTAATACAGAATATGCAGTTACAATGATTTGTAACACAATATCTTTCCTATCATCTATGTGAAAAGTTTTAAGATTGTCTCATAGAAAACTTCTAAACTATTTATGACTTTTTTCCTGAAACACTTCTTTCTGAAATTATTTCTGTTACCTTTTCTTGGTTTTCAAAATAATTAACAGTTTGTTTCATTCTGAGTTTTGTGCATGAAGTACAGCTTTTTTTTTTTTTTTACAAAGTCTTAAAGTTTTAGACACAACTGCTGTTGTTTGACTGTTAATTCCATGAGTCAAACTACATTAAACAAGCAGTTCATATTAAACTCCTGGCAGCCTTGGCTTAAAATTAAAAGACATGCTTCACTGTTGAAGTTGTCATGACTGGAAATAATATTTGTCCAACTGGACAGCTTTCTTTTGTAGTCACTAAATGAAAGTTGAGATTCTGTCTCCTCCTTGAAAGCTTTTGTGTCAAGAAGGTAATTTGGACAGTTTGTGTCTTGACATGGATTATTAAAATCAGATGGAGTGAAGAGGGAAGTGAGTGTGAGAGAACAAAATTGACATTGACACTGTATTATTTGTGGTTAAGATCATGATGCCTAAGTTGATAGATTTTAAATGTTATATTTTATTATTCAGACACTTTGAGAAGTGAGTACTGTAAAATTGAGTTACAGTTGAGGTTTTAAACAAAAAGAGATCTCATCTTTGTTTTTAAAAGTGGATTTTGGTGATCATGAGTTAATATGAACCGAAAATAAATTTTCCCCTTGTAATGTCCCTACAGTTAGTATGTATTCTTCAAAGGAAATGAAACTGTTGGAAGAACTTAGATACATTTTCTTTTTCAACTGAAGTATTTGGAAAACAGATATGCAACTGTCTGAATGTTATGACACAAGGTTAAATCTCACATGACCAAAGAAAAAACTGGGATCCTGCGTTGCAGTGCGACTGTCTAGCTTCTCTCGCAGCTTGGTTCCTGTGCTGCCTTTGAGGCCTCTCCATCCTCTGCACATTTTTTCCTAGCAGCTTTTTGGCAGGAGATGGTACAAGGAACTATCACAGGAAGTGGTGGATAGCGCAAGAGTCCTGGAGCACATGTGGAAACTTGAGCACAAGCTATATGTCTGACATTGAAAACAAAACCAAACAACATCTTTAGATAGAACGTTTTAAGTGTAGCCTTCAGAAATGTGAATGAAGTGTAAATGTTGTAGAAGTGTTATTGAAAATTTCCCCTCCCCCACAAAAATAAACCAGTAAGGAAAATGTGATTATACAATACAAATATATTCATTAGGCAAAGGAGGTACCATTTGAGATGCTAAAACCAGAGTTTTAAATTTAGCCAGGGGAGTGACTACAGGTGCTTTGGAATCTTGTGGGCTTTGAGAACCTGTTTTGAGATTTACGGACACCGGGCAACCTAAGTACATGACAGGTAAGATACCATTAACCATTCTTTTCTTTTGGAAAGTAATGGAATTATGATGGAGGTTATGAACAGTATTGGCAGCGTAACCTGCAAAGGTTTTTTTTTCTTTGTTGGTTCTTATTCCCAGTAATACCTGTAATTGGTAACCAGGCTCTTAAAAAGATTGGCAACAGGGACAATCACTACAAAGTAAATTAAATTGGCATTTTAAATTATCAATTTTCTTCTTTGTTTTCTTCTTCTAATTGTGTATGGAGAATATAGAATACTCATTTTCCTCTAAATGTTATACCCGAATGTTTATGTGTTTCTTGTTTGTTTCACTGTTTGAAGGGAAAGGGATGTATGTTCTATTTGATGCACTTCCTCAAAGTAAGTTCTCTTGAACTCAGGTTAGTCAGTTTTATGGTAGTAATAATAATACTAACTTCTATCAAGTCATACCAAGTCAGGCTGTTGGTTCTTCTAGCTCTGGAGACTAGTAGAATGTGCATGGAGTTTTCAACAGGAAGCTTTACTAGTCCAACCTGAAGATATTGGATATTGAATTGTGGGCCTTTTGAATGTAATTCATTGCTCTGCCATTAGGTATATCCAGAATATGAGGAAATAAAAGGTGCTGTGTCTCTGGCTGGGACCCATTGAGGAATAGGGAGTGCAGTGACATCTACTTAGACTTTGTTCTCCCAAATTATGCATGGTTTCTGAGACTTAAGCAAGAGTGCTTCCTGAACTGCAAATTTTGTGGAATATAGTGTTATTCTTTTTAATAGGTAACTGCTAATTTATCAGGATTATGATGCACGTGCTAGTTTCAGATACAGATTTTAAGGGAGCCCTTTTCAAAATGTTAGTTAGCAGATACATGGCTGATATGTTGGTTGTTAGGTTTCCAGCTCTCTATGTGGCATGTTGAACATATTATTTGTACAATACATACACCATACAAGACAACTTTAAGAACTGAAGGAAGTATAATAGAGTCATAATTGTATTTTGTATGTGTATTATTGTAATTTTTCATGGAACAGATATTCCATTCATCTACAAAATGTGTCTATGCTGTGAGCAGTGATACCTCTAACATGTTAAAGGCCAATATTCAGAAAACATTGTCATTTCTAGTTTACAATTTTTAAGATTTGCAGAGCATGCTAATTTGATTTCAGCTGTTAAAAACTCACTTTCTTTCATCAGCTTTCATTTTGTAAAAGTTCTGTTTTCTCATTGGGTGTTTTCCAGATCACCTGTGCTTATAGAGTAGCAGTTGATTTCATACTTCTGAAAGTATTCTATTTCGCATTTCTTAGTGATCGCTTGTTATTTATGCCAGTTGCTTTAAAAATGGATGCTGCTCCAAATCTGTGTTCGGAAACAGGACATTTATTTATTATTTATTTAAAACATTTATATGCCATCCTTCACTATCAAGTCTCAGGACGGCTTACAAGATTAAAAGCAATAACCATAAAAACAATCAGTAAAAACAATACAATAAAATTACCAAAACCAATATAAATAAATCCAATCAAAGTAAAACAAAAGTGACTGTGAATCTGTAAAAATGCTAATTTTAAAAATAATGACTAAATAAAAAGGGTTTAACCTGGTGCTGAAAAGAGTATAGGTTCGGTGCCAGGCAAACCTCTCTGGGGAGCATATTCCATAATCTGGGTGCCATTGCAGAGAAGGCCCTGCTCCAAGTAGATGTTCTTTTTACCTCCTTTAGGGACAGTTCTTGGAGCAGGGCCTCTCCCGCAGATCTTAAGGAGCATGAGGGCATATAAGGAAGGAGACGTTTCTTCAGGTATCCTGGTTCCAAGCCGTTTAGAGCTTTATAGGTCAAAACCAGCACCTTGAATTGGGCCTGGACCTCAACAGGAAGCCAGTGGAGCTGATAGAGGACCGACATTATATGAGAATAGTAGTCAGTCCCCATCAGCAGTCTGGCCACTCTATTTTGTACCAGCTAAAGCATCTGGACCATTTTCAAGGGCAGCCCCCATGTAGAGTGTGTTACAGTAATCCAACCGGGAGCTTGCCAGAGCATGTATCACCATTGTTATCAATTATCAATCAATCAATTAATTAAAATTATCAATTGTGAACATATACAGTTGGGCATACTTATTTCTTTGAAGAAAAAACACAAACTCTGAAATAGTTGCCAAGTCTCTATTAATCACCACTTCAAGGTCACAAGGCTCAGGAAAATTGGTCTAAACTATTTGTAGCAGTGGCAGGATTCACTGGTTCTATGCTACACTCTGCCACACCCTTACCTGCTCATTTTGGATAGTGGGAAGGCAAGGGTGTGGGGTGAGCAATGTTTCAGATCCAAGAAAAAATGGAAACAGCCTTTAGAATGGAAATTGTAAGATGTGTATCACTGTGCTACAAACAACATAGAATAAATAGTATTTATTCCAAATGTTTAGATGTTTCAAGTACATAAACATTGTATTACATTGTTTGCTATGGGCATTATAAAAATGAATGTAAAATCTTGGATACAAAATAGTTTATGTGCAAGTATGCAGATTATGGGAAATATATTGGAAAATTTTTGTTAATTAAAGCAAGACATTTTAAAATAACTTGCTCAAAAATTCTGCTTTTATTACCATAAGCCAGGGAGTTCATATGAGCCTAAGAAGAGCAAATACTATGTTTCAGCAAGTAATCTGAGCAGGTATGATACAAATCTTACAGGAATTACATGCATGGAAACAGAACTATCATGTTTACATGTTTTCAAAATAGCTGTTTTCACATGAGAAATATGTTAAGTAGCAAGTCCTGTGTAAACTGTAATGTAAGTTTTGGTATGTTTTGCTACTTTGTTAACTGAAGCAAAAAAATTAAAAATTACTTACGCTGGGATTCATATATAAAGCATTTCATTATTTGTTTTTTATTTTTGATAACCAATAAAAAGCCAGATAACTCTTGAATACTTTCCAGAAATAATACAAGATTTTTACATTTAGGCAAACAAATGTAATTTTTGATGTCTGATCTCATTTAATTTGAATATTTTTGTCTTCTGCTTTTATTTTTATTGCACTAGAAAATACTCTAATCACTACTGTGATACTTGTGTGCTCTTGTTGTGGGGGAAACACATTATTCATGTCATCTGTCACCTTTAGCTACCTTATTTCACTTAACAGTGGGCTGGACTGAAGGCAAGCAGTGTTTTCTATTTCTGCCCTTACGCTGCCAATTCATGGAAGCTATAACCAATAAAGTTGTGGCCTGTTTAAAACTGGTATGTATTGTTCCTGTCATTCATTGACCTGCCCTGCCTCAGCATGCGTTGTACTGTGGGCATAAACCAAGCTAATCATCTTTGGCATGGGCAGGTTTGTGCCCCATGTGACCAGAGTGTGTCAAAAGTGTACTTCAGCTTTTATACTTACTGTTTTTCTAGACTGCTAGTTCATGGACTGTGAAAGAAGTTACCATGGTTCTTATTTGGCAGTCTGGGCTCAGGTCCCTTGCCTTCCTTATATGAAATATTTCAAGAATTTATAATTCTCACCAAGATTTTTCATTTGTTTTCTAAACCAAGCAGCTGAGTACTTTGTTACCAGAAACACTTCAGGGTATATGTGGGTTCAGGTCACTACATGCAGTGCTGCTTTAGGGGCCATTATTGTCTCCTGGGCTCCTTTTGTCAGGTCACTGGTGTGGTACCTATGCCCTCTAGGGAGTGATTCATCTCATCTCCTTATATTAGCCACTTTGTTTACACCTTGTGTACAGAAAACAGTTTGTGCTCTTCTAATAGCTTGTAGGTTACCAGTTTACTTAGTCCTCTTTCTTAGGAGTATTCTCCCTGAAATGAAGTCATAACATTCGTTCAACTATTGTGATAATTACACTTACTGGGAGCAGTTCTCCTGGGTTCAGAGATGAGTTTTCTTCCTGCCCTACCTGGAAATGGCTGTACCTGGCCCTTAACACTGTCATTAATGGAAACTGTAGCCATTATATATGACTGTTGCCTCTTGTTTGCTTTATACAAGTGTAGCTTGCATTCCTTAAATCCATCCATCAGGACTTGGATTGGGTGACTCTCAGTGGGGAATCATAAGGAAGGCAGCTGGTGACAACTGGAGTCCCCCAGGGCTCAGTTCTGGTACCGATTCTGTTCAACCTTTTTATCAATGACGTGAAGGAGGGGGTAACCAGTGTGTTGACTAAATTCACAGATGATACCAAAGTGAGGGCATTGGGCACAACTGAGGAGCAGGTGTTCCAGATCCAGAAGGATCTGGACAGGCTGTGAAAGTGTGCAGGGACAACTGAATGGCATTCAGTGTGGATAAGTGCAAGGCCTTGCACTTGGGACAAAGGAATAGATGTCTCAGGTACAGTATGGGGGGCCAGTGGCTGGAGAGTAGCACTTGTGAAAGGAATCTCGAGGTACTTGTCAACACCAGACCAAACTTAAGCCAGCAGGGTGATGTGGCAGTTAAGAAGGCAAACACCATCTTTGGATGTATAGCCAGAAGCATGGCTTCCAGATTTAGGGAAGTGTTGATACCACTCTACACGACTCTGGTGCACCCATAACTGGGGTATTACGTCCAGTTCTGGGCTGCACATTAGAGGAGAGACATAGCTAGGTTAGAATCGGTTCATTGCAGACTCTCAGGAATGGTAGCTGGGTTGGGAGGGATGACATATGAAGGCATTGGGTCTTTTCAGCCTGGAAAAGAGGAGACTGAGGGGATCTTTTAGCAACTTTAAGGTATGTGAGGGGATGTCTTGTGAAAGAGGGCCATGACCTGTTCTTCCCTGCAGTGGAGGGCAGGATGCATTCCAATGGGGCAAAGCTCAAGGAGCCAGGCATCAGGTTGGATGTCAGGAAGTATTTCCTGATGGTTAGGACCCTAGGGTATGGAATGGGCTTCCAAGGGAGGTGGTTGAGGCCCTTTCAGTGAGTGTGTTCAAGGAAAGAATGGACACCCACTTGTTGGGGATTACATGAGCAGAGTCAGCTGGAGCCGGGGATCAGACTAGATGGCCTTTCTGACTCGCTATGTTTCTATTTTAGGGATGGGTGAGAATCTTACTTCACTTAAGTTCTGATAAGAATTTAATAACATTAAATTTGCCATAGTTTGGACTAAAAAGCCCTCAAGATATTTTTTAAATGAAAGAAACCAAATCAGAGTGAGTTGTCCATCTAGGTCCATGACTGAATGTTTTGTTCTAAAATGTTGGGGTTTGAATCTCTGTGGATTCAGCCAACACTGTGGTACTTAATCAGGGTTATTACCTCTTTTTTTCCTGACAGGCTCCTCATTGTCCCTATTAAATTTGGCTGCTGCACATATGTGAAAATTCAATAGGTGAGAAAAATAACTTGAAAATTAAAAAGATGAATGTGAGAAAACCAAAACTGAACAATTTTTCTTAACCTTAGCTGCTACTGTAGATAACCATCCCCCCATTATGAGGCTGATTCAGATGTCTCAGGAGAGTTTCACATACCACCGTATTAAGTTCCATTTGTGATTTTGCCTATTGTATGCTGTCTCCTTTGTGGGAATGTTTGCCTTGGATTGAGTGAAAGACTTCCTGTATTCAGACTTTTCTAATAATATGGGTATCAAAGGCTACATATTTAATACATCTCAGCATTCTGTTGTAGGAATGGCTTTTATTACCCCAATAACTAAGTGAAACAGTGAGATCCTCAGATAATGAAATCAAATGAGACCATAGATAATTTTTAATCTGTCTTTAGCTTTTGAAAAACAGGGTAATTTAAAAACCAAATTGGCAAACTCCTTTCCTGAAGTATATACATAGTATTCCTAAATAATTCCCTACACAATTTGAACAGCTTGCATATTTCTTCAAGGAAGATGATGACATTCCTTATTCTATTGTTGAATTGCTGATGTAGTTAAGAAGGTAATGTCACTTTGGCATCAATTATTTTGAAGTAATCTTATTGAAGCATTTTAAAATGGGATTTGGTGATGGTTTTAAATTGCAGAGGCAGGCCCAGCATACTCAACGTCTACTTTCCCTGGACAGAGACTTTAGATTCATTGGAGGGGCAGAGGTGGGCAAATGACTGCAGTTTCAAGGTTACAGAATGAAGATACTCAGAATGTGAGAACCAGCCTGCCTTGGAAAAAGAGGAAGACATTTCAGAACAGGGTGGGGTGGAGATTGAGGTGGGGAGTTGCTTGACCTTGTAAGGAGGTGACAGGTGAAACTAGCAGTCCATTTAAAAACATGATGTTCCCACCATCAAGTCTTCAATCAACAGGAGCCCTCCTGAGAGTAGAGTCAGGACCTTTCCCAAAGGGAGGGAAGAAGTGGATTATTCAGTTTGGATTCAACTCTGCACATGAGCAGATGCTACTATCATATCTCAAAGATATTATTACTTTGTTTTGTGTTGTTTGTAACCTGTAGAGCTTAAATAAAGGACTGTGCTTCTCGGGTTTTGTCTAAGTCTGTTGGAGAGGGAAAAGGTGGGGACAAGTCAGCTCACAACATAAACTTACTGTGTGAGTTATTCTTCTTGTACCTTGTAGTCTGGACTTTCCCCCATGTGTTTACTTATTTAGTTTGCATTTTATTGTGCCATTTTCTGTTTTCCCTCTCCACTTTGGATTTTGAATAGTCTTTCACTTATACCTGCAAATGCATTCATCTCTCTTAACTGTGAAATTACACATTTGAGACACTTACAGATACGTATTTTTCACATTGGTAAAATTTTCTTAATGGTCCATCCTCATCTAATTTCAAATCCTACTAATATGCTTATTGTTTGTGCAGAGTGCTGATTTATCATCTATTAAAATAGTTTACTGTGTGCCAAATTGCATAATGTACCTGTTTTTCTCTTAATTTATAACTAGTCAGTATATTCAGGATGCTTATTTACTACAGTGAAAATGAATAAATTGGTTGCATTTCTAGTTTTGAGGGATACATCATAAAGATCATAACCAAGGATGATCAGAAAGCTCATTAAACAATATTTATTTAATGTTCTTATGTAGCTGTAAGTATTGAACATCAGTGGCATGTCAGTTCAGTGAACCATGCCAGTGTCATGCTGTAGATCAGCCTTCCCCAACCTGGTGGCTTTCAAAGGCATATGGATGACAACTCCCAGAATTCCCATCCAGCAGGATCATTGACTAGAAATTGTTGGTGTTGTAGTCCAAATGTGTCTGAAAGGCACAAGTTTGGGAAAGGTTGCTATAGATGGCAGAAGAGAAAAAAGATATTGTAACACTTTGAAGGCCAACTGGATTATTACATTCTTGAAAAAAGTAAGATACTGAAAATTGTTTAAATCCCTATGATGTGGGGATTAACAGATGGACAGTAAAGTGAATCTTGAAAGACCTTACAGTTGCAAAGAAACTTAGATTTCTGTCTTGGAAGGAAAAAAAACATCCACACCTTACTCTTCTTGCTCCATTTGAGCTTATTTCCTACAGCCTTAAAGGCATATGGACACACACACAGACTACTTATATTAATGCATTTATTTGGAATGAAATCATTCCCAAGCTTTGTGTTCTTTCATCTCTTTTTCTGCATATCGAGGGAGATGTTAATAGTTATATTACTGTGATTGCTGTATATTGGTGTTTCATGATATGAATCCCTTTATCTTTTTTCTTTTCTTTTCCCCGTCTTGTTAAATTTTTTGCTGCTGTTCCTATTGTGTTGTAAATAGGAAGATTTAAAAATGGATTCTTGTAGTGTTAAGCTTTCATCGTGAATAATAATTATTATAAGTTTTATTTGTATACTGCCCAATAATGGAAGTTTTCTGGGCACTTTGTAACTATACATAAAATACAATAAAACTACAATATAAAATACAGATAACAATACAAACATCATAAAATTACAGCGCAAAATGTAAAAACCAAATTTAAAACATTCTACTGCCTTCAGATTTACAATCTAAAATAGATGATGCAAAGGCAGAAAGGGATGATGAGGGAAGAGAAAAGCAATCAAACCCAAGTACCTTTCCTTAAAGTTACAGAGATTCTAATCATGAATGGATTGATGGAACCAATTCGAGGAGAAGAAGAACTATATATGGAGCTGGGTTTTCAGCAGAATAAATTGAGTAGCCATCTCCTCCTGCTGCAATCTGATGGAGCAGGGAGACAGTTGAGGGAGGGAAGCCTGTTGGAAATGTTGTTACATGTATTAGGCTGCAAAACTAGACCCACTAACCTGGAAGTAAGTCCTGTTGAACACAATCTAGTTTTTGAGTAGACATGTATACTATTGTGCTGTTAGTGCGCTTACATGTTCTCATGATTTCACATGTCTGCATTCATAGTTTAGAATCTACACCAGCAATGCATTGGAGGAAAACATTACTATTTGTTTTCTATTTTGTTGTCTAATACAGCATTTGAAAATGGAGTGGGGAGGTGAATATTCTCTTGATTCTTCCAATTTGGATTGCTTGTTAAATATACTTCCTGGAGATCTGGAGTTTCAGCAGATAATTGGAGACATTGATGAGAAGATAAAGAAAAACACTTCTGGGTAAGCTATTTTATTGTATTCCTTCTCCCTTGCAATAATTTACCTACCACCCAATAATATTTTATTATTTACAAAAAGCCAAATAATGAAACCTTGTATAGCTATATTATGTTATTGTGAAAATGGCAGCATGGTAATGTACTGTGTTGGATTGCTCCCACTGTAAGTGAAGCAGCTAAGCAACCATTCTGGTATGTGCAAACATGTAAAGGAGGGGGGCCTTCTCTGTGGTAGCCTCAAAATTGCACAAGGTCCCCTGCACTGAGGCTTGCCTGGCACCAACTTTACTTCCTTTTCTGGCACGAGGTTAAGACTGCCCTCTATGCCAAAGCATTTAACACAGGGGCAGGGGGCATTACCATAAGCTGTTTTTAGCAGGGTTAGCAGTATAGACTTTTCTTAGTTTTGTAAGTTGTTTAAATTTGGTTTTAAATCTTTTGTGAAATTTTACAATGGTTTTGCTGTAAGTTTTATTTTATTAACTTATAAATACCCAGAGGAGTTTGGCTATTGGACAGTTTAGAAGTAACAACAAGCACAATAAAAAGAACAGAAACACTCTAAACAAACCATACTTAACCATTATATTCAATACAGGAACTTTGTTTTGTTTCTTCCCTGGCAAGCCAGAGAAATAACTCAATAAGAAACAGTTTGCACATAATATTAAACAACCCGCGGATGGAAGTTTCATAGGTTGTTCATCTCCTCTTACATAAAACGGGAGCAATCCAATAGTGTATGCCACCATGCTGGCATGTTGGTGATTGTAATGTGTGAAGTAGCCCTTATGTTTTATTTCTCTTTGTTATTTGTCGTGCTAAAAACCACTATTTATAAAAACATTTGTGTCATAACTCTACAGATTATCTACTGTCTTACGTGCATTTTAAAATAAAACTTTCCCTGGTTCTTTTTTCCTCCCCTTTCATTTCTGCTATGTACATGTTCTCATCAAAAATTGGTACAGGATTTCACTAGCCTCTATTGTTCTGATTGCGCCTGGGGTGCCTCTCACATAACAGGCAGACCTTCCTCTTCTCCATCAGTGCAGTGCAGTGCAGTGCAGTACATGTACATATCATATATGCACAAACACAGTATAGTATATATACCTTTATAAAGCTTTGTTGTGTGATGATGTGGACAGAAGAGAATGGCTAGCATAGAATCATAGAATAGTAGAGTTGGAAGGGACAAGAGGGTCAATGGGTCCAATTCCCTGCTTAGCGCACAAGTCAAACCATCCCTCTCAGTTGACTGTCCGGTTGCATCTTGAATGACTGTAGTGTGGGAGAGCCCACAACCTCCCAAGGTGATTGGCTCCATTTTTGTATTTCTCTAACAGACATGTTCCTGCTATCTAGTTGGAATCTGGCTTCCTGTAACTTTATCCCATTTTTCCATGTCCTGCTCTTTGAGATGATCAAGAAGAGAGCCTGTCCTTCCTTAAGTACTTGTAGAGTGCTATCATACCCCTGAAGTTCCTTATTTATTATTTATTTATTTATTTAGAGTATTTGTATGCCATCCCATTACATAGCCTTGGGATGGCTTACATTAATAAAATAAAACATAATACAGATAAAATCCAGATCCACCCTGGCTGCATATTAAAACCTATAAACTGATATTAAAAGTTATTAAAATATTATTGAAATAAAAAGGTCTTGGCCTGGCGCTGAAAAACAAATAATGAAGGCACCAGGCAGACCTCTCTGGGGAGCACATTCCATAGGTAGGGCGCCACCCCAGAGAAAACCCTCCTCTAGGTACTCAGTCTCCTAATGTCCTTCACAGAGGGTTCCTGGAGGAGGGCCTCTGCCGCCAATCTCAAGGGGCGGGAGGACAAATATGGAAGCAGTCGTTCCTTTAGGTATCCAGGTCCCAAGCTGTTAAGGGCTTTGTAGGTGATAACCAGTACCTTGAATTGAGCCTGGACTTTGATGGGGAGCCAGTGAAGCTGGTAGAGGACTGGGGTTATGTGAGAGTAACACCCAGTCCCCGTCAGCAACCTAGCTGCTCTATTTTGCACCATCTTAAGTATCCGGACTGTCTTCAAGGGCAACCCCACGTAGAGCGCGTTACAAAAATCCAACCGGGAATTTCTGAATCATTAATAAAAATGTTGAACAGCACTGGACCCGGAACTGAACTCTGCGGTAGAACCTCTTGTTACCTCTCCCCAGTTTGAGAAGGTGCCATTGATGAGCACTCTTTGAGTCAAATTTGTAGCCAACTGTGAATCCTCCTGATAATTGTTCTATCTAGCCCACTTTAGGTAGCTTACTGATCTAGATATTGTCGGACACTTTGTCAAAAAGTTTGCTGAAGTCAAGATAGACTGTGTCCATAGCATTTCCATACTTCATCAGGGAGGTTACCCAATCAAACAATGAAATCAGATGTGTCTGACAGAATCTGTACTTGACAAATTCATGTTAGCTTCTAGTAATCCCTGCATTGCTTTCAAGTTGTTTGATACTGACTGCTTTATAATCTGCTCCAGAATTTTCCCAGGGATTGATGTCAGACTGACTAGTCTGTAATTCCCAGGTTCTGCTTTTTTCCTTTCTTGAAGACAGGGGCCACATTTGTCCTTCTCCAGTCATGGGCTTTCTCTGTTTCCTCTGTTGCCTTCCACCCTTTCACCTTGTTGGAATTGTTCGTAATTGTGACTTTAGAATTTCCTCTTTTTTTTAAATTTCCACTCATGTTGGATTCCTTTTCTTATTAGGGTCACTTGCCATGGGACTTACCATTGTTCTGAATTTATTAAAATTGGTTTTCCTAAAATTGAGGGTATGTGTTGGCTACATTTGGCTTTTGCTTCCTTCCTTTAGAATCAAGAATTCAAGTAAGGTATGGTCACTTTCTCTGAGAGTTCCCATAGCTACCACTTTGCCCTCTAGGTCTCCCCTGTTGGTTAGTATCAGGTCAAGAATAGTCATTCCTCTTATTCCTTCCTGCACTTTCCGTTGGAGGAAGGAATCAGCAAGGAATCTCCTTTAGAAATCTCTTGGAGGGACTGTGTTTGGCAGAAATTGCCTCCCTACAAGTATTGGGGAAATAAAAGTCCCCATAAGAATGACATCATTCCTCTTTGAAACATTGACAGTTTGCTTTTCAAAAGTTTAAACCTTGCCTTCTCCTTGACTGGATCGTCAAGGAGACTCCAATGACTGTGTTCCTTTTATTCCTTGCTTCATTTATATTAATCCAGATGCTCTCAGTGGAGCTACTAAGTTCATCCTCCTGCAGCTAAGTACAGAGGTATGTATGTTTAACATGTAGTGTGGCTCTGCCTCCCTTTTGTTCCCCCTGTTCTTCTTGAACAGGTTATATTCTACAATTGTTGAATTCTAGTCATGGGAGTCATCCTACCAAGTTTTAGTTATACTTATCAAGTCATATTCACCCTCCTGTATTAAAACTTCAATTTCGTGCTGTTGGTTTCCCATATCAGGACATTAGTATATAGACAACAAAGACCATGTACTCTAGCTTTCTTCCTTCATTTTTGGAAGAGTATTATTGGTAAGCGTTAGAGCTGCTCTCTGTTGTGGTGCATAAGCCTTTGTCTGTTACACCCAGGTGTACTTCTCCCTCCTCTGTAGGATTAGTTTAAATCCTTCCTAATAACTACTTTGTGCTGTAGCCAAGCACATTCTTTCCAGTTCTTTCTTACCTTGTAAGGTACAAGCTCCACTGTACCGGCAGTTGATCTTCCAGGAAAAGTAGCCCGTGGTCATTGGACCCAGACATTCACTTGGAGTATTTTTCTTTGCCTGTCTGTTCATCTTCTAAGAACTGGAAGGATTAAATAGAAAATTATCTGGGCTCCAAAGTTCTTGACTTTCCTTCCTAAAGCTTTGAAGTCTGCCATGATTTCTTCAAAGTTCTGCTTGGCAATGCCATTCATTCCCACATTATAAGGAAGGGATACACGTGGGCTTATAAGCCTTGGAAATTTTTCAGTTGCATCACTAATCTGTCCTCCAGGAAGTCAGCATACCAGTCAAGTCCATGAGTTTTCATAAGGTACATGTGTTTCCATCCCATACAACAGGCACGAGCCTTGTTCTTGCAAGCCTTGGCATGTAAGAACAAGTCATGTAAACCATGCAGTTCTTCCACTGCAGGCTGCCCTCCAGTCTCATCTTAAAGCAACTGAAAGTGATTTCATAGTTCTACTGTTTCCACCAGTGCAGAATATCTCCTTCTAATTCTTCTCCTAACTGTCCCCCTTTTCCAGGAAATTTTCTTCTCATTTTCCCTTACCTTAGGATTCTCCTGCCTCAGCTCACTGTTGCACTTCTAGCTCCTTTTCTACACCTACATGTTGCAGTTCCACTACTTTGTCTTAAAACTTTTCATCTTCATTTATGTCCTTGGGGGTGGAAACTCACTGCTCTCACCTTTTCTTCCACCAAGCTAACGAGATTGCACTTGTTGCACATGTAGGCCATGTTCTTCATCGTGGCTTCTGTGCATCACACATATGGGTTCTGCGCCTGCGCAGTGCCTTTGGCCGGAAGATTAACAGCTAACGGTTTTTGGCGGGAACTCCGCTCCCCCTCCTCCCTAGCATTATATAAGGAGCGGAGTGTCCGCCATTTTCCAGTCTTTGAAAAACCGGCGTTTGTTGTGCCTCATGCTGCTCCGCTCTCGCTAAGATTATTACTTACCTTCTTGCTCGTTGGAAAATCTCTCCTTTTTCCTACCAAGTTTGTATCCCTTGTTCCTGTTGTTAGTACTTCACTTATTTTTCTTCTTAACTTTTGCACCATTTTTTCCTCTTTATCGTTCCTATAAAAAAAACAAAACAAAACCAAAAATATTACTTTCCCGCTTTACTATCTCCTTTTTTTCTTCTTTCTACGATGGCGCAACAGACAGCGTTCCACAAGTGTGGAAAATGTGGCTCCAAGATGCCCGCCGCGGACCCGCATGATCTGTGCCTCCTTTGTTTGGGGGAAGGGCAAAGAACCGATAAGTGCGGCCATTGTTTGGCCTTCTTTAAACAGGCGAGGAAGAACAGGGAGAACCGCCTCCGCATACTCTTGTGGGACCAGGCTCTCCTCCAATCGGACCGGCTGGTGGCTAAGCCTTCCACTGTTGTGGCCCCACCCGAAGGCCGTCCAACTTCGGCTGACCTGCCACAACGCCCGGCCTCTTCCTCCATTGCTCCGCCCTCACCCCCTTCTGAAGAAGGCGCTCATACCATGGCCGACCAGTCTGTTTCCCTGCCGAGGAAACAAAAGGAAAAAAGGAAGCACAGCAACTCAGATAAATATCCTGTGCATAAGAAGGCCAAGAAAGATAAGACGGGCAAGCCGGTTAAGAAGCCGAAGAACCCCAAGCAGGCAAAACACCACCACTCGGGCTCGGCCTCTTCCTCGATTCCGATCCCTGCTTCGGAACCAGCCCCCCCGGTCCCGACCATCCAGGCGGCTATCAGGGTTACCCCACCGGGCTCACCGTGCTGACCGACAGCCGAACCCATTCTGGATTCAAGGCGTGGTTCCATCTCAGATGGGAAAATACGAGATTCTCCACCTAGAGCTCGATCACCAACCCCGATGCCTCCGATCCCGATGGATACTGAGATCGCCATCTCCCCTCCAAGAAGCCGTAGGAACCGTTCCTCGGATGCGAGGTCTGATGACTGGTACCAGTCCAGGTACTCCTCCGCTCCGAGACGAGAAGAGTACCACTCCGTAGCCTATTATCCGATCTCCAGGGGACAATCTTCGCCACCAGCGCCTCGGGAACATTTCCATTCAACGCCCAGAGATGCCCCGAGGGCCCCATCTAAAGAAAGTGGCAGATCAGAGTCACCAGGAGATTCTTCCTCCAGTGTACCACCCCCGTACTGGATGGAATCTGACGAGTCTGAGGCTGACTCAACCTTGCCGGATGCAGCGGTTGCTTCTCAGGGCCTGGGGTCGCCTGAGGAACCGTATATATCGTTTAACGATCTAATGGCCAGACTAGTGAGATCACTCGATATAGAAGCCCACCAACAGCTGGGACCGAGCACCGATCGTTTTTACGATGTGGTCAGGGGCGAACGATCCAAATCTATTGCCTTGCCGTTTGTTATGACCTTACGGCAGGCAATGATCCAGCCATGGGACCTCCCAGCTCACCCACAACCGACTTCTCATAAATACGAGTCCATGTATCGGGTACGGGAAGAGGACATCCTGTTTCTTCTCCGTCACCCCAAGCCGAATTCGGTTGTTGTAGAATCCTCGCAGGGTCGGGAAGCGTGTGGACACACCTCGCCTCGTGACAAAGAGGGCAAAAAGGTTGATTCCCTTGTCCGCCGGGTATACGCAGCTTTGGGCCTTGGTTTACAAATTTCTAATTATGAGGCAACCCTGGCGCATTACCAGTATTTCCTTATGCAACGCCTGGACGCCATCATCGATACCCTCCCGCGAAACCAGGGCGAACTTGCTAAGACTTTTGTTAAGGAAGCTATGCAAATGGCGGTGCAACAGCTTTCCACCGCGAGGCACCGTGTGGACTCTGATTTGAGGTCGCTGGTCGGTGCCATTTCCCTCCGCAGACACGCCTGGTTGCATAATTTCAATTTTCCGGACGAGATGAAGTGGAGAATTGAGGAGATGCCGTTCGATGGTTCCGGTCTCTTCCATGCGAGGACGGATAGCAAATTGAAGAAAATCCATGAATCAAGGATGACGGGCCATCGTATGGAATTGCAATCTCTATCCCGACGTAAGTGGTCATGGTCATGTCCACAGTACCGTCAACAATTTCCGCCTCGGCAACAGCAACCGCATCAACGTCAGCAGCGTCGCAGGCAACAACCACCCCAGTGCTTCCAACAGGGCCGCCGCCGCTTTGATATGGACAGGCGACAGAGCTGATGCGACGAGTGAACCTCTCCTCTCATTCCAACTCTACCCTCCCCCCCCTCATTTGGGGATCGACTGAAGAGTCGGCTCTCCATTTGGGAGTCCATCACATCTGATGGGTGGGTGTTATCTATCATTCAGCACGGATATGGAATCGAATTCGACGTTGTGCCATCACCGAATCCTATCTGCTATACTCCGACTTCCTTGGTACTGTTAGACGAGATTCACCAACTCCTTGCTAAAGGAGCTATTCATCACCTGTCGTTATCAGAGGGATTCCACGGATTCTATTCCAGATTCTTTACAGTCCCGAAACGAGATGGGGGTCTCAGACCAATATTGGACTTGAGAGCTCTCAATAGATTCATAACACCAAAGAAGTTTCGGATGACCACACTTCAAAGTATTCTCCCGTTGCTGGGAAGAGGGGATTGGTTCGCCTCATTGGATCTGAAGGATGCCTATTTTCATATTTCAATACATCCAAGTTATAGGTGTTTCCTTCGTTTTGCGGTGGACTCTGAAATCTACGAATTCAATGTGCTACCGTTTGGATTAGCCACTGTACCAAGGGTTTTTACGAAGTGTATGGCTCCTGTCTGTGCACACCTTTGATTACGTGGAATTCAGATATACCTGTACCTTGATGATTGGTTGCTGGTCTCCGACACAGAAGCAGGGCTTTCATCTGCTGTTGAGTTTACATGTGCTCTATTGCACGATCTCAGACTCTGTATTAATCGACAGAAATCTTCCCTTCTCCCTACGCAGGTGATCAACTTTATCGGAGCCCGGCTGGATTCGATGTTGGCAAGAGCCTTCCTTCCTCGGGACAGACGGCATGCGATTGCTCAGTGCATCGCTCGGATTCGACAAGCAAGAACTATTCCCGCCCGGTCTATTCAGAGCCTGTTGGGACACATGTCTGCTTCCATTGCTGTGGTTCCGCATGCCAAACTCAGACTACGTCCCCTTCAACTGCTCTTCAGTGGAATGTTTCGACCACAGACAGATCCACCTACCAAACGGATTCGACTCCTGGCTTCTGTTCTTCAGTCCCTGTTATGGTGGATAGACCCAGCCAATCTGACTGTAGGCGTTCCGTTTCGACCCCGGTACCCTACAGTAACCCTCGGCACCGATGCGTCCCTGCTGGGATGGGGAGCCATTTGCTCCGATCTACGTACCCAGGGAATATGGAGTCACCGGGATTGCAGGAACCGTATCAATTTTCTGGAACTTCTTGCCGTTTTCAAAGCCCTGCTATCATTCGAGGATGTGCTTCTACACCAGGTTGTCCAGGTGACCTCAGACAACATGGCAGCGGTCTTTTATTTGAACAAACAAGGGGGAACCCGATCCCGGAAACTAGCCCGCCTGGCCATGCAGATTTGGGACTGGTGCATACCGAGAGGTATCACTCTTCTAGAAGTTCATCTTGCAGGCACGGAAAATACAGACGCGGATCTCTTGAGCAGACATATGTCGCGGTCACACAAATGGGAGCTAGACCATCGGGTTCGCGACACGCTATTTCACCGATGGGGCCAGCCAGACATCGACCTGTTTGCCACACAACAGAACAGGGCATGCACGGCCTATTGTTCCAGAGCGGGGATGGGTCAGGACTCGCTCGGGGAACGCTTTCATGATCCCCTGGACAAATATGACTTTTTATGCTTTCCCTCTGATCCCACTCATCATGAGAGTGTTGGCAAAGATCATTCACGAAGGGGCCACAGGGGTACTGATCACCCCCTGGTGGCCACGCCAGCCATGGTTCTCAACTCTCCTTCACGTCTCCCAAGAACAATTTCTCTAACTCCCTCTTCTTCCTTATCTTGTTACCCAGAGGGAGGGCACGATCCGCCACCCAGACTTGCTGTTGCTGAAACTGACTGCATGGAGGATACGATGACCAGCTGCAATGCACTGGTATTAACGCCACCAACCATCCCTGCCATTCCTGCTCAGCAGAGTCTACACCCAGACCTACAGTATATTCTCGTATATGCGCTAAGACCATCTACTAGGAAGTCGTACGCGGCAAAATGGCAGAGATTCTCTAACTTTGCCAATTTACACTCATTTCTGGCCCCCTCAGCTTCTGTTTCACAGATCCTTCAGTTTCTCTTTGAATTGCATCAGTCTGGACTCAAACCTTCGTCCATAAAAGTTTATACAGCAGCTATTTCACATTACCGGGGAATTATACATGGTCTCTCCATTTTTGCTCAACCTCTGATTAAAAGATTTTTGAGAGGATTGAGTAATCTGCATCCAACTGTAAGATCTCTAATGCCCACCTGGAGTCTTTCGGTGGTTTTACAAGTGCTGACTCAATCACCTTTTGAACCCTTGGCGATGATCGATCTACGCCTTGCTTCATGGAAGACTGCCTTCCTTGTTGCAGTGACTTCAGCCCGTAGATCCTCGGAATTCTGCGCCCTTCGGGTATACCCCCCTTTTCTAAATTTGCATAAGGAAAAAGTGGCTCTTCGGCTGGATCTGTCTTTCCTTCCGAAAGTCGCTACTTCGTTTCACATGCAACAGGAGATTGTTTTACCGGCATTCTTTCCGACCCCTTCGAATCTGATAGAGCGATCTCTACATATGTTGGACGTTCGCCGTTGCTTAGCCTTTTATAGGTCCAGGACTGAGTCTGTTCGGCGTTCCAATAGACTTTTTGTGAAATATTCGGAACATGACCGAGGCTGTCCAGTCACTTCACAACGTCTTTCGAAATGGATAGTAAATACAATTGTCCTATCTTATCAGTTAGCTAAGTTGGACTTGCCATCTACTCCAAGAGGTCATTCTACAAGAGTTGTTGCTGCTTCTTCGGCCTTTGCATCAGGGGTCCCGATAGAAGATGTGTGCAGGGCAGCCATTTGGGCTACCCCGTGTGCCTTCGCCAGACATTATAGACTCGATGTCTGTGCCAGGCAGGATTGCTCTTTTGGCAGAGCTGTCCTTTCTTCTGTCCTTCGCTGATGACACCTCCCTCCTCCACTTGGGGTAAGCTTGTTATTCTACCCACATGTGTGATGCACAGAGGCCACAACGAAGAAGAGCAGGTTGCTTACCTGTAACTGATGTTCTTCGAGTGGCCATCTGTGCAGTCACACAACCTACTCTCCAACCCCGCTTGGTGTCATGGGTGGTCCGACTATTTTCTTTCGATACTGTGATCTCTTTGCTATGTGTCGTACCACTACTGAATTGGGCTATATTGTCATACTGACAAACCTTATTATAAAAACAAATGTCGGTCTTTCAAAGACTGGAAAATGGCGGACACTCCGCTCCTTATATAATGCTAGGGAGGAGGGGGAGCGGAGTTCCCGCCAAAAACCGTTAGCTGTTTATCTTCCGGCCAAAGGCACTGTGCAGGCGCAGAACCCATATGTGTGACTGCACAGATGGCCACTCGAAGAACATCAGTTACAGGTAAGCAACCTGCTCTTGCTCTCAGGCAAGTAAGCAAACATTGTGCAGACCTTGTAGGCCACCACCACTGGAGAGTCTTCTCAGTCCTTTTTGGTTCATGCTACTGGGCCTCTTGTAACAAAAAGTATTTTCTTTTTTCTTCCCTAAAGGTTAAGAACACAGTCCTATCATTAAATGGGAGTGTGCTACAAGGATGAAAACAAAGTGGAGGGGAACTACGGGGACACTAATAGATGCTTCTCAGATCAGTTTTCTGGTAGGGCTGTGACCAGAAAAGATAAAAGATCAGGTTTGTAAAAGATCTGTCAGGATAAAATCGTGAGGAACTAAGGGGCATATGGGGGTTGGAAGAGATCCTTTCTCAGAAAAGATGAAAGTCTTAAAAAGATTAAGCCTATTTCATCACAGCCTAATAGCCAAATAACTATTCTGTAATCTCAGTGAACAATGAATTAAAGTGAGACATCCAGCAGCTTGAACAAAATATAGTCACAGTACTGTCTTATTGGAGATGTGTTATATCATGCCAGTGAAAGGTAACTCATAAATGTTTGGCCTGGAAGGGAAGGAGAAAAACACACATCCAGAAAACATAAACTGTTGCAAAAATGTTACATGTGTTCCTTGGAACACCTCCAGTGCTCATCCGTCAGGAACTGTATTGGTGAGGAAGGGGAACCCAAAAACCAAGCTACCTTGTTGGTTACCAAAAGTTGGAAAAATGCTGTGATAATAGAATACCTTGCATTTCTCAGCTTTAGTTCTGAATTAAAAAACAGAGCAATAGCTTTAATCAGCTTCAACCATTTTTGAATACTGTATTGTTCAAAAATCATTCTTGAGCCAAGGTGTTAGGGTAATGCCAGTAACTTGAGCCTGTATGAGCCAACCAACCCTTTGTTTCCATTCTTCGTGACCAACTTCTTTTCTAGTTGCTTTGCTTGGGTAGGCTGCCTCTCCTGGGTACCATTGCAATATAGACCCTTCTGCATGCATTCATTTACAACCATTCCACTCTTTCCACCTGCCCAAACCTGACAACACTCATGTTACATGTGCACCCTTATCCTTCACAGACCAAAGGGCCTAAGGGGAAAAAAGAGAGGGGCATTGCTAATTAAGCTAATCAAGGCTCCTGCTCTTCCAAAATTCCAGCTTGAGGCTAGCTGGAGCCATATTATCATAAGGTAGGGGAACATAATACCTGTCAGTCCCTGGCAACAAAGAAGCAATGAAGGCAGCATACCCAAACCTTTACTGATCAGTATCCAAAATGGAATAGACATTGAACAATTGGAGCACACAATCCCTGAACCTGGAGGCGGAATAAGCATTCATGAGGAAGTGAAAGACCTTAGGATTGGTGTTGCCTTAGTATTTTGCCACTGCTCATATCTCAGCATCCCTCTAATGATGAACTGAGAAGACTGAAGTGATATATTTACCCCTTCCCCTGTGGGAGTTGTAGTGAGAATGTGTGGATGTGATGACAGTTTGCTTTGCTATCTGTGTGTTTTGGCTTTTATCCTGCAAGCCAAAATGAGTGTTTAGTTAGCAGCTGCTCTGGTTGGAGTAGAGCATATGGCCTTTGACAAGAGAGAGCTTACCTGTATCTTGGGGATGGTTATCTTTCCTATATGGGGGGCACTGTGGAAGGGGGCAAGAATGTTATACTAATGACAGTATTCATATGCAAGAGCCAGTGTGGTGTAGTTAAGAGCATGGGATTGGGACTTAGGCAATCTGGGTTCTGATCCCTGCTCAGCCACAGAGTCAAGTGGGTGACTTTGGCCCAGTCACAGGCTCTCAACCCAGCCAACCTCACAAGGTTGTTGTTGTGGGGATAAGATTGAGAGCAGGAAGAGAATTATGTAAGCCATTCTGAATTTTTCATAAGGAAAAAAAATCAGGATATAAATCTAGTAAATATATAAATATAAGGAGGAAAATGGAACAATTGTTCTATTTCACGTAAAATACTCTGCCCATACACCCCAGTTTGGGCAATCATGTCTGGAGTTCCCAGTCTAGGTATCTGTTAAATTTCTAGAGAGAGAGATGTTGTTATGCCTATTCTGAGATGAAGTTGTTTTGTGCAAAGTGCTCCTTTTTTCAGTTTCCCATAATTTATGGGTACTCTTGTGAGTTGCATGTGTTCAGAACATGAGGTCAGAGAGATGAATAACCTGAATTGTTGTCCCTCCCCCTCCCCCCACAATATGGAACTTATATATTAGAGGGTAGTATCCTGTGATTGGGCTCACTTTGCATCAGAAAATGTCCTGATGCCTTAGAGCAATGATGGGCAGCATATAGTCCTCTAGAAATGTTGGCTTGCAATTAGCATTATCCCTAACCATTAGGTTATTTTGGCTAGAGCCGATGAAAGGGCCACAGGTTACCTGCCTCTGCCCTAATTAACATTTTTATAATATTTGTATTTAGTAAACAAGGTAACCCCTCATATTAATTTTTGTTCCAATGTTGTCCCTCATATTAATTTTTGTCCCAGTACACTATTAATTGTTGTTGTTGTTGTTAGTCACGAAGTTGTGTCCAACCCATCACGACCCCATGGACAACATTCCTCCAGGCCTTCCTGTCCTCCACCATCCCCTGGAGTCCACTTAAGCTCACACCGACTGCCCCAGTGACTCCATCTAGCCACCTCATTCTCTGCCGTCCCCTTCTTCTTTTGCCATCTATTGTTCCCAGCATTAGGCTCTTCTCCAGGGAGTCCTTCCTTCTCATTAGGTGGCCAAAGTATTTGAGTTTCATCTTCAGGATCTGGCCTTCTAAAGAGCAGTCAGGAATGATCTCTAGGACTGACCAGTTTGATCGCCTTGTGGTCCAAGGGACTCGCAGGAGTCTCCTCCAGCACCACAATTCAAAGGCCTCAATTCTTCAGCACTCAGCCTTCCTTATGGTCCAACTTTCACAGCCATACATTGCAACTGGT
>NW_025336087.1:21831207-21973602 GCF_004798865.1 Varanus komodoensis | reverse complement strand
CCTTTGAATTGTGGTGCTGGAGGAGACTCCTGCGAGTCCCTTGGACCACAATTCAAAGGCCTCAATTCTTCAGCACTCAGCCTTCCTTATGGTCCAACTTTCACAGCCATACATTGCAACTGGGAAAACCATAGCCTTGACTATATGCACTTTTGTTGGCAGGGTGAAGTCTCTGCTTTTTAGTATGCTGTCTAGATTTGCCATAGCTTTCCTCCCCAGGAGCAAGCGTCTTTTAGTTTCATGGCTGCAGTCCCCATCTGCGGTGATCTTGGAGCCCAGGAAAATAAAATCTGTCACTACCTCCATTTCTTCCCCATCTCTTTGCCAGGAAGTGAGAGGACTGGATGCCATGATCTTAGTTTTCTTAATGCTGAGTTTCAAGCCAACTTTTGTGTTCTCTTCCTTCAGCCGCATCAAGAGGCTCCTTAGTTCCTCTTCACTTTCTGCCATTAGAGTGGTATCATCTGCATATCTGAGGTTGTTGCTATTTCTCCCAGCAGTCTTAATTCCAATTGGTGATTCATCTAGTCCCGTCTTTCTCATGATGTGCTCTCCATATAAGTGAAATAGGCAGAGCAACAGTATACTGCCTTGCCAAACTCCTTTCTCAATTTTGAACCAATCAGTGGTTCCATGTCCAGTTCTTACTGTTGCTTCTTGACACGCATATAGGTTTCTCAAGAGACAAATAAGATGATCTGGTATTCCCATGTCTTTAAGAACTTGCCACAATTTGTTGTGATCCACACAAAGGCTTTAACATAGTCAATAAAGCAGAAGCAGATGTTTTTCTGGAACTCCCTAGCTTCCTCCATGATCCAGCGTATGTTGGCAATTTGATCTCTAGTTCCTCTCCCTCTTCGAAATCCTGCCTGTACTTCTGGTAGTTCTTGGTCCACATACTGCTGGAGCCTAGCTTGTAGGATTTTGAGCATAACTTTACTAGCATGGGAAATGAGTGCAATGGTGCGGTGGTTTGAACATTCTTTGGCATTGCCCTTCTTTGGGATCGGAATGTAAACTGACCCTTTCCAATCCTGTGGCCACTGTTGAGTTTTCCAATTTGCTGGCAAATTGAGTGTAGCACTTTTACTGCATTGTCTTTTAAGATTTTGAATAGCTCAGCTAGAATACTGTCACCTCCACTAGCTTTGTTGTTGTTCAGACTTCCTAAGGTCCATTTGACTTCACATTCCAGGATGTCTGGCTCGAGGTCAGTGACCACCCCATCATGGTTATCAGGGACGTTAAGCTGTTTCTTGCATAGTTCCTCTGTGTAATCTTGCCACCTCTTCTTAATCTCTTCTGCCTCTGTATATTTGAGCTGAAACATTTGAAGAAAAAATGAGATATACATAATGTGATGTAAATGCTATAGTATGTGGAAAGTTACGTTAGAATAGTTCCAAAAAATTAAATACAATAGCATGCACTTCCCTAACATTGTTTAAATTTAAGGAAAAAAGAGATTCTGAGAACTGCCAACATACTAATTAATTTTAGCAATTCAGTGAACTGTGCATATGTTTGCAGCAGTCTTCTTCCACTAAGGTTGTTGAAGCACCTTCAGTTTTGTTGTCACTATTGATTAGTTCCATTTTACTCTAAGACATGTATGTATTTCAGTGACATATATGCATTCTCTCACATAATTACAACTTTGAAACTGCCAGTGTTGCCTAATACTGCATCTGTGTTTGGCATTCATTCATTGTTACTAATAAACTTCCGTAATGGAAAATTTGCTATGGGAATATAAAACAATGGGAATTATTCTACCCAACATCACCACTGACAGTACATCTGGGTATTTTTGTTAGCCTGTTTTTTGTGCCAGTGGCATAACTTGTGTTATGCGTGTGTAGAGTTTACATTGAATTCTTTAACATTTCAGCTGGCAGATCTTCAGTACAGTATTACTTCCTAGCTATCTTCTGCTGCTATTCTTGTTGTAGTTAATGTGACGAAAATGAAAAATAGATGTAAATGCTAACTACTGTGCACATTCATAGGAAAGTATGGGAAATGTATACAAATAGTTTCCCTTCACATCTTGTTAATCAAGTTGTATTTTTCTTATGGTATTAGAGATTGTGCATATATTGTGCATTATTATGAGATTATTTTGTAGAATTTTCTATCCTTACCTATAGTCTCCATTTTGTAACTGTATTTTAGTTGGTCTGCATATCAATAGGACAATGTGCAAAATTTCTTGTTTATGCTGTCAGTTGTTTTGTCTGAGAATCTTCACGTGAATGTACTTTTTCATTGGTGTTTATGTGCACTGTTCATACAACTCACATTTATTGCTACAATATAATGTTTTATAGGACTTGGTAAAAGTATTTCTTTCCATAGGACAGTAATAATCTGGAAAACATCCTCTCTGTCAGGCAGAAATGGTATCAGTATAAAGAGTTTTATCATAAAAAATAATAACTGTAATCCTGGTTATTGACTTCATATTTGCTGAGGGCATTTAATTAAGGCATTTTTTATCTTAGGAAAGCTATTACTTGTAATTTGGTTTCTTCCCAATAAACAGATTCAAAAATATTTTATTTATGATGACAGTCATTCACTGGAGTTTGTGCTAGTTATACTATTTGTACTTGTTTAACTTCATCATTATTTTGTTTTTACCGTAACTTGTGTGCTTGCTGGATTTTATTGTAATGTAATTTTAAAATTTTATTATTTTATTCTATAAACCAAACAATTTCTGTTGTATAAATAGTATAAATAAATACAGTATCTCAATAAATATATGATCAAATGGCACCTCCATACTTTATGATAATTATCATGTGACAAAAATAGGCAATGTTTTTAATCAAATTTAGAAATAACAGTTGCAGACAGACATGAATACTTACTACACTGTGATCAAGTATTGTGTATTATACTTCTGTGAAACCTCTTAGAATTTACCTGTGTAATCCTTTAATCAGTGTTAAGACAAGTTACTGAACTGTAGTATTTTGTTGTTACCTGTTGTGGGTTTATATTTATTAGTTATCCAGATTAGCATGAAATCTATTCTTAATGGAACCAAATTTTGCTAAAAGAGCTACGGTTGAGCTATACTGATTCACAACATGGTGATTTCTTTAGTAAGACACATAGAAGTCTTTGACAAAATATCACAGATATTTGGCTAGTGACTCATGTTTCAGAGTCCTAAGAGAGGGTTGCAGAAGTTACAAAGATTTGTCCCTATCTTTTATCATGTATAGAACCAGTATTCATAAAATGGAGTACATCAGGGTATTGTTTTCCATAAAAGTACTTACACTCATGAAAAAGCTCTTTGATAAAGAGGAGATATTGGTTTCAGGGGCACCATTTCAAACTCATTCATGCTCAGAGATTTCTTGAAAAGACTTACTGTATTTTATAGGCCACACACACATGATTTCTGTTGAAAGAATCTTTTATTTATATACAATTGTCACTAGTACAGTTTGGATGTACTGCTGTGATGTTCATTCCAGATGTTTAAGTTTATAATCACATATTCAAAATTTAATAGTAAGATAAAGTTTATACAGGTAAAGATCCAAATAGTCTTGTGAGTTAGTGTAAGCACTTGGCATATAAGAAAAGCTGCACCAGGTTTTCATATTCCATCCCGAGCCTCCATTTCCCCACCTTATATTACTTATTTGCAGCATAATAAAATATGAGCTGCCCACCATTATCTCATGATTTCTTCTCTAATAATCACACTGTATTTAGATCTCTTTGGTGTACATGTGAATTTGGTATTCTTTTTGTTTCAGTTTACAGACACTAAGTTTTCTTAAGTGCCATCTGCCTTGGATAGGGATGGTGGAGGAATCTGTTTGGAGATGGGAATCTATTGGATTCCCTGGGCTAAACTCCCCAGACTCCAAACTCCATCAAGGCCCATGCTCTGTTCAAGCAGTGTCCCTATCCACTGTGCACCACTGCCAGCAGCAGAAAGAGAATGGGAATGGTGGCTGGTGCACTCACAGTGCCCACTTTCTGCATCCTGCAGCCACTCCTGATGAGCAAGGTTGCCACTTGTGCAACTGGGGTTCCATGAGCATTTGCAGACTTCCACTTTGCTCAGCTTGTTTTGAAGGACTGGTCCAAGCATGAGAAGTCTACGGTTGCTAGAGGGATGGGTTTGAAAGGGTTCCTCTCAACCCTAATCTTTGAGTGTTCACATAAATGGAACTCCTTAGAAATATGGAAATAGCTTTCATAGAGCATATGCATCCAGTTTTTTTACAGTTATAAGTTGATGATTAAGCCCCACTACATTAAAACACCCACGGCATGTCATTGGTAAAATGTTATTGTTGTTAATATGATTCGTACTACAGTAAAACCTTGGATTTTGAGTAACTTGGTCTGCGAGTGTTTTGAAGATGAGCAAAAAGTTTTTCTAAATTTTAACTTGATAAACGAGCAATGGCTTGCAGTACAAGTATTACGTGCGCTTTGCCTGGCGAGCGTCACAATACCACTGAGCGCTGGTTCTTCTCTCTCTCGCTGCGGGTGTGAGTCCAGCATCATCTTCCCCCCCTGATTGCGCCCGCGATCGCGCGTCTTCCACCCGTGATTGTGCCCACCCCCACCGAGCGTGCTCGCGATCGTGCCCATCTCCCCCCTCCGAGCGCACCCGCTTCAAATTTTTGTGATTAAAAAAAAAGTTACAGAACAGATTAACCTTATTTTCCTTATGGGGAAATTTGCTTTGATATACAAATGCTTTGGATTACAAGCGTGTTTCCGGAACGAATTATGCTCGCAATCCAAAGTTTTACTGTATTTGATAATGTTGCATACCTTGCTGTAAAGAATTAAGTATTTATTTTTAAATGGTTCAAAATGTTTGCTTTTCTTTTTGTTTTAGCATGGAACAGTGTCTTAAAGAGCTACAATTGGAAATAAATGAGATGTGTTCTGATGAGTTGCTACAGGACACAGCTGACTGTCTGCAGTGGTTAAATAATTGCAGTTTCACCTCACTCAAGCCTTCTTTAACACCTCATGGAGAATTGATCGAATTTCTTCAGACACTGGTGAAAATGCTATTTTATGTCATAGCTTGAAAATGATTCCCTGATTTTAATACACTATTTTCTGTGTTTCATAGTTTGTTGTGAATGCATTTCAGATGGGTAGTGTTGGCTTATTGGTTACTCTTTTTGCCTATTGTATATTCATGGACATATATTACATAAAATATATGATATAAGATAAAGGAATCTGTAGTTGCCATACACATTTTGAAATTGGACAACTCAGTTGCCCCAATTAACTTTCTATTTGCTAGCATTTTTTAAAACCATGCTGAACTCAATTATACGTAATGGGAAGAAGCTATTACAAGATCAGAGTTCTAGATTCTGATAATGGGTTAAAGCCAATATCAGGCCAGTGGACTTTCACCAGTGCAAGAGGACCGTCTCTTTTTTTCCTCCCCACCCCATCCTTTAGGGGCATGCAGGGGAGAAGAATAATATGTTCTGCAAATAAAGTGTATTCTGCTGGCAGAGAGACATTGTTGAATACAACCTGTTCAATATATTTGTTTTGCAAAGACTGAATATATTTTGATTTGTGATCAAACAAGGTAAAATTTGTAATTGGATTGGTTAAGAAGACTATGTTCCATAAGATTACTTCAGGAATCCTTAGAATTTTCAATGTAACATTTGAGGAAATTAATGAATGTATTCAGTTACATTATTAAAGTTATTATTGATAACATATTAAGTGATTAACATTTGTAAAATTGTACTCTATATAAGCATCTAGGCTAAGCTGACTTTCGTGCTTACTAGTAGCAAAATACACTTGTGAGAGACATACAGTCTGCTCTAAAAGATCTGGTGACCACCATTTTGGATCTGCTTCTTCTGAAAGGCAGCAGCAGCACCGTTTGAAGCTTTCAAAAACTTTGACTTTCAAATACAAAAGCCTGTCTTAACATAGGCAGTGTTCAAAAAGACTTTGAAATATGAAACTAAGCTTGCAAAGCTTCAAAGTCAGCTGCAGGGACTCATCTTTTAGGAGTACCAACTCCAAGATCGCTTGTACAAGCATGCTAGTGACCATTTTAGGAATATATTTTCAATTTGAAAAGACTTTGAATGCTGCTTAGGTTTAGATAGGCTTCTGTAATTGAAAATGTTTCCATTTAAACTTCAAAAGCAGCACTAGGAACTTCCTTGTGGAAGACACTTTTGGCTTTCTTATTCCAGGATAGTGAAACCTATTGGAAGGCTTGGAGAGTTATTAAGTACTTGTGCTATTTTTCATAAAATGGCATGTTTTACAGTATCATAAGAAATTAAGATTTGTTTAAACATTGGATTTCTTATAGTTGTTCATATGGCCAGAAGGTTAGGAAAATCATTTCTATGAACTGCAAATCACAGTTGAAAACATTTTGATGGGTTTTTGTCTGTAAAATTAATATACCATAGACACATGAAGATGCCCCTATTATATAAAAATATAGTACTGAAGGATGGATCCAGACTTGGAAATTAAATTGAAATAATGGTATAAGTAAGTTATGACTAACAAATTCCATTTAATTCTATGGTTCTACAGTAAGCCCAGGTATTCAATCATGGAAATTGCTATCAGCTATGTTTCACAGCTGCTAAAATGTTTCATTATATTTGCTTGCATTGTCAGAAGGCAAAGACTTATCATGCAGGCAAAAGGTATTTTGTAAATTGGGTCCTGATAAGTTTTTCAGAAGCTCTTATGTGTCATTGCTAGGACAGTCACCATTACATTTAGTGTTGCAAGATATTCTAGCATTTCAAACTGCTATCTTAATTTTTGGCAGCCTATACATTTTAAGTGTGTTAATGTGTGCGTATTGCTATTCATTGCAATCTTATGTTTCACTAAACTGTGTATCTTCAAGAAAGCTGCTTCTGTACCTGTTAACCCAGAGTCTGAGGTCTTAAAACCAAATTCATTTAGGTTGTTTATATGCAAGTGTATAAATTGTATAGATGGTAGACACATATTGTGGGTTAAAGTTTAATTAGTCCATCAAAATATCATACTTGTAGTGTCTCGGAGCATTCTTTTGATCTAATAGGTTGTTGTTGCAAGTTGACCTCAGAGAGAACCAAGAAACTCCTTATATGGAATGAATAATATTAACTTTCTAATCCTTGAAATTAAAACCCATTACTCAGAAATAAACCACACTGAATTTTATTACTCATTCTCAAGTAAGTGTATATACAATTGCACTCTAAAATTACATTTCTTCTTTCTCTCCCCCCCCCCCCCACACCTTTATCAGGAAAGATATTTGGCTTAGGTGTTAGAAAAAAGTTGGCAAAATACAATGTCTGTATTGGAAACATTCCTTTTGTAGGTAGTCATTAACAATATTTCATATCATTAAATGTATAATTACTTACTTTAAAGAGAGTTATATAATATCTTAATATACTATTATTTATCCTTTCTTAGCAAGGCTTAATGAAGAATGAACAAAACCAAGAAGAAATTATTCTTCACTTCCTCCTTGATCTCTCTAGTCAGTGTGGTGTCTTATTCCCGTGTACTCCAAGTGGGGCATCTTTTGAATTTACCTCTGGTGCTTCCCTTCATGGTATTGAAGATGATTCTGCAATGGATGTTCAATGTATTTGGGATGATATAAGGTTACATCTACGGCGCTTCTTAGTAAACCAGTTACAAAATCATGAGGAAGCAAAAACTGGTACTTTACAAGAGCAATTGCACTTTAAAACTCGATGTCTACAGCAGCTTTTATTTCTTTATCCTGAGTCAGAAGTTCTAGCCAAATATCAAAATATGCAGAATAAATTGGTTAGTGATCTTTTGCAGAAATGTGTTCTAGAAAGCAGTGGAGAAACAAACTTTGAAAAGATGGTTCATGGTTATGAAAGTTCAATTCCTGCCATGTGTGCAATGATAAAAGAAGATTTGTATATACTAAGTGGAATTATTGATTCTCCTTCAACACTGAAGTTTATTAATGAAACTTATTTGGATACCATCACTGAAGAAATGACTCTTCTTCTTGAAACACTTTGTGAGCTTCAGTTTAAAGAAAATGCATTACATGGTGTTAAGGCAAGCAAGAGCTTAAAGAAACACAGAAGATTAGCTCCTGTTGGGGGTTAGTGGCATTTTATTTTATGTTCATTAGTTGTTTTATTTGCATTTCTCCTTTAATTTCTCTTACAGGTATTGGGTGCAATAACTATTTCCTGCAAGTACAGGTTTATGATGGCTCCAAACTTGAAGGGTCAAGCCTTGTGCAACACAGTGGTTACATTCAGACATAGTGCTAAACCATGTTGTGTGGTTACCAAGCAGTTACCACATGGTGTCATTTCTTACCTGGTTGTTTGGTTCAGACTATCATATTCTTTCCATGCTTGCATGATTTTTACCTTCTACCATCATTCCTCCTAATGGCAGGTATCCTATCAGCCTCTATTGCTGAAATTTAATCCCATGGTATACTGATTTTACATTACTTGCTTCTCTCTCATTGGCCCACACACTCCCTTGGGTATATCCTTAGTCAGCTATTCTTGTTTTTGTTTTTCTTTTGCTTAGTCAAAGCAGCCACTTACTTACTAGAGTAGCACTCCCCTGTGCTGCCATGCTTAATGCCAAAATATAAGCATACCCACCCACATCTTTTCCTCACCCTTCCCTTCCTGCACTATGTCCACTGTTGCCTGAACTCACTTATGCTACCATGGGGACACAGGTCATCAGTGCAGACTGTGCCCTCCCCGTCCCATCCTGTGCCATGACTGCAGGCAGCCTTGTTCACTATCCCACATCCCCATCTTTAGAAGAGGTTCCATGTTGTGAGAGGCCTCATCTGGCACTGCCCCTAACCGCTCCACAGCTGGCCCTCCCCATAAGAGCCACTCCACTGTTGCAAACCATCTTTATTTCTTAAGTGTAATGGGACTCGGATGCAGGGAAAGGGTTTCTCTGTGCCAGAGAGGAAAGAGTTCCATATGTTGATAAATATAAGTCTCTTATGCCCTACAGCTGTGCCCCCTACCTCCCATAGCACCCTTCCCCAGATGCCTTCTCTTCACTATGTTTAGCACTACCTACTCCCTGACTGCACAGACATATGCCTACACGTCTACTTGCATAGCTATCTTGCAGCAATGCACTAGGGGCTTCAAGAGCCAATGGGGTGGGGGGGATCTATGTCTCAGTCAGCACTCCCATGTCTCTTTGTGGGCTGGGCACTCTTAACACTCAAACTGCCCAGAGGACTTCAGCTACAGGAAGTATAAAAATGAAATAACTAAATAGTAACATGGCTACTGCTGGGAAACTCAGAAACTCATCCACATTCCTTAATACTGGCATCTCCAATGGCATTTCAATTTGTAGTTCAGTATCCAATGCTATTGGCAGATACTTGGGATAGCCCCACACTGGCAAAGGAAAGTAAATTGATAGCAGAAGTTTCATAAGAGGAAACAAGGCAGGAAGAGCAAGCAGGGGAAACTACCTCTTGTGGAATTGTTTGGAAGATTACTTTAGATTGTTGCCTTACATAGACAAATGAAGGAATAGTTTTTGTGCTAAGAAATTCTCTAGACTTGCTGAGATTCTGTTACTCTACAGGTTAGTCAAAATTGAAACAACCTTATTCTTTGCTTAAATACACATTATGCTGTTTAATCAAGGGCTTTATCTTGAATGTGTTTTTGTTTGTAGTTGCTAAATATCATTCTAAAATACGTCAGTTAAAAATGCCATACAGATTGAACATAGATAAGGGAAAGAAACACCCTGTGGATGTCTGTAGCATTTTAATTTAATTTTTAATACTTATATTTAACATAACTCTCCAACAATTTCTTCGCAACAACATTTTGACTTGGGTTTGCAATTTCATTTTTTTGTATGAATGTTCTGAATGTTTTCTACCTGGAAAAGCCTATGATGAAAAATTCCAAAATGAAACATGAGATAGTACCAGGAGATGACACTCCAAGGCATTCAGCCAACTACTGGGGAAAAGTAAGGATATGTATGAGTAAGTGCTATTATTAATAATACAGTTAAATTAAATCTAAAGGAATTGTAGCGGCTGACATGCACAGAAGTAAAAGGAATGTCCAGTGCTTCACAGCTCATACCAGCAGAACATGGAACATGAGAAGTGTGAATCAAAGCAAACTAGAAACCATAAAGCAGGAAATAAAATGGTGAAAATGGCAGTACTTGGTGTGAGAGAACTAAATTGGAATGGGATGTTTTCAGTCAGACACACTGAGTTTTAGTCTAAAAATTACAAACTCAGAAGAAATGGATTGGTTCTGATATTGAGGCAAGATGTAACACAAGCAGTAAAAGGCTATCATGCAAAGTCCAACCAGGTCATATCAGCCAGAATTCTTGGAAACCCTATCAATAACCATCACTCACCAAGACACTCCTGTTGGGTGTGTGCAGAATGTGCCAGAATGTGCACAAGCAGTCCGTAGCTTTGATGGGAATTCAAACTCAGTCAAGATGAAATTGTGGAATCTCAGCAAGCTCCAGTATTAGCGTGCTTGCGCAGGAGGAGAATTGGGCCGCATGACAACTCCTATAACAGATACTAAGAAAAAGAACTTGAAAATTTTATGCAGGTATCCAAGAGGAAATTGATAACACATCAAAACAAAACATGCCGATTATCATAGATAACTGGAATGTAAAAATAGAAAGCCAAGCAGAATCAAATGTTGTGGAAAAATTTGGCTTACAAGTCAGAAAAGAAGCAGAAGAACAATTCATAGAATACTGTGAAGCCAACATTCTGTTTATTGTGAACACATCTTTAAGTCATTTGATCAGTTGGCTGTATACACCAGCTAGACAGTATAGAAAGCAAATAGACTATGTAACTGGAAGTAGGAGATGAAGAATCTGTATCCTTACTGCCAAACAAGACTGGGAACAGATTGGCAAAATCTGTCACTCTAGTATTTGCATGCTTTTACTTGTGCCTGTTCTGGTTTTACAAGCTGAACCAAAGGGAAGTCAGTCAATGCTTGTAGAATAAAGGTTCTACAAACAGCAATGCTTGTAACATGAAAGTTGTACAAATGGAAACCAGCAAACATTGCTAACAGATTGAATGGAAGAGGGACATTGCCTGTCCACTCGTAGTGAAACATACATGAACAGCCATCTTTCACACCAGGTGCAGCAACCCAGATAGCTGCTACACATTGGGAGGAAGAGATGCTCCCTGTGCTCATGCATGGTTGAACAGGAGAGAATACTAGCAGTATTCATTTTCTTCACCAAATGTAGCAGCCATTTGGACTGCTGCAGGTGGAGTGAAAGAGGAACTTTGCTTGTGCAGCATTTTGGGCTTGATTCCTGGCAAGTGCAGCACAAATGCTGCATGCATTTGTCCGGAATTTCCTACACCCAAATGGATTCCTCACACATACCTAGTAGTGACCAGGAACTATTAATATCAAAATTCCAAGTAAAGCTGAAAAAGATCACAAACAGAAGCGTAGTACCAAAATACAACTTAAATAACATTCCTGAAAATGTAAAGCTCTCATACAAACAAATCTGCCTTACTAAGTTCATGGAAGTTGAAAGGGTAATACATTTCCTAGTTGCAGCTTTTTTTAATCCTACTTTTCAGAACATCTTAACAATGCTATGACATAAAACAGCTCCTGCCCACAGGATTGTCATTTGAAAGGTATCACACACATGTGCACGCACGCACGCGCGCGCGCACACACACACACACAGAGGATTAGGAGGGAGAGGGTAAAAAGCAAATCTAGGGACTAGATTCTTAGCTGCAAAGTTCAGCAAGCCATGGAGTTAGATTTAAACACAGTAGAAAAGCTGCTTCTTTACAAACCTCAGCAGTAGCAATTGGTGGTGGTGGGGGGGGCTCTCAGGTGGAGTGGTAACCAGTTACAATAGAGGGGTGCCTAACTGCTTCTTTCTTTCTGTCTGACTGCCTCAGTAATTTACAGCTGCTGAAACTTCCTCACATATTGTTGGGAAGTGTTATTTCCCACTATAATATACATTGCTTAATCCTTCTGAGTTGCTAAAATTTGTTCAATTATTTTTTTTAAATAGCAGGTTAATTTCCCACCTACTTCTTTCCTCAAACATTATTTTGTAGGTTCAGAAAGCTTACAAGTGCTTGAACTGTAATTTGTTTTTGTTCTCTTAAAATAATCATTTAGTTTACAAATTAATATGATTTGGCATAACTGATGATTCCTTCCAGTATGCAGAAACCAATTCCCTATTTCTGAGTTCTCCACCTTCACTGTCAATGAGAAGGAATGATCTTTATCAGTTTATCAGATAAGTACTTGCTAAAAAAATCCAAGAAAGTTAAAACCTGGGGAAAACTGTGGGTTTACTGTTGTGCTGTAAAACTAATGTGATGTTCAGTACTAAATATAGGATGACCATTGCTTTAAAATGAAAAGAGAAAAAATAACATCCATTATAATTACCCTTAATATTGAGGGTTTCCAGCAACCTGTCTGTTTCTGAGACCTGTTACAATTGCGCAGCATTGGCAAAGGAATGACTATTTCCTGCTGAAACCAATGCTGAAGATAAGAAAATGCTATTATTTTATCTTACCAGTAACCTTTGTTTTGATTCAGGGCACAATTAGTAAGTATATAAAAGGGGAAAAATTCAACCCTTTTTAGCTGAGAGAGTACTTTCAGTACATTTCTTATGTATTAGTTGAAACCTGTTTGTGTCCTCTGGGAGTCAACAAACCAGCAGTTTTGGCAAAACAATTCGCTAAGCAGCATTGTGGCACATTGTCATGGTTAGACTTCTTCCTGAAATGTGTAAATCCACAGATTAAACAAAAGGACACAATTTTTAGATGAATTTCATTTTAAATAATTGTGTCTCATAGTGCTGTATCGGGTTCTGAGTTTACGGTATCTCATCTCCCTCCCTCTCTCAGAGCTTGGTCTGATGTAGCAGGGGTCATCTTGTTCATTTATTACATCCTTATGTTCTTATTCCTCACCCTCCTTTTCACTCACCAGTGCCTTCCGTTTGCACCAAGAAATCACGGGAGGAATTTCCTTCTCCAGATAGGCAGGGCAAGAAAGCATGCTTTGGAGCTCCTCCTTCTCTCCCCTTTTGCTTCCTCCCTATGATGGTGATGATTTCCCACAGTAGGCTACAAAACTCCAAAAAACAAACAAACAAACAAAAAAACCCATTTAATTGTTGTTGGGAAACTCGCAAATAATCAAATCTGCAAAAGTTAAATCTGAGAAAGTCAAGGTTTAACTGTAAGTAATAAATATTAAATGCATACATGAAAAAGGATGAGATTTTTAAAATGATCAGAAGATCATTTAATGCCCAGTAGGATGCTTGTATTGTGAGTCTTTCTTATAGGCAACCCTGATTCATGTTTTTTCAAAAGGAAAACATTAGCTCTCATCTGTTATTGCCAACATTGCCATACTATTTCTGAAATATTGGTGCAGCTTAAATGACCTGGAAGATTATTATTATTTATTTCATTTCTATACAACTTCAAAGCTGACGCTCTCTGGGCAGCTTACAACAATGTATAAAAACAATAAAATGCAATAAAAATACCATAAATACAACAACATTAAAATGAATTTTAAATGGCTTAAATACCATAAAATATACAATAAAAATAAAGGACCCAGCAAAAAAGAAGTATCACCTGGTTAATCCCCTCAGGCCCCTAGATAACCAAGGACATCTTTAAAGACCACTTAAAGGGTGGTCTTCACCTGGCTCCAAAAAGATGGCAAATTTGGTGCTCAGTGGGCTGCAGAAGGCACATTGTTCCAAAGATTGGGGGAGGGGGCACAACATCCCTTGTTGTCACCTGAGCCTCTTGTGGAGTTGACATGCAGAGGAAGATGCCAGAGGTTGAGCACAGTGTTTGGGTAGATTGGTTGGGAAAGGTGCTCTAACAGGCATTACACTCCTAAGCAGTGTAGGGTTTAAAGGTTAATATCAGCACCTTGAATTGGGACTATAGGCAGCCAATGCAGGCAGGCCAGAATTGGTCTTATATGTTTGGACCAACAGGTTGGAGTTATTAATCTGGCTGCCATGTTCTGCACCAGTGGCAGCTTCTGAATTGTCTTCAAGGGCAGACCCATTAGAATATGTTGCAGAAATAGAGATTAGAGCATACATTATTGAAGCCAAGCTATCTCTGTCCAGGTAGGGGCGTATCTGTAGGGGTGTATCTAGGCCACTACCTGAAGCTGATAGAAGGCACTCTGAGCCACTGAGGCCACCTTAGCATCAAGTGGCAAAGATGGATCAGGGAGCATCCCTAGTCAGCCTCTGAGAATATTCAAGATGTATAGTTATCAGGAGGGGGCTTGGAACAGGGGAGTTTTTCAGAGACAGCTGATGCAGGTACTGCTCTCAACCACATGACATGATGTTGGCAGAGGATGATGGCCCAGGGGACCTGCATGCAGAAAGTGCTCATTTCCAAAAGGCCCCTCCTGAAAGGAAGGAGCCTAAATATACTCAGAGTTCCTAGAAATATATACTGGATTGGGTTCCACAAACTGCTCTGTGCATGTTCAGAGATTCTTGTGTGTGTGTGGTGTTTGTTCTTCTGGAAAACGCTTTGGTCAGTAAGTGTTTTGCAAGAAAGGTCCATGTTTTTGAATGTGAGAAAGGAAGAAATCTATCTCATGACACTGACCGGCAGGGCTGCCCTAATGCTGAGCCAGGTACCCTGGTGGGCACAACTGGGAGAGACTACTCTGTGTTCACCCAACAAGATCCTGGTTGTACATGCCCAGTTGGCTGCTTCATCCATAACTAATCATGCACTAACTTTGCACTGACCTGAAATTTAAAAGCAGCATCTGTAGATGTGAAAGCAAGCTGACATGGCAACCGTCAAACCAGTGGGTAGAAGGAGGACCAGCACAGCTGATAGCTAGCTGGGCTGCATTCCCTGTACCTTGGCAGGCCTCCTCACACTGCCATATCTCCCTCTACTACTACCTCTACTACCCACCATCTCCCCACCAGGCGCTTTACCCTCCATATCAGGCATGGTACTATGCATAGGTTGATATCAGCAAGGGGAAGGTGAGGAAGAAATGGAGGTGCAGCCTCACCTTTGTGGCAGCCTAAAGGTGTAGTCCAAAGTGGTGTACACCCTTTGGGGATGTCCCTGCCAGAACAACCCACTGGTGGTGACATGTCACTCAGCAGCAGGCCTGCTATTATGCTAAGGCGGCTCCTGGATTTCTCAGCGAGGTGCAGGCACTCTGCACCGATGGGTTGTGTTGGGGCCAGGAAGAAAGCTGGAAGGGAGCAGGCAGTTGCAGTCACAACAGGACTTAAAGTGGAGAGCAGCGATCCTTTTCCCCACCAGTCACCAAGGCTCCTCATCAGTCCCAGTCTTGGGGTGCAGAGTGTTCTGGACAGAGTCTTCTCCCAGTCCAGCAGCAAGCCTGCTTTTATGCTGTTTCTTGAGGTTATTTTATAGTATCTTCAGGTTAACCTTGCTATAATGGTTAAGGAATGGGGTTTAATATAGTATTAAATTTGGCCCATAATAGCTACTTTCAATTACCATGCCCTTCAGAATTGGACTTGGATCCTGATGGCTGTGAGAAAAGAGCAGTAATACCTGATATGTGTGTCTCAGCATGATAGGTTTGGTTTAAGGTCAACCATTCAAAGGCCCCTTATTTTGCCAGGGTTTATACAACTTGATAATCCATTATGAGTGGCTAACCACAGTGGACTGTTGTGCTGTGCAAGCTGAGACTGATTTCTTCAAGGTGACTTGTGCATGGGCAACAAGCCACTTGAAGCAACCCATGGGCTGTTTTCAAGGTTGTTGCACCCACAATGGGTTGTCAGATCATCCACATCTGAACATGTAACCCCATTGTGGGTACAAGGAACTTGTTAGCAAGTCCCATCGCAAGAGCAGCAAACTTTTTTTTTTGCTACTCTTGCTTTTGAGCTATCGGCTGATTTCTGGTGCCAGCTGCCTTCAAACTGTCCAAGCAGCTCTTTGGTTTCTGCTGCCACAAACCATTTTTGACTCACTGTTGTTACCTTTCATCACAGTGCACCAGCTGGGGATTCAAATCCATGAAATCTCACAAATGCGAAGGTTCACAGATGCACAAATGTAGCTAAAAAAATTTTAAAAAATATTTTTAGTGCAAAACAGTTTAAAAGGAAAGCTGTGCAACTATAAACAGCTGCTGTGGCAGTTAGAAAGAACTGCTCCTACCAGTCCAAGCAGAACTCACTGCAAGCCAGCTTGACAGCTTTCCCCAGATGGAAAAAAGCTGCAGCCAGCCAAAATGATTCACATCAGGGAGGGCAGGGCATGATTTGTTCCTCCTGAGGTTTTCCCTGGGTTACCAATGGGAAGACTGGGGTCAGGGACAACAACCAATTCACCATGCCTTACTGCCTATGATAGTTTGTACTGATGTGAGAATGTAGCCTTTGAGATACTGATTTTTTTCCAGAATTTCAGTGCTGTTGCAGAACTGAATTCTAGATAATGCCTTCTGTGTATCTTGGAATGGGGGTATACTTGGGAATTACATTAGCACAACAAAAACATATTCTTGGTTATTATTAGACCAAAGTGCAGCTACATTATTTGTTACTTTACCCCTTGTGTCTAGACCCTTGGGAAAAATTATTCTCCTGTATTCTGCAGCAATACAGTGATCAGCCACTGCATGATCTGTGGATTATTGGTAGGATAATTGGGTGATAATCAACTGAATATTAATTAGATTTGCTGTGGCAGCTAAGAACGTAAGTTTCAGCTTTATCAACCATTTCAGTAGCTCTCATGTATAAATTTAGGACTTCCTTCAACCTTTGACAGCATGGCATGGTCCTATGGTTGAAGGTAATCTACTGCTATATTTAATTATAGTATTCTTTACTCTTGAATTTGTGATATTGTTTATATACAGTTGTATTTTATAAATTCTATTTTGCTGTAATGGCCTTTGGTTATACATAAGAAGGATTAATGTATTGAACAGTGCAACCAAAACTGTCTTCCAAACAGTTTAAGGCAAATGTTTCCCTTTCAAAGAACTGTACCAGAGTGACTCATGATGTTCTTTTTTAAGGACTCCTCCCTTTGGTTCTTGCATTGAATGGAATTAAAGAACAAAGAGGAAGACCTTAACAATGTACTTATAATTGAAACAAGTAAGAATGCAATCCAGTTTGGCTGCTAATATGCCCTTAAACTCAGGGGTTACAGAATCTGATCCATGGAGAGAGAAATGAGGAGCCTATGTAGTCCTCATCATACAAAACACTCAGAATGTGAGGAGGGGAGGCTGAAGTGCCACCAGGATACTCTATATGCTGGTGAAATCTCTTTCTCCATCCCCTGGAGTGCCCATGAAAGCCCATTTCTGAGATTACTCTTCTAACCACAGGGCAGCAGTTGGGATGGTTCTTTCTGTTCTTAGACTGTCTGAGGAGTTCTTAGTCTGACTGCCACATTTTACACAAGCTGCAGTCTCAGAACAGTCTTCAAGAGCAGCCCCATATAGAGTTCATTGCAGTAGCCTAAGAGTTTAACAGAGTATAGATCACGGATAGCAAGCTGTCTCTGTCCAGACAAGGCTGTAACTGAGCCACCATCCAAAGCTGGTAGAAGGCATACAGAGCCACTGAAGCTACTTGGATGCAAGATGGTGCAAGGAGCACCCCCAGGCTACACACCTGCTCTTTCAATGGAAGTGGAACCCCTTCTAGAACAGGTTGAATTCCCATCATCCATTTGGAGAACCACCCACCCACTAATAGTATCTCTGTCTTGTCTGAATTGAGCTTCAGTTTGTTAGCCCTCATCCAGTTTATTGTTGCATTCAGACACCAGTTCAGCACATCCATACCCTCACCTGCTAAAGAACAGCATTTTATCAGCATATTTTAAAGTAAGTTTTATTATTATTTTCTACAAACTAAAAAAAAACCCTAAAAAACATCAATCATCAGAGACATCAGACCTACTGGGTCAGCCCCCTATTTTTTTTTTATAGCAATCCGTAGACATATTCATACCTACGCATAGTCCCGTTTCTCTAGCCAATAATAAAAAGAGTTCCAAGTTTGATAGAAGTATGTATCCTCTTTCTCATTCAGAGACAAAGTCAGCTTGTCCATTTCAGCACAGTCCAGAATCTTTTTTAAAATCAGTTCATCAGTGGGTGGTTCTTCACTCCTCCAATGTTGGGCAAATACAATCCTTGCCGCAGTAATTACATGTAGAATCAAATACATTGCTTGTTTATCAACATCATCAGGCACAATGCCTAGTAAGAAAACTTCAGATTTTTGTAACATTTCCTCAAGCCATTTATGTATTTTAGCCCAATATTTTTTTGCCTTATCACAAGTCCACCATATATGATAAAAAGTACCCGGTTTATGTTTTCATTCCCAACATCCACTTGACATATTTGGAAACATCTTTGCTAGTCTGTTTGGCGATGCATGTCATCAGCATATTGATAACAACACACTTCAAAACTCTGAAAGATCTTACTCAACAGTTCCATGTAGATGTTAAATACCATGCAGGAGAAGGCATGATCCTGAGGAACCCTATACTGGAGGAGCCATAGGACAGAGCAAAATCCCCCGGACACTATTTTCTGGAGCTTTCTGGAGTAGGAGTGGAACCACTGCAATGAGGTGCCTCTTTCACCCAGCTCAAGCAGTTGTCCCAGATGGTACCATGGTATTTCAGTGATTTTGAAAGCTGCTGAGAAGACCAACAGAACCAACAGGGTCAAACTCCCCTTGTCTTGGCATAGGTAATTTGGGAAGTTTTTAAGCTTATTTTGTTCCATTTGATCCATTTGCTGTTTATAGGATGTTATCTGCGGAAAAACTCAAGAGTAGTTTTTCTCGAAATGCATATATCAAAAAATGAAAGCTGATTCATCAAGTTTGTTGTACTTAATGCTAAACACAGTGAAACAGAAGCCTGCCTTTGCATTGGGAATTTGCCTGGATTGTGTTCATGTTTAACAACATTTCTCTTACTATTACTGTTTTAGTATCTGTAGTTCAAAGAATTGTGAGAGAAAGAATATCAACTACTTGCAAATATATGGATGGATTTTAAACTAAGAATGGAATAGAGTTGAAGTCCAGATGGGTGCAATGTAGGACTCTGTGTGTGTGTGTGTGTGTGTATTTCTTAAGGAAATGTGATTTAGGAAAAAAATACAGAAGAATTAAGGGAAGATTATGCCTGCTGATGGAAGTTTATCCATCTGCAGAATGGGGATGGATTAATTCCTTGTTGCTCATACATCCTCAAAAACTATTTCAGAGAGTTGGGGGACCTTCCAGAGCATGCTTGAGAAGGAACAGGAAAATATCTCATTGTGCACCTGGAAGTTGCTGATGTGATGTTGGATTTTACCCATTGTTCTCTACTTTTAAGCTTAAGGGAAATAACATTCTGGTAGCTAAGTTACTGAAATGTCAATGTGCTGAAAGGATCTACTATTCTTGGTTGTGGTGTTTAATAATAAATATTATAGATCTATTCATGTTTGTATCTCAGATATGTTTAAGAGTATATTTTATTTCAAATAAATATATTCAAATGCATTACATATTTGAATCTTGCTATATCTATGAAGTTTCATGTCTGTGCTATGATTTCATATGCACATTTTGCTCAGAAAAAGCAAGACCATTTTTCCATTTTTTCAGAATATTTCCAATTAGAAAACACTAATTATTTTCATTTCAAAGCTTCTTTTGCACACCTGGGTGTTCCTTCTAGGGGTGAAAAGAACATTTAACTCACCATGCCCCCTAATTATTGCATTCTCCTCCCAAGTATAAAAGATGAAAGTGATTTACTCTTCAATCCGATTTCTCTTGAATGGTCAGAGGTCAGACTCAGATTTATATATTAGAGTACTCTCTTTAATAAAAAAGAGTGTGACAAAGAAGTTAAGAGAGAATTATTAAGTTGGTTTTTCTTAGGAACATACAGTAGTATATAAAGGAAACCATAGAGGGCTATGAAAGCCAAAGAAGAAGGACTTCTAAAAGGTCTCCTGAAGAGGTTTCTAAGGCTCCTACAGTATTGTTTGACAAGAAAATTGTTACATGATTCCTCACGTACTCTTTTCAATACACACTGGCTGTCTCCTGAGTAGACCTTAATTAGATGTTCCTTGCTGAGATACTATTAAGCTGTGGGGCATTTTGTGTACCTTCATTAATACAAGCCTTGGTTAGTGATTTATTTTATTTTATAACTTGCTCAGTTTAAAAATGGTGCAAGTTATATAGTTATATGTGAGAAAGCAATATTTACAACTTTAAAAATTTTAATATGTTACTTTCAATTTTAAATAAATATGCGATGTATCAATTCCCACCCTTCACATACTCAGCATATGTTGCTACTTCTCACATTGACCTAGATGTGAACATTTAAATTATGTTGTCTTCAATTTTATTTTATTTATTTATTTAAAGCATTTCTACTCCATCCTTTACCAAGGTCTCAGATAAATTATATCTATTTAATATGCAGGAAACCCTTTAAAATACGTATTGATTTTTAATGAGGAACTTTTAAGTGCTTATTCAAGTCCTGATATATTTTGCATGGGCATGTGGTTCACCTAAAACACTATTCAGGAACTCCTGCCCCCCATAAGAAATGCTTACAGCCTATCCAGTTGGGGATTCATCTGGTTGCTCCTTGACAAGATGAGAGAACTAACCAGTGTTGACAGGAAGCATGTGATTGCGAGTTGACACCAGACAGATTAGATCTTATCTTACTGGGATTTGGCTTCAGTATATAGGCCCTCATCTAGCCCATTATTGAATCCGGAGCCTCATTCAGCACCTGGATAACCTCTTGTGATTTAAATGATAAGGAGAAATTGAAGTGAGCGCTATCAGCATATTGATGGACACTGTCCTTCAGTTCTTCTGATGGTCTCACCTGGCAGCTTCTTATAGATGTTAAAGTGTGTGTGTTAGGGTAAGATATGACCTTTCAGGATCCCACAGCACAGATGCCGTGTGGACAAGCAGAAACCCACAGTGACACTATCTGAAACTGCCCCTGCAGGCCAAGGTGCTGTGTTAAGTTGTGTAAAAAGTCACTAAATCTAGATTGCAATGTCAGTCTTAGTTGCTACCAACAAATAAATATACCCTGCAGAATGTGTTGAGCTAATGCCATGTTGAAACAGCCCATGGTTGTCTCTGTGGCCATGAAATCCCAAGCTTGTTCTTCTATAGTGTTTTCTATGTGAATGTCCTCTTTACTGTTCTCGTCTGGAAACCACCTTGGCTTGCTTGGGTAGGGAGGCTGATAAGCAACAGAATGGATGGTATACAGTAAAACCTTGGATTGTGAGTAACTTGCTCTGTGAGTGTTTTGCAAGACAAGCATAAATTTTTTCTAAATTTTAACTTGATAAACAAGCAATGTCTTGTAGTACGAGTATTATGCACACTTTGCCTGCCGAGCGTCAGGTCACAACTGAGCGCCGGTTCTTTCTCTCGCTGCGGGGGTGAGTCCAGCATCATCTCCCCCCACCGAGCACACCCGCGATCGCGCCCACCTCCCCCAAAGCGTGCCCGCAATTGTGCCCATCTCCCCCCCTCAGTGCGTCTGCTTCAAATTTTTGTGATTTAAAAAAAAAAAGTTACAGAACAGATTAACCTTATTTACACTGAACCTTATGGGGAAATTTGCTTTGATATACAAGTGCTTTGGATTACAAGCATGTTTCCAGAAGAAATTATGCTTGCAATCCAAGGTTTTACTGTACTCACAAAATCTTTAATGTATTCCCTTTGTCCAGAACTAGGCACATACAGTCAAACTGGTGAAACAGATGAATTCCTTATGGATGAAAGCAATACCGCTTTATCTACCCTTAAGCCAATGCTGATTTGCACTGTACCAGGGTGGACAGAGCTGGAATGAAGTAACTCACTGAGTTTGTCTGTTCAGATCACAGTGACACACACCAGTTTGGTTCCTTAGTCAAATAATGGATGAGAATTGTTTTATTTTAGACTGACTTAGTATTAACAAGCAACATCTCAAGACCAGCGAACAGATTAACAAGGCAATTAAACTATTGGCGTATCGGAGAGGGCCCTAAGTAGAAACAGCTCTCAGATGCCTTTTCATTCTTCTTACATCTGAACACTGCCACAAACTTTGGCTAGATTTGTACAACATTTTGAAAAATTGCAAATATCTTTAGCCCAGTATAACTTTCAATACTATTAGCCATAAGTGTACTGGATTGCTTCTTCCTGTGTATGTTAGCTGATCATACACCTAGCAGTTATTTTAAATACATTTTTTAAATTTTAAAAATACCATTTACCTTATGCCTATCTGAGAATAGGCTAATATCGCACCTGTGAGAAACAGGGGGTACATTGCATACTTAAAGACAAAAAAAATGAGTGAGGTTGTCTAGTACCAAGACAAAGAGTGTGGCATCCCCAAACAGAGTTTTGATCTGCAGGGTTTTTTTACATTTTCTATTCTATGTGTGCCATCTGTGATTTTCTGTAGTAGGCCCCAAAACTAAAAAAGAAAAAAAAATCCCATTTAATTATTAATAGAAAACTTGAGGTTCGACTGTATATATATTTCATTTTTATCCTGCCAAATAGCCAAGGCTTCCTGGATGGTTAACAAATGTTGAAATATGACATAAGCACAAACATCATAGCAATTCTAATTGAATCAGCATAGAAGCATAGCAACAATACAGGATAAAATGCAATATTAAAAATGTGGATAACTTCTCCAGGCTGCTCAATGTTGATGTTCAATAGCATAGGGGATAGAATAGAATCCTGTAGTACCCTATGGGATAACTGCCATGACATAGAACAAAAATAACCAGCACAACATTCTGGAATAGGCTGGTCAAGTAGGCGTGGAAGTACTTTAATGCCCAGTCAGCCTACCCAGAAGGACACTATGGTCAGTGATATTGAAAGCCACTGAAAGGTCCAAGAAAATCAACAGTGTTGCACTTCACCAGTTTTTCTTCTGGGAAAGGTCATCCCACAGGGCAACCAAGGCAGTTTCCATTCCAAAACCAAACCTGAAGCCTGATTGAAATGGATCTAGATAACTCATTTCATTCAAGAGAGCCTGGAGTTGTGCAACTACCACCTGCTGACGCACTTGCTCAGGAAGGCAATATTGGCCACTAGTCTGTAGACATCCTCAGGGGTCAGATTAGGCTTTTAACAGAGTGGCTTAATTACAGCCTCTTTTAAAGGGGCTGGCACTACTCCCTCTTTCAAGGTGCCATTTACAACCTCCTGGATCTAGGCAGAAATCCCTTCTTTAATTGTGGCAGTGAGCCATGAGGGGCAAGGGTTAAGCACACACGTGGTGGGGCAGACTTACCAAGTATCTTCTCCACATCCTCAATAACTGAAGCTCATCCAATAAAACTACCAGACAGTGCTTTGGATCCCTTCTGTCAAGTTGTGCAAAGAAGAATATACTTTTCCTTATTACAGACTTAAGAGGTGGTACTGTGAAATTCATAACGTAGATGTACGCTACACATAGCCTTTTCTACCTTACCTCCAGGAGGAATAATAACTCAGGAGTCATTCAGTCCATTGTGAAAGAACAATGGGCTAATTCTTTTCTTGTGGTCCCAGTCCTAGTTGGGTGTGTGTTATCACTATTTTGTTTCTATACAGAAATTGAACTCTTCATGTATGCACCTAATTTGACACATCACACAGTTTGCATCAAAATGCAGAATTAGAATTAAGATTCAAATGTGTGGTTCTCAACAATACTAGTATTCTGCCATAGTATCAGATGTTTTGTGCCCATCTTTTTGCTTTTAAAATGTAATATGGTTCCTGAATGACAGCAAAGGACTCTAGAAAGACTTGAGAGTTCACGTTTCTTTCCATTAGTCTTTTTGAAAGACATGCCCAGTGGGATTTTTGACTTCTTTTATTTGAACAGCAGACCCATGTTACATCAGAATCTGCTTTTGAAATACCCCTCAGCTTCAAAAGTGTTTTGCCATGTGGTATGGCAGCTGCTGTTCAGGAAACACATGCTGAAAGCCCCCTTGGGTGTGTGGAACTAATTGTACTATTCGTTGGATCTCAGCCCATATTTTTACTAGGTTGGATCTTGCTCATGGAACATAGTATGTGTGTCCTTTATGATTAGTAGTTCTCTTTCAAGAGATTTGTATAAATCACTGCTTAGTTCTCCCCGTTGCTAATAACAATAACGCTGAACTGCAGAACATGCAGATTTTTGCATGCTTTCTTTGGTAAGAATGATTGAAATTCTTACCTACAAGTATTTGTAATTTTAAGGAAGAGGAAATGAGAGATAAATTGACTGTAAATAAAGCCACAGCCTTGAGCTTAGAACAGCTAAGCAGGGATGTCATGGACAGGACAATTTGGAGAGCTTTCTTTCATAGAGTCACCATAAGTCAGAGAGGACTTGATGGCACATAACAACAAATTAAACACACAGCTGTATACCTAGTATAGGCAAAATAATCAGGTTTGTTTATTTGAATAGGAACTTAAAATATGAATGTAAAGCACAAAGACAATGATTATGTTTAGATTATTTGCACTTCATATCCTGCTTTCCTATCCTAAAATATATTTTTATAACATGTTTAAACAGAGAACTGAAAAGTAGATTAGTATTTTAAAAAATCTTAAACACTTTGATAATGGCTTGTATCAGTGTGTTTTCCCTTGGTGCACTGACAGTTCTTTATGGTTCTGTCATTTTCAATCAGCTGAGGGTACATGTGATCAGTATATCTGATAAACTTGTCAATGCCTTTTTAAAGCAAAATCTCCCAATCTATTCTATTCAGCTCCCTCCCTCTTTCATCATTTCAAGTATAATCTTCATAAGACAGAGATATGTCACGAGCAGCTGTGTATAGCTAGCTCAGACTACAACTAATTTGTGCAGGAAAAAATTAAATCAGAAGGTAAATTATTTCATGATTGCTCATTCCCAACTGAGTTGGGCATCATTCTGAAGAAAATATCAAATAATTGGTTTCAGGCCGTGTCAGACACATGCAATTCCCTTCGCTAATGGCTGTGTGAGGTAGCACTAGGCCTCAGGGGTCACAAAAGAACTGGAAATAGCTTACTGCCAGGCACAGCAATAGAGAGACAGTGCACATAGGAAATGAAGTGGCAATAAGTGCAATCCATAGGGGATATGCGCTTCACTTGGAGTTTAATATATCAGCTCAGAGTCTGGCAGTAAGCCATGCAACAATTGTTTACCTTTTCGTCAGCATCTGCATCTGTTCTGTTTTATAAACGGCACTTAAATCTCAGCCCGTAAATACTGGAATCAATAACAACTGTTAAGGGATTTCCTTTTTTCATATTTTATAACAAATGCAATCTACAAACAATGTTTGCATTGGATTAACAAGAAACAGACATTAACAAGGTCAAATGGATTTGCTTGGGAACATTTTATAGCTTTCTGAGTGTGCAGTACAGTAATTATATCCAGGTGATTTTAATGTAACCTGTTAACTAGTTTAACTGTTTAGACAATTGTTAGTATATAAATGCTAGTGAATAATAATGAAGTGGATTTTAAGTAATTATCTCAAGTCCTATGTGTGGAAAACTGCTGCCACCATTTCTAGCAGTTTAGGTTGGAACAGTATTCCAGTTGCTGTGCAGAAATGTTAAATGGACTTTTGGAGGCTTCAGATATTAGGTTACAATCTTACAAACAGGCTTCTTTAATCCTAATGAAATTTTTTTTAGCAAACCAAGTTATTTTAAACCCCCAGTAGTACTGTTTTGTACTATTGTTGTTTTATAATATGAAAGAATGAGAGGAAAACATGACTAGTGCATACAAAATGAATATAGCAATATAGATAACATGGAGAAGAATCTTTCCTTTTTTTGTGTAAGATGCACCTCTTATTCAGTTAAGAGGATAGTGGCTGAAAGAAATACAAGGCAATTGTCTTAGTTATGGCATTACTAAAAAGTTAATATAATTAAAGAAGTACACTGTTACTGAATATATGCTTATAAATCTCCATTCCTTTCTTTGAAATTTTACTTGTTAAATGTGCACATTAGATAATAATTGTTAATTACTATGTTTTTGCCAAATGTTATCTACATATTGATAGTATTGCAATTATTTAATTGGAATGTATGGATGATTGAGTAATATTTGTGCACAATGCAAAAAGAGAGTGATGTTCATGTATAACACTATATAACTGTATGAGAACTGTACAACTGGCTAGAATATTGGTCCTTTGCCATGAATTCTCAGTTCTGAAAATAGATCTTTTTAAAGTGCAAAACAGGTAGCATATTTGGTAGTGAAAAATAAAAAAGAGAGCCTCTCTGTGTTGTGTGGTTCTCTGCATTCCTGCAAACTGCATCTTTAGATTTTGGGTTATATCTTTCCCCACAACCTGATTTGCTCCTCTTTGAGAAAATCTGATGTCACTTAGCAAACCTGCCTTATATAGGCTGGGTTTGCACAATATGACAAGCCATGATGGGTTTTTTTCCATTGCTGGTCTGTCATGTGGTCCAATGGCATTTCCGCATGGTAGCAATAGATCCCTATTTATCTATATATATAGATCCCATATTTTGTGGGATGGCATATATCCCACAAAAGTCTGTTTGTGGTTTCTCTGTACTATGATGGCTTCTTGTGTTATCCAAACCTGGAAAACACAATGCATCATCCAGGAGGACAGAATTTGAGAGCTGCTTGGCAAGAGTGGTTAGCTGAAGAGCTGCTGTTTTGTACAGCTACCACAGGTGAAAAGCAACAGTGCCACTCAGTTGATTCCCATGCTGTCCCCTTTTTTCATTCCTGTTTGCAAGAGACATGTCCCCAACCCAGTGTTTTCCCAAGTGCCTTTCTCACAAGCAGCCCTGACAAGGTGGAGGTCCCACTTGGTCCCACTTGTGAGAAAAAGTGAGGTAAGCAAGGGAATTCTCTTAGCAGCCAGCACTGCCTCTAATTGGATATTGCTGCCCAACTGATTCTCACCCCTGCTTGCATGTAAGGGACTTCTCTCCAGCACACATGCAGGGGACAGCAGGGCAATCAGTTGAGCAGCACTGCTTAGCTGATTTCCATCCACCATTTCTTGAACGTGGATCAGGCAGCACCCTCTGCAGTACCTTCTGGAGAAAAGGGGAGGATGCTTGATCAGCTCACTTGTCCTCTGCACTGCATTTCAGGGCATGAGCCTTGTTTTCGTAGCCGAGAGTGCTTGGCAGGATGAGTCAAGCTTGGCTCATGATTGTCCAGGAGTGAAACTTCATTTTTTCCCAGGGTGTCTCCTGGAATACTGCCTGAGGACTGAGAGGTAATAGCATGGGGGGAGGGCAAAAAGTTACCACCATGAACCTGATCATCTGAGGCATACATATAAGTAAAAGGAATGTTAACTATGGCAACCATGCAGGGTTGCTTTTTGTGATGTGTGAACCTGGCCCTAGAGAAAACTTGATAATACCATATTTATTATTATAGAGCATACACATAAGATAGAGCTATTTCAGCAGAAGTTCAACTTAATTTTACTTTTTTAGCACTTTTATGCCCATCATTATACATAGCTTAACACTAGCTATGTACTTCTAAAAGGTGGGTGCATGAGTGTTAGTAAGTGAAGGTGTGAATAGGATTAATTACTTCCATCTGGGAGAAAGCACATGTTCTTGGTGCAGATGAAGAGAAAAGTGGTTGAGTAGGAGGAACAAACTGATCAAGGGGGACAAAGTAGACATGTAGCCATTGATCAGTCATTCTCTTATTGCACTCCCGCTCCACCCATTGCCTAGAAACATGTGGAATTGTTCCAGTTATCCATCTTTCCCCTTCTCAATTTCGTATGCTCCATAGGCTGTGAGACTTTTTCTTTACTCACAGACCTTGGTAACAACCTTTGGTTAATAGTATTGTTAACTGTGCATCCCCATTGTTAATGCTAATCAGCTAGGTTGGATTTGAAGTATAAATGAAGAATATTGCAGAAGTCAATAATTTAAAAAACAAGTAAAGTTAGGTTATGTGGTGTTATCTATTATTGTTTTATCTATTTTATCTGATTATTAATTGTTTTATTCTGTGTATGTTTTTATGCTGTTTTAGTATTTGTAAGCCACCCAGAGAACCTTTGGGTTATGAGGCAGCATTGTAATGGAATGGAATGGAATAAATAAATAAATGTGGCTATTTAAAAAGAAGTTTAATTATGAGACAGTGATTCCAAACAGAACACTTTCCTTCCCTTACAAACTGAATTTAGCAAACTATGCCTTTAGGGCAGATTCTCCTGCTTAAGACCAATTGGAGCATCTGATGCTTCACAGATGGTCCCCCCTCTTTATTTGATGCTGTATGCTGGGTTTAATGGTGCAGAGTTTTCCCTCCCTCACATTAGTATGCTCATTCAACTATCCCCCAGTATTTGAAACTGTCTGGTTTTTAATGACCACCTGGCTTATCTCTGAGGCCACTGGTCTTGGCATTTCAACTGCAGAGTCTAACCCTTCCTTGTCTGACTCAGAATCTGTCTCCATATCATTTTATTTATTTATTTATTTATTTATTTTTCAATTTATATCCTGCCTTTTTCCTACAAAGGGCTCAAGGCAGCTTACATCTCCTCCTCCATCTTATCTCCACAACAACAACCCTGTGAAGTAGGTTGGGCTGAGAGTCTGTGACTGGCCCAAAGTCACCCAGTTGGCTCCATGGCCGAGCAGGGACTAGAACCCAGATCGTCTGAGTCCCAGTTCCATGCTCTTAACCACTACACCACTTCTTTTGTAGGAAGCGTGGTCCAAATACCTACAAATGTGTTGGTGAGTATTCCATTTGCATTCATAGAATCATAGAATAGTAGGGTCAGAAGGGGCAAAGAAGGCCATCAAGTCCAACCATCCTGCTGGTGCAGAATGTCAGTTACACCATCCCACTCAGATAACTGTCTATTTTCTTCTTGAAATGCCTCTCATGTGGAAGAGCAGACAACCTTTCTTGGCAACTGGTTCTGCTGTCGTATTGCTCTTACAGGACATTCTTCCTCATGTCTAGCCTGCACCTAGTATGCTGTATTTAAATTCATTGTTCTTTGTCCTACAATTTGGGATGAGTGAGAATAATTTTCCTTATTCTTTGTGACAGCGTTTGAGGTACCTGTGGAGTACTATCACATCACCTTGTAGTCTTCTTTTCTCAAGACTGAACAGGCCCAGTTCTTTCAGCCTCTCATCATAAGACTTATTTTCTAGGTCCCATATCATCTTTGTTGCCCTCCTCTGAACCCTCTCCAGATTATCAGTATCCTTTTAAAACCTGGGTGCTGAAAACTGAATGCAGTAATGCAGAGTAGAGTGGAATTAGAGCTTCTCTTTTTCTGGAATGATACCTCTATTTATGCATCCCAAAATAGTTGCCTCCCCCTCCTCTTTGTGGCTGCGTCATATTGTTGGCTTATATTAGCTTGTTGTCTACAACAACTCCAAGGTCCCTTTCACTCTCAGTACTGTTGAGCCAATTACTCCCCATCTTGTTTCCCATGAGGCAATAATATTATTCAACAAGCCCCTCCTGTTGTATTTCATTCATATATGATGCTTAATATCAATGTGTTTGGTATATGTTTTCTTCTTACACCCGTATGCAAATGTGCTTGTCCTCATAAAACTATACAGGTATTGTCTCGGTGACTACCAAGTCTTCAAGTTATCAGACCTCTTTGTAATCTTCTGCAGCTAATATATATTTGGCTACACTATATGAGTGGGTAACCATGGCCTGTTTGTGTTTTGCCCAATTCACAGCTCCACCCTCATAGAAAAATATAACTCCAGTAATAGATTTGCTGTTTTGAATGTCTTCAATCCACTTCTAATAGTTGAGGGCTATAGGCAGTCTTAATTTTAAATGTGCAGCCCTTTACAGATATCTTGCTATCCCTTTGACTGCAGTCATGGCTGAATGAATTAGGTTTCTTACATAGTATGCCTCCTACAGTGGCTATGTCAGGAGTGTCTATATGTGTGACTGAAAATGGATGTAACCTCCAGATGACTTTTGTACAAGCAAGCAGTACAAACATACTTTAATTACGGTGTGTAAATATGCATTTATGTGTGAGCATGATGAGTTTCATTGTTTAGGAAAGCTAAAGGTAAGGAATCTTGTATTCCTTTTTTTGGTGTATTTTTAAAAAATCATTTTTTTCAGATTATAGGGTGGGGAGAACTATTTCATTTCCATTTGTTGCTTGGGTAATTACATTGAAGTAATCCAAACCTCCTTATTTATGAGTAGAAATGCATAAACTGGATTTTTGCACTGTGCTGCTTCTTGCTGTTAAAACTGATAGGAGGCTGCTGAGATGCTCAGTGAAAGAGATAGATTTGGATATTTTTTGTATAACCCTAAGTCAGTATTATCATCATCTCTCAAGGATGAAATCATAGAACAACAATCCATACTCTGAGTTGAAATACAAATTGAGTGTGGGTTGTTGAACCATGGGTTGTCTGAGCCTAATCAAGCTAGCAAATCTTAGTTTGTTGGTCACAAACAATCTATGCAGAGAACCCATGGTTTATTGTTGGGTTCTGAAGTGTGCATGGGTTGTGAACTGTGCATAGTTTGTGATTAATGAACCGTGGTCTCTTCACATGATCGAGTTCAAACAGTACAACAGTCCCTATTTCAACAACAACTCATGGTTTAACAGCCCACATTGAATCTTAGTACTAAGTGATTTATTGTGTCATAAGCTTTTGTGGATTTTATCATGTCATAAGCTTTTACACATATGTTTACATTTGTAAAACCTATTATTTAGTGTTTTATGTAAGACTGAAATGGAAGAGAGTCATGTTGATGGTTAGAGTGTTGGACTGAGCGCTCAGGAGATCTGCATTCTAGTCCCCACTCAGTCATGAAACTCACTGGGTTACTTTGGCCTTTACCATAACTTAGATCACATTGTGGGGATAAAATAGAGCTACTTAAGCTACTTTGGATTCCTCACAAGAGGAAAAATGGTGGGCTATAAATGCAATGTAATTAGTATAATAATGCTTGTTTTCAGACTTTCTGCTTTTAACTGATCCAAGCATCATAGGATCTTTGCTTGTTTCAAGCAGGGTAACCTATGTTTTTCAGTTCAGTTTTAACAGGGAATTATCAATAACAAACCCAGGAAGGATTTCATCAGGGCACCCCATGAAAGCAGAAAAGAGACAGTATACATGAGCACAATGGTAACACATCTAGGAATCATAAGCTGAGACATGTTGTTCAAATCTGGCCAGAATTGTGGAAATCATGTTTTATTCCTACTTTACTTGAATTAAACATATTGAGAATAACAATGGATTCCTAAGATCTGTGGATCATTGAACCCATTGGTTTGCAGCTTTCTTTTTTCATCCTGTTCCCTAACCATCTTTATTGCCCCGAGGTATGTTGTGAGCCGCCCCGAGGCTTCGGCGAATGGGGCAGCATAGAAATGTTTTAATTAACAAATAAATAAATAAATAAATAAATATTGCTGCAACAAAGTAACGGCCCAAATGAGATGAGATTCAGGACTGCTTGTGCTTGGGATGGAGTTATGTCTTGGAACAGAACCAGTGGTGCTGGATGAAAAATCAAGAGCAGGAATTTTCAGGATCACAAGGCATAATCCTGTAGCTGACAGCTGTCTTAGTGTGCTGGCTTATTGCAATGGCCTGAACTTTATAACAGTCAAACTGAAGATTCACCTTATTTGTACTTTTGTTTTGCTAGGTAAAGGTAGAGTGTCCTTTGGTGCAGCCATTGGGTTTTTCTGTGTGGCCAGGTTGCTCTGGCAATGCTCTACGGAGCTTTCTTGATGCTTAAATGAGGTAGTAGTCCATTCCTCAAAATCCATAAACAAAGGCACATCCTCAGAGTTTTCAGGTGGAACATAGTACTAGTGGCTCTACTTGGGATGTCAGAGTTTTAGCCTAAAAAGAATTTAAAACAAAAAACAATGATATAGTCCTAGATGTGAGTCTATCTCCACTTTAGAACATTTATGATAATAATATTTACACTTTTATTCAACTGATATTTGTTCATTAAAATGTTCCTAGTCTGTTTAATCTCAAAAAGACTGGATAGAATCAATATTGCCAATGAGTGGAGTTGCACCCCCAGGGAACTCCTCCTGGAGACTGGGGGCACGCAATTTTTCCTTGATAATGGGGGTAATTCTAGTTCTTTTGGTAGATGGCATTTCCCATTGTACAAAAGGTAGGATCCAATAACTCCATTTACCTTTTTAGTGGCAGTGACACAGGGTTTCCACTGAATTCCAGTGAGCTCAGTACAGCAACTTTTAAAAAGTTGTCTCCTGATTAGAGAAAAGATTATTTCCCTGCTGAGCACTGAGACAGGGAACTTCTGCTGAGCAGGGAAGCTCTGAAGGGTATTACAGATTGCTGGGAAAGGTAGGACTGGGTATATTGATATACTCAGAGGATGTGTGTATTTGTGGATGGATAGTATGTCCCTGTGCAGAATCATAGAGTAGTAGAGTTAGAAGGGGACTACAAAGCCATTGAATCCAACCCCCTGCTCATTGGGTTAAAGCATACTTGACAGATAGCTGTCCAGCTGTCTCATAAAGGCCTGCAATGTGGGAAAGCCCATGACCTCCCTAGGCTATTGGTTCTATTGCTGCACTGCTCTAACAGTCAGGGAGTTTTTCCTGATGTCCAGCCAGAATCTACCTTCCAGTAATTTGAGCCTATTATTCTATGTCTTGCACTGTAGCATGATTCACAAGAGATTCTGCCCCTCCTCTGCACAACCTTTCAAATATTTGGAAAGTGCTATCATATGTTCCTTCAATCTTTTCATAGCTAAACACGCCCATTTCTTTTGATCTCTCCTTATAGGGCTTAGTTCCCTGCCTCCTGATCATCGTTATTGTCTTTCTCTGAAACTTTTCCAGTTTGTCCACATCTTTCTTGAGATGTGGTGCTCCAAAATGGACACAATACTCAAGATGGGGCCTAATTAGTGCTGGTTTAAGGGAAACCAGTATATCACATGATTTGAAAGTTGTACTTCTGCTAATGCAGCCCAAAAAGCCTTTGTTTTCTTTGCAACCCTGTTACATTTTTGCCTCATATTCACCTTGTGATCTAGAGCAGTTCCAGGATCCTTCTCACTTTTAGTAATATTGAGCCAAATGTCCTCCATCTTGTAACAGTGCATTTGGTTCCCTTTTCCTAGGTGTGGAACTTGGCATTTGTCCAGGTTTAATTCACTTATTTACTTTCAGCCCAGCACTTCAACATATCAAAATCATAGAGTCATAGAATAATGGAATCATTGTATAGTGGAGTTGGAAGGGGCCAAGAAAGCCATCTAATCCAACCCCCTGCTGTTGTAGGTCACCAATTCATACCATCCCACTTAAATGACTTCAGTTTCACCTTGAATGTTTCTAGCGTGGGAGAGTTCATGACCTCTGTAGGCAACTGGTTCCACTGTCATATTGCTCTTTCAGTGAGGAAACTAGCCTGAATCTGCGTTGTCGCAACTTGAATTGATTGTTCCATGTCCTAAACTCTGGTATCAATGAGAAGAAATGTGAAAGCCTTTGAGGTACTTATAGAGTGATATCATGTCTTCCCTCCATCTTCTCTTCTCATAGCTGAACATACCCAGTTCTTTTGGTCTCTGCTCAAAGGGCAGTGTTTCCAAGCCCTGCATTATTTTTGTTTGAGAAGGTGCCATTGATGAGCACTCTTTGAGTCTGATTTAGCATCCAATTTTGGATCCATCTAATATTTTTTCTATCCACTTTTTCCTAATTTGTTTGTCATAAAGTTGTGGGGCACTGTGTCAAAAGCTTTGCTAAAATAAAGGTAGGTTATGTCCACAGTGCTCCCTCTCTCCTTTTGGGAGGTTACCCAGTCAAAAAATGAGATTAAATTAGTTCAACAGGATTTATTTTTGATAAATCCATGGTGACTTTTATTAATCACTGCATTTTCTTTGAGGTGCTTTTTGACTGACTTTTTAATAGTTTACTCCAGAATATTTTCAGGGATTGATGTCAGACTAACTGGTCTGTAGTTCCCAGGTCCATTTTGAAAATGGGGACAGTGTTAGCCTTTCTCCAGTCATCTGGCAATTCTCCTGTTTTCCAGGATAATAGCCAGTGGTTCTGAGAGTTCCTCTGCTAGCTCTTTTATGACTCTGGGTGTAATTTATCAGGCCTGTGGATTTGAGGGTGTTTGTTTATTTTATTTATTTATAAAATTTGTATGCCATCCAATTATTTGTGTCTCTGGACGGCTTACAGAGTGGATAAATTGACAATCCACTCTGGCTGCAAATTAATAAAATACAACAATAAAATTCAGTATTAAAACATATTAAAATATTGATTAAATTAAAAGGTCTTGACCTGGTGCCAAAAAGCATATAATGACGGTGCCAGGCAGACCTCTCTGGGGAGTGCATTCCATAGTCGGGGTGCCACCACAGAGAAGGCCCTCCTCCGGGTACTCTGTCTTCTAACATCTTTCACAGAGGAGACAGTTTATCCCATCTAGGAGATCGTTGACCATTTGTCTGTCAATCTTGGGCTGTTACCTCTCACTTTCAGCTTGTACTTGCTTTTTGTTGTAGATTTTCTTGTGGGAGATGACTGAGGTGAAGTAGGACTTGGACACCTTTCTCCTTCCCATGTCCAGTTTTGGATATATCTGAATAAGGCTTTCTTGTTTTTCTTAGCATCTCTATTCTCAGATCATTTCCTGCTTTAGTGTTCTTGATGCAACCCCTGCAATTCCTTTGTGGCCTAGCCCTACTTCCATTTCCTGTACATGTTATTTTTTGCTTTCAGGTTATCACTTAGCTCTGCTGTCTTCACTTTTTTTCTTGTTGGACTTGTTTGTAGTTGTGCCCAAAGAATCTTCTTTTTCAAGATTTCCCACCCCTCTTGGAGCCCTTTTCCCTTAAGAGTGAGTTGCCATGGCATGTTCTGAGTTTGTTGAAGTTGGCTTTCTTGAAGTCCAGGGTATGTGTTTGGCTGCAGTTAACTTTTGTCTCCTTTATAATTGAGAATTCAAGTAGCACATGGTCACTTTCCCCCAGAGTTCCGGTGGTTGCTATTTTGTCCACTGGTCACCCCTGTTAGTATTAAATCAAGCATAGCTCTTTCTCTTCTTCCTTCCTCTAACTTCTGCTGGAGGAAGGTGTTAGCAACACATGTAAAGAATTTCTTTGGGGTGCCATGTTTGGAGAAATGGTCTCCCAGCATATATCAGGGAAACTGAAGTCCCCCATGAAGACTACATCATTTTTGTTGGAAGTACTGGCAAGTTTCTTTTTGAAGGTTGTGCCCGTGTCCTTTTTTTGATCTAGTGGCTGGTAATAGATACAAATAACCGTGGGTTGTTGCTGTTGTTGTTTTGCTCCTTTTAAATTAAGCCAGATGCTTTCAGTTGGGCTACTCAGTTCCTCTTCTTATATTTCTGTGCAGATATATGTATCCCTTACATATAGTATGACTGCACCTCCCTTTTGTTCCTTTCTATTTTTCTTGAACAGGTTGTATCCATCAAGTGTAGAGTTTGAGTCATGTGAGTCATTCTACCAAGTTCCAGTTATTTCTGTAAGAATGCAATTGCCCTCATGTACTATGAGCATAAGTTTTTGTTGTTTTGTTAGATTCACTTTGAATCTTGTTTCTGTCTTCCTGGGTATTAGCTATCCCACCCAATTCTGTGTTACCAGCATATTTGATCAGCATTCCCTTTACTTCCTCATCAACATTTTATTAATGATCTGGAAGTGCACTAGTCCCAGGTCTGAGCCCTGCAGTACCCCACTTGTTACCTCTCCCCAGTTTGAGGAGGTGCCATTGATGAGCACTCTTTGAGTCAAATTCACAGCCAACTGTGGATCCACTTAATAGTTGTTCCTTCTAGCCCGCTTTTAGCTAGTTCACGAATCAGGAAAGCATGGTTCTTCTCATTAAAATTATGATTCTTCTAACTCAACATCATCCCACCAAGTTTCAGTAATGTCTTGTCAAATCATATTTACCTTTATGTATTAAGAGTTCAAATTCATTCTGCTTGTTTCCCATACTGTGGGCATTAGAGTATAGTCTTTGAAGCCCATATGCTTCTTTTGGCTTCCTTTCTACACTATTATGAAGACTATTTTGGGGCACTACTATAATTCTTTTCTCTTTTAGATGGTTTGTGAGAGAGGAAGTTGCCATGCCCACTACTATGATGCAGCTCAGAGGTATCCCACATGACAATTCATTCCTTGGGCACCAAAAGATTTTGCTCCCTTTTACAAAGTGGAATTGAAGGAGCAGTATGGCCCTTTATAGAACATGTTACCATATTAGAGCAAATAACAGCACTGAACAGCATGTTGAGGTGTCAAAGAAGGGATCAGTCTCAGTTCATTTCCGCATATGCTGGTTTCTGAAAGGGCAGCCCCTTTGAACTTCACTCTAAGGAGGGCAGTGTTTGAAGTAGTGGTCATATTGCTTTATCAGAATTCTGACCTTAAAGGCATTTTTAAATAGCAGCAGTTACATTGTCAAGATGACTTTCAGAGCTAGCTGCTCCATCTTCCTGTCCCCATTTGTGTATCTCCTCTTCAACAAGATGATTTTTCACATAGATTTGCCATTCCTTCCCAAGTATTTCACAGGACTTGGGAAGTTTCTCTCCTAATATTTTGTGTGAAACTGATGCATTAACAAGAAAAAAAGAACTGCATAAGCTGGATGGTGCTGTGCTTTTATTTATACAGAACATTTCCCTCACATTAACCTAGAGCCCCTGTTTCTATTATTTCATTTAATCTCAGAGGCCAAGAAGTTGTTCAGATTGACCATTTAAGAGGTTTAACATTATTTTAAATTATGAAACTTTAGAGAAGCAAGCTTTTGTGCGTATTACAGCCTATTGTATCAGTGGGGTACCCACTTTAGTGGCATTCTTGAAGAATGAATTTGTAAGGTCAACTGGTTTTCAGTTCACAGCTTTTCTAGGCATATATTCTATTATTTACTTACATGAAACATTTTCATCCCATCCTTTACAAGGGTCTCAGGACAGTATTCTTTTGATACTCTGCTTGATAGGTGCAGTTTTGAGGAGATAAATTATGCAAAATAGAGTTGTTCCTTAAGATCTATGCCTCTTAACTCTCACCGTGCATTGGTCCTGTCCTTACAAATCCTGAGGTATCTGGGATTACTTCTGTGGACAAGGAGAAAAGTAATTTAGTTATTGTGTATTCCTTTTCCACTTAACTTATTAAGCTTATTCTATTCACCTCTTGTTCAAGAGAGCCAAACACCATAAAGGTTCAGCTTTTGTCCTTTCCCCCTCTCTTCTCTTTTCCAGTTTTCAGTTGCCAATCAGCATGAATTTTGTGAATTGTTAAGGAACCACTATAGGGTTTGGAAATTCTTCTGGTCTTCCAGCCTGGTCTGGGAGGGTAAAAGGATGACTCTTCCTCCAGTGGAGGATCAGTTGAAGTTGTTAGACCCAGCTCTCCATTACATAAAGGGGGAGGAACTTCCTTCCAAACGATCTAGAATTATCTCCATGAGTTACAGAAAACAAGAGTACACGGTAATTAATCTCCATGTTTCATAATTGCTCCTCCCATCCTGTAGTCTCCTCTGCTCCTTTGTAAAGCCTGCCTGGCAGCTGTAAGGACAAGGAACATTTGGAAAAAAATGGGTTTTCCTGCCCTTGTTCCTCCCTTCAAGCTTCTGCTTGTCGCTAGTCCCATCTTCAAAGCAAAGGAACCCTTTTGTTCATGTCAGGGTAACTCTGGGTGCAGTCCACTGCTTTTTTTTTAAGTCAAACATATTAACTGTTCTGTTCAGGTAGTATGAAAATAATAGGGTGATTTGTACAGTGACATTTCTGCAGCGCAAACAATGTATTTGGAAAATTTGCCTTTCATTTCCGGGCCTTCATTCTTAGAACTTAATGGGCAGAGGTCACAGCAGGTGCTCCTTATGGCAATTGGGCCCAAACTGTACTGTACTGTAAACAATTAACTAGTAGATTTAATTGTGACTAAGAACTAAGAACTGATATAAAATATGAATGAAAGAGCAGAGGGTGGATGTGCTCGCAGTGATCTGGCCAATAAGGACACTGCCCACCATATTTTGCAGTGTCTGAACTATTTTCAAAGGTGACTATTCACATAATGTCTTATTGCAACCATTCTTCAAGGTCAGGCCATAACGGATTACAGTTGCCAGGTTCTAGTTCAACAGACTTCGTGGATCTGACAAATACTCAGTACTACTTTCTAGACTTGCCTGGTTGAAAGGAGAGGGAAAAAAATTAAAGCCACCCTTTTACAGGCATCAAAAGAATATTAAATATTTTAAAATTTGTAATGACCAAGTGCACATTTCTCTATAGTGTTTTGCACCATATTTATTACATCTGGGGCTCAATCCTATGAATGTTGAGAGAGAAAAATGTTCTGCAAATTCCAGACTGGCTGAGAGACTTGCAGATTTTTTTGCCTGCCTAAACATTCATGGAGTTGCATCCTTATGCATATACATCCATATACGTGAGCTGTAATCTTTTATATACCGTACAACATTAACTTATCCTACCTCCTTTACAGATGTTCAAGAATATTCCAGAAAAGGAAGAAACTTCTGTTTAACACTGCATCAACTCAGATGCCTTTCCAAGCTTATAAACCTGTTTTTGTTGATGGAAGAAAAGGTTGAAGAACTGTCTTCAGAAATGCTGTTATTGCCAAACTTTTTAGAGAATAAAAATGTTCAAGGTAATGTACATTTTTACATTCTTTCCTCCAAAAGAATTGTCTCACAGAAATTCAGTAGGATGAACAATTGGTGATGGGAAAATAGTATACCTTCTTATTGATCTCATAACTTCAGTTTCTTTCTGGTGTTTATATAATACTGGAAATAGTTTTTCTCCATCATGTTTTTTAAAATTAATGGAATTATCATAAATTTGAACTTAAGTATTCAGTATAAGTAGAATTAGCATAAGCATATTTTGTAAGATGAAGGAGGGGTTGTTTTCAATTACCAAAATATAACTTGAGGATTACTCAGAGTGGGGAACTATGAGTTGAACACTTATTATAAAAAACAGCAACCTATATGTGAGGAGAGAGAACAGCAATATCCTAATAGAGGCCATGTGGGAAGGAATGGCCAGTTGTTAATCTGCTGAGAAATCTAGAGGCAATACAAAAGTACAGTGGTAGATTACCTTGGCTGATGCTACCACATTTCTATTAAAAAAAACTGCACAGTTATTAAAAGATAGCAGAACAACTGGATTGTTTTATCAGTGGAATTTTCCAGCATAGAATAAATTTGAGCTCTGAGCCATTTTTCTGTTGTGAAATGGCTCTGATTAGCCGTATACTTAAGTTGTTCTAGTTAATTACAAAACACAAAAAAGAGAGCATTAGAACAGGAAGTTTGTTGTTCTTTGTTCAGCATATGATATGGAAACTTCAGACTTGATGCACAGAATGTTTGTAAAACTCCATCAAAAATAGTTATTCAGGAAATTCCTCTTATTTTTGCCAAAGGTAGTATCTGAGTTTTAGCTAAACCAAGAGTTTTCTTGGCCATCATTTTTTCCCTAGACCTAGTGATGACAAAGAGCAATGGCTGCATAAATTGGATGTAAGAAGAACACTTAGGGTTTATCTCAGAATAATCAAAGATTTCAGATCTTCTAACAGATTGTTTGTACTCTTAGGGGGTCTTAAGAGGGGTCAAATGACTTCTAAGAGTTCCTTAGCTAGATGGTTAAGGAACTGTATTAGGAAGGCGTATGTAGTTAAGGGTAAAGTGGCTCCCAGGGTTTGTAAAGCTCATTACACTAGGACTATAGCTGCTGCTTGGGCGGAGAGGTCGAAGGCTTCCACATTGGAAATTTGCAAGGTGGCCACCTGGGTTTTTCTTCATATGTTTTCATAGCATTATCACTTGGATGTAGTCTCTTCTGCAGATTCTGCTTTTGGTAGGAGGTTGCTTGTGAACCAAAAGAAAAAGAACTGTGAAGAAAGAGAGAAACACATAGTTCACACTACTTCTAGCTGCCATCAAGACAAGTTCCTTTGCAGTTTGCACAATGGCAACCTATGAAGGCCAATTTAGGTGGTTGAAGAAAGAAGCACAACTCAAGGAAGTACTGCCCATTGATGCTTTCTGATTGTAATCCCATGGCGGACAATAGCACCAAGGGACACAGTAGAAATAAAGTGAACAGTATTTTAAAAAAATATGTAAAAGGCGTACTAAAGTTATCTGCAGTTTTTTAAAAATAATTCAGCCTGAGTCCTCTGGAACTGAATACATTTTGGTTCTACTACTATAAAATGCATATGTTCATGTAGAACAGTATTTTCAAAAACATTTCATTTAATTTCAGTATGTTCATTTTCTTCCTGCAGTTACTTTTTTATACTCAGAAATGGAAGTGCTTTTCACTGAGAGCACCATGTATATAAATTATCAAATTCCAGACAGAACAAATAGATGAATACTGTTCACAAGAAAAGCAGTCTGAAAAATATTGTCAGTTACATGAACGTAAACACTATTAGAAATACATGGATTGGAGCTCAAGGTCTGATAAATTTCTACCTCAACGCCAATTTGATATCCCTGCCTCTTCCATGAAAGGAGTATCACCAGGGAAGCCAGTTAACAATTGTAAAATTCAGCAAAAAATATTTTTTCTAAGAAAAAAGAAGTATAATCTAACTTCCAGTCTCTGCTTATCCATACCTAATAGAAAACTGAACAACATGTGAGCATGGGATTAGTATTATCTTGTGGCACTGAGAAGAATTAACCCTTTCTTTGCTCATTCTTGGTTCTGTTCTTCTTGATTTACACTACAATCAAATTAGTGGAACATCCATACAGACCTAGTACAATTTGTATGAGAGCTGATCTTTTGAAGGAACCTGGAACATTCAGCAGCAGCCATGGATAAAGCAGAACATCCTTATTTAGAATGTTTGGCCAAATTATATTCTCCTTCCGGTATGCTTTCTCTTTCCTCTGGTCTTTCAGAAGTCTCTTGTTGAGATTTTCAAAAACATCTAACACACTTTTCATCTTCCTCTCACTTTTTTTTATTTCAGCAAGGAAGGTGAACTTTAGACAGATCTGATAATGAGTGCCAAGAAAAGCTTTTTCCAGTGGAGCTCTTTGAAACCACTCTGGGCAAACTTGTCAAGGCCTTAGGTTTTCAAGTTTTGCCTCAGGGGACTGGAAATATTTGCAAAGGTCTTTCCTTAACAGATTAAGAAGAAATCTATTACTTCATATAAATCTCTAGAAAGCAGTATAAAAGAATTACATGATCAGATTTGCAAAGTCATTGCCCTAATGGGTAGCTTTGAAGTCAGATAGACATTATATTGTCTCTGTGTGTGGATCCTAAAGATAGCAGCAGCTTCTCTAATAAAGATTATTTTTAAGAAGCATGATGAATAGAAAGTAGAGTTTCATGTGAACATAGTAGTCAAATATATTATTTTTATTAGCTTGGTAGAAAAGCTTAGAATCGTATAACAAAGTAAGACTTGCTGATCTTCCCCCCTCCCTGCTTAAAATGATAATAAATTTTTAAACATTTCTTTTCTCCATGACTCGTTCATATTTCCATGACCAAAACAAGATAAAAGGTTTTTGTTTGAGCATGAAGATCCCTTTAATCATTATATTTGCTTGCTTTTCAAAAAGATTTTACTACTAAATTACTAGATATAGAGAATATGTTAATTTCACTTTAACTGTATTTATTGGAACTGTATTCTTTTCTCTATTCCTTATATGGAAGAAGTGGTACAGCCACTCAGGTAATGGAAGGGTAACAGCCAAAATAACAGCCAAAAACAGGGAAGCATATGATTGACTGTCAGTTGACTATTGGGGTAGACACATTCAATCATAGGAACATCCTGGCCAATGAGAGTCCTACCCCAATGTGATGTTCATATCTTCCAGAAGAAGCAGCACCCAACAGTCATCATCGTCACCTGCACAGAGGCCTAAGGCATGCTCACCTACCCAAGGGAATCCACATGCTGGTCATAAAAAGAGAAAGGGAGAAAGAGGTTTCAAAAAAGAAAATTAAAACAAATGAAAGGGGTGGAACATGGTGGCAGAATGGAACAGGGAGCAAGAGTTCTGTACAATGATGGTGGACAGTAGGGTGTTGCATCACCTGGTGCTTTCTTCCATCTCATCTGCCTAGTTTAAGCCTCTGGACAGGGAAAATGGACCAACATCAGACATTTAGCACCATGTGAAATCATGAGCAGGTGTTTGCTATCAGAGGTGATAACAAGGCCTGCATTCCAGTACTGCAGTAGCTTACATTTCAGACATGTGGTTCCTGTGGGAATCTGCCAGCCTCCCCTGTAAGCCTGCTTATCAGTAGGTTGCTTAGTTACGGCTGCACTTGCTAGGCTGAGAAACTTTTCTGTTAGTTTTCCTAGGGCTAGGCTTCATGGCATTAGGAGCAAATATATAACTAGGTGCTTGGGCAAAACTCCTCTTTGTTCAGAGATTTTGCCCAGACCAGTAGACTTTGTTGACTGTCTGTTCCAGCTGATAGGAGTCTTGCTGATTAATTTGCTGATTCAAAGCATGCTAGCATTGTAAGTTCTTCATTTTACTCAATAGATTTCTTTGTAAGCTAACCTAGACCTGGTGTATCATTTTCCTTCGGATTCCAAAAAAACTTGAGCCCACTGTAGGGGGTATAGCATGTGGGGAGGGGAAGTATAGTTAAGATGCAAGCTATACTGACTCCAGCACCTTCAGATAGTCGGCTTCCCAACAAAGCTAGTGGTGAATGTTGCAGGTTGCCGTGGTGCAGCTACACACACTCTCATAGTGTGGCTATAGACACACTTTGCTTCAGAGTCTTCTTGTTGCATGTCACCTGGTGACCTAAGCTATGGTCCAGCTATGGTCCAAGTTATAGGGACATCTCCATCCCTTCCAATCATGTTTTTCAGATCTCATCTAAAAAGTGGGGATTACTCGTATTACATGTAATTTGCTGTGTATTTTTGTCCTCTCAATGCTGTATAACAGCACATTGTGTGGAAGGAAGGGATTAATATGCACATTTCCCAGAATTTCTACTCATACCTTGCAGGCTTCACTTAGGTAAGGCAGGGTTAACCTGCACCCTCCAGGCTGCTCTTCCCATATCAAGCAGCCTAGCTTAGCTGCTTGACTATCATGGAGAGCCACAAAGCCTCTCTACCTCTAAACAGGCATGTAATGACCTCCAAATAGTTTTGTTATTTTATATTGTGATTATAAGAATTAATGCATGCTAAAATATCAGAGTTAACATTCGTGCATGCAAAACTTTTGTAGAGCTTGGAAGGGCTGAAACTTTGTTCACCTGTATTATTTGCCCTTGAAAAGTTTAAGTATGGAACTTAAAAAGGAAATTTGTTGATAACCTGCATTTTACTTTTTGTCAGTATTTCCTTAGAACTTGCTGAATATCTTTTTAGAATAGTTTCCTTTAATTTAATTTTGAATTTTAATAAATAGAACATAAACAAAGAAAAATAAATACATACATAAAATAAAAAATTACAGTTTTGAAGCATAAAGTTTGATTATATGCATGGCAATAAATACATATGCAAGATACACGCATGCGCGCGCACACACAGACACACACACATGGTTTCTTGGACATAATTATGCATAGAATTCAAGAAAGGCAAAAACAAATGTATTTGTTCATTTATATCTAAAGGCTACCTGTTCAAAAATGGAAAGAAAGCATTAAGTCCTCCACCCACTGTAGGATTGAAGATGGTGGTTTGTCCTTCCAATGTTGCAATATTAGGCTTACAGCAGTTAAAAAGGTGTGGATAATGCATTTACACTGACCTTAAATTTCAAGAAGCAGGTAGAAAATTGGGAACATGCATGTCTGTATATCTTTTTAAATGATACTGATATATGTTACAGGAACTTTTTCATGAATTTTGTCTTAAATTTGATCCTATTTATCATGCTGCACAGGAGTTCTGAAGAAAGCTGGACAGGGAGAGCTTTTAATAGGGGAAAGTAAAGCAAATGAAACTGGTGTGCTTCCTGAACAGTTACTTCCGCTAAAAAAGGTGAGTAACATCAAAATTAATAAGTCAAGCACTCAAAGTCATATTTTCAGTTCCATCAGTATAGACGAGGGCCTGTTAATATATTTATTATGGATCCCAATTACCTAGATGTTAATATTTCACAGGACTTACATAGAAATTAGTCTAAACTTTGGGATGATCCATCCTCCTCTGGTCAGTAGGGAGGACCAATGTCCTGCTAGTGTTCCCCTGTAGGGGGCTATCCTAGATTTCCAGATGGGGCTTGCCCTGCTGGCAGGCAAAATGGGCCTTTGCTCATCTTCTCACTCACCTCATTTTTTAAATGTTTGCAGGTTCTCTCATCCCCACTGAACATCGAATTTATTTTAGGGCAGGGAAATCTCCATGGGGAATTAAGAATCAGCCTCATTTCCACCCCTCCCACCTCCCAGGATCAGATAGATCATTATAGGGTATTTTTGCACCCTTCCATTTGCAGTGGATTGCACTGGCTAGAGGATATCGCTAAGAATATATTAATTCACATGCCCTCCTGAAAATAAAAATTCACAAATTATATAAAAGATTATAAATATATTTTATAAATATAAATTTCCTATATATAAGTGCTCATATTACTTAATGTTTGCAAAGACCAAAGTGAAGAAAAAATTCATAAAGAAAAGTTTGTGAATATAAAAGAGGTGGCTAAACCATTCTGTAGTGACAGCATTAAAAGAACAAAGCCACTATTTGAAGGACAAAAGATATGGATCTGTCACTGCATAAGGTTTTATTTAATGTTCCAGATGTTTCTGTATTTGAATATATATATATATATCTCCCATTACCCATTTCTGCTTAAGTTTGGAATTTGTGATTGTCATTTTCCATATTAAATATTAATGTGCCTATTATCCTATATGGAAAATCTCTTCTTTTAATTTCTCATGGTTGATATAAATAGGAAACAAACTTCTGTTTTTGCAGTTAGTACACAACAACAGTTGTACTGCTGCAACAACCTTAGAGCAAACAAGAGGGACAGTTCATCCTTCACTTTCTCTGAATACTAATGGACTTTGATTTATAGAACTTTTAAGTGATACTTATCAAAAGTAATACATCACATTCAAATAATGTTTTAAGCAACTAGCATCATCTGTTTAATATGATGTAATATGTTTGGCTAAAACTCAACAAGGCCAAAGGGCTCATTAATCTGTTCATCAAAAATTCTTATTTATATACATATGGTCTCAAACTGGAGGGAGGTAACTAGTGGGGTGCTGCAGGGTTCAATCCTAGACCCAGTGCTCTTCAGCATCTTTATTAATAATATAGATGAGGAAGTACAAGGAAAGATGATCAGATTTTCAGACAATACAAAACTGGTTGGAATAACAAACACCCCAAAAGGCAGAATGAAGACTTAGGGCAATCTTGATAAACTGAAATGCTCATCTGAAAGTAGTAGAATGAGATTGACTAGGGACATGTGCCAAGTCCTCCACCTAAGAAAAAGAAACCAAATGCATTGATACAAAATGGGGAATACATGGCTCAACAGAAATGAAAAAGAAAAAGACCTTGGAGTAATTGTGGATAACAGGCTAAAGATGAGCCAACAATACGATACAGCTGCAATATGGGCAAATGCTATTTTGAGATGCATTAATAGAACTATTACTTCCAAATCGTGAGAAGTACTAGTTCCCTTATACTCCTCATCTGGAATACTGTGTCCAGTTCTGGGCACTAAGATTTGAGAAAGATGCAGAAAAATTAGAAAAGGTCCAGAGGAGAATAACAAATATGATGCAGAGTTTGGGAACACTGCCTTTTGAGGAGAGACTGAGAGAACTGGGCATGTTCAGCCTTGAGAATAGAAGTTGGAGGGAAGACATGATATCATTCTATACGTACCTCAAAGGCTGTCACAAAGAAGATCAAGATTTCTTCTCACTGATACCAGAGTGTAGGACATGGAATAATAATTTAAGTTGCAACATCTTAGATGTAGGCTAAATATCAGGAAAAGTTTCCTCACTGACAGAGCAATGTGACATTGGAACCAGTTGCCTAGAGAGGTCAAGGGCTCTCCCATGCTAGAGACATTCAAGGTAAAACTGAACCATCATGTAAGTGGGATGGTGTAAACTAGTGTCCTGCAACAGTAGGAGGTTGGGTTTGGTGGTCTTCCAGGCCCTTTCCAGCAATACTATTTTATGATTAAGATTCAGTGTTCTTCTTAGGGGGAAAAGATCATAGGGCCTTATGACATCAAATGGATCACAGAAATGACCAAATTGGGTTACTGTTCCCAATGCTAACATCAGAGAATAACTAATTATTATGCCACAAGGTTTTATGTCCTTAGCAAATTATTGCCTCTAAATTGGAAAGAATAGGGCAGTATATATGGCTTTGGGTGAACAAGGTGTTAAAAAGCAAGTCATTCAGATATTAAAGATCAAAGGAATGATCCTATGCCCTCTAGACTTTGTCTGAGGGGCCATAGGATAATTTAGATTTCCAGCTCTTAGGTTGGAAGCAATACTCAAACCACAGAGCTGGAAATAAAAACTCCGACACACACACACCTCTCCATCATCTTTCAGCTCATACAGAAAGAATTGTGCTGGCTGCTGTCTGAGGTTGAGAAAATGACCTCAGAGAGGCATAGAAGAAGTCATGTTGTGGGAGGAGAGAGGGGTGGCCAGGATAAGATGTATTCTGAAACTGCTCTAACCTACTTTCTCCTCTTAGATGCTATCACTGGGTGGATGGAAATGACTGTCTAGCAATAAGATTGTCTCTGCTGTTCCTCTCATTCTGCATTGACCGAGTGAGGTCTGGGCCATATGCATTTCCATAGGACTGACCCCTTAAAAATATAATCAAATTAATGTTTGCCATGCTGTATGCTTTTATTAGCATAAGATGGTTGAAGCCACCTCTACAAGATGATAGTATGGGCCTCAGCCTCTTCCCCCAAACATGACATGACAGCAAAATGTAGAAAAGAATCTTTTCCTGTTAAACACATCTAGAAAGGGCAGGACCTTAGAGCAGTCCAATAAGCTGCAATAGAGGAGTAAAATCCTATTTTGAAATGAGAATCAGCAGACAAATCATGGATCAATCAGGAGAAGAAGAATCAAACATGACATCCACAGTGACAAAGAAGTAAAGGACAGTAACAAGTTTCTCACTGAAGTATTGAGTCAAACCTATGCTGAAAACTGACTTTCATGCTAGGGTGGAAAATTTCACTCAAGCCACTCAAGGAAAAAAAAATATATTGGAGTGCTCAAATGCAGCACATGATAGTTCTATTTAATCAACTAAAGCCTTAGAAATCCACCCTGCTCTCAAGGAGAACTAGTGACCCTTGAAAGATATACCTACTCTAAGAATGTATTATCAGCTGCTGTAATAGGCAAAATAGGTGCTGGGGGACTATGGCTCTGCACCATGGCAGCTATGCCATGGAGTACCGCAGGAGTCCATTTTGTCCCCTTTGCTGTTTAACGTCTACATGAAACCACTGGGAGAGGTCATCAGGAGGTATGGGCTGCGGAATCATCAGTACGCTGATGATACCCAGCTCTACCTCTCGTTTTCCACTAATCCAGGTGAGGCAGTGGCTGTGCTGAACCGGTGCCTGGCCGAGGTTATGGGCTGGATGAGGGCCAATAAACTGAAGCTCAATCCAGACAAGATGGAGGTCCTGTTGGTTGGCGGATCGGGCTTCAGTGAGGGTGAATTGAACCTAGTCCTGAATGGGGTTGCACTCCCTCTTAGGGACAAGGTTCGCAGCTTGGGAGTGCTCCTCGACCCAGAGCTTTCACTGGAAGCTCAGGTGACAGCGGTGGCGAGGAGCGCTTTCTTTTAGCTTTGGCTGATCCATCAGCTGTGCCCCTACCTGGAGTACAACTGCCTGGCGACAGTGACACATGCATTGGTGACTTCCTGACTTGACTTCTGTAACGTGCTCTACGTGGGGCTACCCTTGAAGATGGTCCGGATAGTTCAGTTGGTTCAAAATAGAGCTGCCAGGCTGCTGACGGGGACTGGGCGTTATGTTCACATGACTCCAGTCCTCCGTCAGCTTCACTGGCTTCCCATTGAAGTCCGGGCCCAATTCAAGGTGTTGGAGATGACCTATAAAGCCCTAAACGGCTTGGGTCCTGGTTATCTGAAGGAGCACTTACTTCCAAGTATGCCCGCCCGCCCGCCCCCTGAGATCTGCGGGAGAGGCGCTTCTCTGGGAACCCTCTGTGAAGGAAATTAGGAGGGTGAGTACTCGGAGGAGGGCTTTCTCTGTGGTGGCTCCCAATCTATGGAATGCACTCCCCAGAGAGGTCCGCCTGGCGCCGTCGTTATTTGTTTTTTGGCGCCAGGCGAAGACCTTTTTATTCAAATGTCATTTTAACTGGTAATAGTATTTATTTATTTTATTCTTTGGCCAGGGCGACTTAATTTATACTGTTAATTTATATTATTTTAACGAAGTTTATTTATGTTTGTGAGCCGCCCTGAGGCTTCGGCAAATGGGGCGGCATAGAAATTTTCTAAATAAATAAATGGTCTGGCATAACTATTCAGATGTTGGATCTTTCTATCATCTAAGGTAGAAATGCAAGATTGTTTAGACATTAAGACAAACAATATTTGAAGAATGTAAAAAGGTTTATTAGAATAATTCAAGTTTGACCCCAAATTTCCCTTTGTTGGTAGGGAAACAAAGATATTCCATGTAAAGAAGCAATATGTTTCATGTTGATTGCTGCTCAACAAGTTATTACACTTAACTGGAAGAATGAAAAAAAGAGGAGACAAAACTTTTTTACCAGTTCTGGTTCCTAGATTGTTTAAGAAATGAAGTCAGCCCCAAAGGAAAAAAAAAACAAAAAACTTAAATTCTGAGAGTTGCTGAGACAATTTTTCAGGAAGAAGTTCCACACCTGTTGGGGAGGGGGACAAAGACTTACCTTAAGTTCTTCTCACATGCAAAGATACTACTTATATAAGAACCTGCTCCTTTTTGTTTGTTTCTTATACGATTTTTCTTATTCATTTCACTAGGGCTTACATAGGAAACGTATCAAGTAAGGTTGCGATGTACAGGGCTTTTTTTGTCATAGAACGCACCGGAATGGCGTTCCGGCACCTTTTTTTCCAATGGATTTTACGAAGTGATTTTGAATAGTAGCAGATCAGCAGCAAACATCATTAACATAGTGTCTGCAGGCTGCTTTTGTGTCTGCTATCTGCTATCTGATAGTGAGATAGTGAGGGCGGGCGCTGCTCTTGGCTTGGGACGCTGCTCTGCTTGGAATTGGTGTGTGTGGTTGTGCGCTTACTGCTGGCGACGTGAGTTCTGGCACCTTTTTTTTACAAAAAAAGCACTGGTGATGTATGTCATTTTTAAAAACCCTGTTCAATTTTTGTTATTTACCTTTATATTTCAGTCTGCCATGCTAGAGTTTGGCTGGAGAAATGCATTTAGAGACCTGTCTTCTTCAGTAGCACATTGTATAACAATTGTAGTTGAAGATTTTTCCAGTAAAATTCTGCAGTATGAACAGAATGAACAGACTTCAGCTACCTGCTATGTGATGCATCTTGTATATGTAAAGCCCATGAAGGAATCCTGGGGTGTAATACATGAGAGGGAACAACCAAAACAAATTTCCAAGGTATGTATGAAAAGATCTGAAATGTTACATGGCTGGGGAAAGTCAGATTTATTTTCCATTCGCTGAACAAGTTGCATTTCCAGTAATACCCAAGGATCCAAATGTTTGGACTCAGTAACTGCCATAGATTATTTAATAGTACTTTATAGACTATGGTTATAAAAAAGAAAACAAACTTAACATTTACCAGGGACTTTTTTTGAAATTTCATTAAACACCCCTAATTTATCTCCTATAGGTGAGGACCTATGAAATTTGGAGAGGGATGGTAGAAACATATTCTCAGACATTGGCATGCCACATTACTGATTCCCCAGGGAAAACTAATCAGTTTCTGCTAAAAAAAAAAAAAAGAGAGAGAGAGAGATACCACCGGGGAGGAAAACTCTAGAAAAAACACATAGATGCAAAAGGCGTTCTTCAGATCTGCCTTGAACATGGGAGATAAATTGGAAGCTCGAGCACGGAGCTGTGGACTGGGGACTGAAGAGTTTGGGGTTGTGAATGGAACAGCCAAAATTAAAAACAACAACAACAACTCCATAGAGAGTAAAGAGTCTTCTCTTTGCATCAGTTCTCTCCACACTGTGGACCAGTTTATATATCCAGCAGATAAAAATGGCAAAGCTTGTCCTGTATGCCATGCTTCAGTGTTGCCTTATTTATAAATAAAACTGAACATACAAGACAAACATGTCAAGAATAGTTTAACCTAGACGTTGTCCTGACATTAAGTGAGATTTTCTTGTGTGTATGTGTGTGTGTGTCGGTGTGTGGATGTTCTGAAGTCTTAAGTGTCCAGTTTTACCACTTATTTTTCTGAATATATAAACTGGCTTTGTGAAGCCACACTCTGTATTAAAAGTTCTACATCTGTGAAGTTTGCAACAAAATGCAGAAGTAGGTTTATATCATTGCTATTTTTCTCTCTACTGAAATATTGGTGTATTGCCTACATTATATAAATGTTGCAAGCTGCTTCAAGGAGTTGAGAGTAAATGTACCAAATCAGTGGAAATTTCATAAAACAGACTTAGAGTGGGGAAATACGGGGGATTTTCTCTCTAGCACTGCCACCACTTATGAAGAAACTGCTTCTTCATAGGCTACCAGTCTGTTCCCAGGTAGAATTCAAAATGCTGGTTATAACCTATAAAGCTGCATGTAGCTTTGGACAGGGCTATTTAAAATACTGCCTTACAACCCTGCTTGGTTCTGTAGAACATCTTAAGGCCCTTCTTCCAGGACCACTGCCCTCAGAGGTGTCTCCCTGAAAGAGGGACATTACAGTCATTGCTCCCATGCTGTTGAACTAGCTAGGTTTGTTCACTTTTTTCTGTCTTTCCACTGGCTAGCAAAGATCCTTTTTACTCAGGAGAGTTTCTTGGGTGCTATTTTTATTTTTTATCCAATAATTGTCAAGTTTTATTGCATTTCTTTTTACTTTTTTAATCCATGTTAATTATATGTGTAACCTGCCTAGAGAATCATTATTTTTGGTAAAAAGCTGGGATACAAATCAAATAAATTTATAAGTACAACCTCCTGATAACTGTGTATGAGATGGTTCCTTGCACTAGACAAAAGATAAACTATGAAACAAGTTGGTTTACTGAAAGGCTATTTTGTATACAATGTAATACTAATATTTACTTTGAGGTGTTCAAAAGTCACACAAATTACACTGTTGCAGCTACAAGCCTCTTAGACTTCTTTTACTGCAGGCCATATTCCCTAAGCCTCCACATAAGCCAAATAACTAACTAACTAACAAACAGGTCTAGCTCTGACTTCAAAAATGCTTCCTGTTGTTTTTCTGGCTGCTTGGACTATTCATCAGGGTTTAAGGCATACTTATGTAACCTTATTCTTGAAGGATTTTAGGGCAGCTTTCTTGAATAACACAGGCACTAACTCTTTTATTTCCCCTCTGTTTTCTCTTAGTCCTTCTGTAACAGCAGCACAACTTATCTCTTATTGATTAATAATCAACTCCCTCAGTAACTGATTCAACTCTGTACTGTCAACTGCCATTTCTCAACTGCCTTTAGTCATATTACTAGAATTCCTACCCAATCAAAATTGCAATTATCTGCTCCAGGCCCTATCTAAAAATATTACAAATGATCATCTGTTTCTCTTCCCCCTTTGTAACACTACCAGGCAACTGCTACTAAAGCATACTAAGAATATCACCTGGTTGTCTGCACTCTGTGCAGCTGTGGAAATCATAATGGTTTTCTATACAGAAGAGATACCATCTGTGAAGTATCCTTTATCTTTCAAGTTTTTCCAACTTTAAACAGAAAAAACATGCACTTGGCTAAAAGTTGTGTTTTTGGAGTTTAGTCTTTAATATTAGAAAGTGAAATGAGCATAAAACGTATAGTTGTCTTGTGCCAAGCATAATACTGTTGTACTGCTGATGCATTGAAGAATGCTGTCAAAGTAAAATAACTGGATGCCACATTTATATTCCTTAGTTTTGTAATGACATTATGGAAGAACTTGACACATTGCTTCCTCTGGCTCTGGCGTGCAGAGATGAATCTCTTCAGGAAATTAGAGCAACTTTTGTGGAGGCCTGCTGCAAAGTAGCAACAGCTGTCCTGATGAGGTTGGAGGAAAGAAGTAAAGATGTCCCTTCCAGAGCTCCACTACAGAACCTCTATACTATTCTCTCCACGGCAGTGCATATCTGTCAGCATTTTAAGACATACCATGATTTAATGAAAGAGCCCAGTGGAAAGTGAGTTTCTTCCATTCTATTGCTTACACATACCCATAGATGCATGTAAATGAAACCATTATGTTTAAGTGATGCAACAAATTTCTTTTATCAAAAACCTCAAACTGAAAACCATATTACTTCTACTCCTTTAATATTTTTTTTCTCTTTCCATTTCTTTTCTGATCTACTATACCAGAGTTTTCATCCTCCACATGTTACCAAGACATTTGAGTGGCATCTCAAACTTAGCATAGAATTATAGAATAGTAGCGTTAGAAGGGTCCTGTAAGGCCATCAGGTCCAACCTGCTGCTTAATGCAGGACTCCAAGGTAAAGCATCACTGACAGATGACTGTCCAACTGCCTCTTGAATGTCTTCCATGTGGTAGAAATGCTATTATCTGTGAAGCGTCAACTGGCCCTCTCTGGAATGGTGCCTGATTAGTGTCTTCTACATTTCAAGGATACACACATGCTGATACCTAGAAAAGAAGGTTTCTCTCTGGTCCAGCTATGTGTTAATCTTTTCATGATTTTATCCATGAAAGTTACAGCTATTGATTTGTACTTCACCAATATCTCACGTGTGTGGAAGCTATACTTCTATTAATGCAGATAGAATCACTCCTATTTCTTTCTAAGCCTTCCTGTATTTAGTGTACTGTGTTCCCTGTAGGCCCCATCAACAGCATCATCTAGCTAGTTGACCAGACAGGAAGACTTAGCTCTGATTATGCCTTTTTTGCTCCCCATAGTTATCTTTTCTCAAGGGAAATTTAAATAATTGATTTAGACAGAAGTCCTAAGTAAGCTCCATTCTGTACAGTGGAGATTACTTCTATTTAATTATACCTAATATTGTGGTTTGTACTGTCAAGTTACCATTTTTGCAGCTTTCTAATTTTCTGATCAAGGTGGCATAATAGTTGGTTGCTATAAAAATGAAAAATAGTTAAAGTATCTATACTGCTCATGAGCATAGATAAAAATCTTAGGTCATGTAACATTTTGCATACAGAATATTTAAAATGTTTGGTTTTAAAATGTTTATATTTTGAAAATTTGTATTGTATTTTGTTGTTTTATTTCTATGAACTGCTGTAAACTGTCCAGCAAGCTTCAGCTTTTGTATATTATAGAAATGAAATTTTAAAATTATGAATAAGCATATTTCTGAAGAATTTCTGTTTGGCACTGTATACAGATGATACTAAGCAAAGCCACCTACTGGAAAACCATGGCCACCCATCCTCCTTCTCATGTGTGTTTAGAGATCTGCTGCAAAAAAAAAAATAATAATAATAATTGACTTCTCTTGCTATTCTGACCATGTGACATCCTTTGTCAAATCCTTTACTGGCTTTCTGACAACTTCTTCTTAGCCTTCGTGCCTGATGGTCACCCCTTTCTTAAAATATTTTGAACTTTTTCTCATTTCTTTAACCTGAGGAAATGAGAAAATAAATAACTGTAATAAAATTATAGTTAGAGTTGCATCTCAACTGGGCAGTTGGTGTAACTCACTTAATGATTTGGCTTTATCAGTTGGAAAAGATGCAGAGAAGGGCAACAAAATTGATCAGGGGAGTGCAGCAGCTCCCCTATGAGCTGCGGCTATGACAATTGTGACTGTTCAGGTTTGAAAAAATACAAGTAAGGGGAGACATGATAGAGGTGTTTTAAATAATGTGGTATGGAGCAAGTAGATAGGGAGACATTTTTCTCCCTCTCCCATTATGCTTGAACCTAGGGTTATCCCATGAAGTTGATTGGTGGAAGGTTTAAGACAGATAAAAGGAAGTACTTGTTGACACAGCATATAGTTAAACTTTGGAATTCATTGGCATGGCAACCCATCTGTATGACTTTAAAAAGGTATTAGACAGTTTCATGAAGAAGGAGGCTATCAGTGGTTACTAGCCTTGCAGAGGTGGCATGCCTGCATTCTCCAGTTGCCGAGGAGCTGAGCAGGAGGTCTTGCACTCCCTCTGCTTGAAGGAACCTGTGGGCATCTGGTTTGCCACTGTGTACAGAGCGCTGGGTTAGAGGGACCGTTGCTCTGATCCAGCATGTCTTATGTTCCTATAATCTCTTTTGTTAGTCTTCTATAAAAAAATCTAGGTTGTAAACTTAGGATTCACCTACCTAAGTAAACTTCTAAGGCATCATGAACATAGATTTTCTGTGCTGTTAATTATAATAAAACAAACAACACTGATGACAGCATGTCACAACAATAATCTACAGTAATATAAGAATTATCTTGCTTGGCATATTTCATAGCATTACAGCATTTACTTAAAAATAGCTAATTATTAAATTTTACATTATTTAGGAACTACCACTTAAGAATTGCACATTGCATTTCAGGAACAGCTAAACAGCCATCCAGATAATTTATATAAACACTTTTTCAAAGGGATGGTACCGCTCTTTTTCTAAAGTAGTCGTAGAGTGCACATTTATGAAACGGCAGATGTAGATTTTCAAAGAGCCTTTATAACAAAGACCAGATTTAAAATGAATGTGGGTTTAGATTTAAGAATCAAGTAGAAATGAATGATTGATATGTACTAATCCAAACCATTTGTAGGTTGTTACCTCCTACTGCACTGCTCTTAAATCTTTTCTTCTTTGATCATTGCATTTGAACAGGCCCTTATTTCTGATGCCTCTGCAACAATATCAGGAACTGATCAGAATTCTTCAGTTTCAAGTTACAGGCTACTGCATCAGAGTTTGTGCTACAAGCATTTTACAGGATGCTGAGAGCCACTACTGGGAAGACAGCAAAGCTTTTTATGAGGTGTGAAGTTAACTATACTTCTCTTTTATACAAATGTGTCTTTTTGTTTTCTTTTTGATTAATTTTATATATAACTTCAGTGCTAGCTGGAGTAAATGTGCCATTTTTAGATTTTAGCTTTCTGACAGTTGTCCATTTATATTTCCCACTGAGTTCAATTAAGTTTAGGTAGATGCAATTAATTTTATGTAGAGGTTAAGATTAAAGTCCCACTGTATATCTTATAAATAATATAATTTCCATAGTCATTTGTGCATGACTGTATCTGTTCAATCTGTGTAATACTAAAGCTGTAATCCTATATTTATGACCTTGGATCAAGTTCCACTGAACTTGAACTTATGTATGAGTTCACATACATAGGACTTTCAAAGGCTGTTCAATTCATTGTTCATGGGAATAGCATATCAAATATATTAACCCATTATTTTCTTTTTAAAGCTCTGTCAGATGCCCCAACCAGTTTAATCCAATAATTCCTAAACTGTGTTCCAATGCATTCTATTTAACCACAAGGAAGAAAACAAATGAAACAAATATAAGTTCCTGTGATGCCAAAATATCTGCTCATACAAGAGACTACCTGTTGCATGTATTACTGAATCACTGTAGGAAGGTGTCACTACTGAGATCAAGTAATTCTGTCATTTCTCTATCACCATGTAATCATTCCTGATGTAGAGACACAGCAGAATTGCATACTATCATAATTGCATTCTTGGAACAATTTTCTGGTTTGCTTAGCTCAAGACAGTATTTTTCTTTGAAACTTTTTGTGAAAGAGTTATAATCGGCTAGAGGTGTGTTGGGATTTTCTTTATACAATATATGAATTTTTAAAACTGTCTTGGAACAATAGTTTCAAATCCTGGGTGACTGATTCATAGTTAATGCCATAGTTAAATAAAGCAGTGGGAATTTGCAGGCAAAAACAGAGTCACATTGAAATCTTCTTACTTACTTACTTACTTACTTACTTACTTAATATTCTGCCCAATAGCTGAGCCTCTCTGGGAGGTTAACAAAATTAAAATTAAAGCAAAGTTAAAAATACACACAACAATAAAATTAAAAGAACAAACCCATAATTGCAATTGCTATTATTCAGCACAGAAGCAAAACAGGGATACAGAAATAAAATGGGATGTATAAAAACTAAGTTAAAAGTGAGATGGTTAACGTACTGGGAAAATAAAAAAGGACTTCACCTGGCATCAAAAGAATACAAAGTAGGTTTCAAGTGCACCTCTTTGGAGAGCTCATTCCTAAGCCAGGGTTCCAGAACCAAAAAGGCCTGCCTCCTGATAGCCATCTGCCTCACTTCCTTTGGAAGGGGCTCCTGGAGAAGGACCTTGAAGATTACCTCAGGTTCTGGGTAGGTATATATGGGAGGTTACCAGAGTGCGGATTACTGTAGCTAGGCTTTCTCTGTCCTGGTTGTAGTTCATATATCAATTTAAGGTGATAAAAGGTGCTTCATGCCACTGATTATCTTGTACCTCAAGTGATAATTCTGGGAGGAATTCCAGGAGTACCCCCCCCCCCCGACTATGAATCTTGTCCCCTGCCCCCCAATTTATTTATTTATTTTCAAAAAATATATATTAGAAAGGGGGAAAAAAGAAATATATGGCCCTTGTTCTTTAGTGGGAGTGCAACACCATTCAGAATACGTTGGTTATCATCCAACTAGACAGCCACTAGCAGCACCTCCATCTTGTTTGGATTGAGCCTCAATTTGTTGGCTCTTATCCAATCCATTACCATGCTGAGACACTGATTAAGAGCAGCTACTGCCTCTCCTAGATTTGATGAAAAAAGAGGTATTGCTGAGTGATATCTGCATATTGGTGACACCTCAGCCCCAGCCCATATCTCAGCTTAATCTGTCCCAGTGGTTTCATGTAGATGTTAAATAGCATAGAGGATAAAATGCAACCCTATGATACTCCTTGGCACAACTGTCATGGCACAAAACAATAATCCCCCAGTATCACATTCTGGAGCAAGCTGGTCAAGTAGGAGCAGAGCTACTCCAATGCAATTGTTCTTGTATGTTAAATCCTGTGGTGTTATATGAATCTTTCTAGAACAGGGATAGGAGGAAGGCATTCAAGGCATCAACTCCCAGAAATTCCTTCCAGCATGGCTGAAGTCCAAAATCTACTTTTTAGCCCACTTCTGCTCTGGAAGGGTGACTTGCCAGCAGAATGGATCAAATACCTGCTTTGCTACCAGACTCGCTCAATTTTAGAATAAGCATTTAGTTTAACAAACGCATGCTTCAATTTTCAAAATGTATATCTCCTAATTTTCAGAAATGAAGTTGTCTATTTGTAGATAATACTGAATGATCTACCTAATACTGCCCAGCTGTCTGTTTCCTGGCATACATTTGAAATAAAAGCCTGCATCTGTTTTACATATTGTATGAAGCTTGCAAAAAATAGTAGATGTTTATCCATTTAAATATTTTGCAATAACAACAAATGCCAAATGGAAAAATACCACATGAAACTTTCAATTAGAACTCTTCTCTTTAACTTGGTTTAAACTTTTGAAACAAAATAAAGTGATGAAAAGGAAAAACTTCTCTATATACTGTTACATCAAAGCTTCAAATAGTTACTAAAGGTACAGAATTTCATAAATTTTAAAAAGTTAACCAAATATAGAATTTGTACCAAATGGAAAAATACTATTTTTAAGTTAATGTTTTAAAAGGCTTTAGGATGCTTCTAAATTATTGAATATTTTTGTGAAAATTAACCATTTTAATGCTAAGAATAAATTAATTAATATTAAAAGATTTACTTGTAAAAACAGTTTACCTGCATTGTATTTACAGTGTAGTAGACAATGTATAAGAATCATTTATACCTCCAGCATAATATATAAATACAGATAAAATAAATTCCAGGACACCAATAAAATATGCACATATGATTATTCAGTTTGATATTAAACTTGGAAATATTGTGTGCAAAGCTCTGCCTGGTAAGGTTATTTTTAATAGTTGTGAATCATTTATATTGTGTGGGTGTGAATATAATTATATATTGTATAATATACATACCATAATAACATATTTTCATAAATTATAATAATCTGACAAGGAATTATAATAATCTGAGCAATAAACTATATTTGTATGAAAACATCAGTGACGATGTTAAATTGTTGCTTAGATGTATTTGTTTCTGCTATTAAAATATAATTGTTAATGATGATACATTGTTATAATACTATAACATTATATTAATACTAAATAATATTAGAATGATTTAAGAATTCTAACACTGAATACACATTTACGTAGTAGTATGTCAATATGTCCACTGAGTGCAATAGGGCTCAATCCCAGATGGCTATAAGTTTTTTTTCCTAACATGGATAGTGTGTTTGAGAAGTTATTTCTTATATGTTGTGGCAGGATGAAGGCTTTTCAAGTAGCCCTCTGCCTAAGGTTATCTAAATATTTTACTAACTGTACCAGCAGATATAGCCTTCTAGTCTAGTCCTCCTGCTGCACCCAACTTCATGAGTCATTTGTGCTATGTAACTGTAACTCAGCTTGTAATGTGGATATTAATTCCTCTTTGCTGAGAAAATTATTCTCAGTAGCACTAAAACTAAACATGGTAGGAGTTGTCCCATAGCTGGTTGATTTACAGTGGAATTGTATGAGTATGAGACAGGGAGTATATGTATACATTTTAGTAAATGAATAACACAGTGATATGTTTATTTGCATAGTGATTTTTTAAAAGTGTGTGAGGCAGACAAGTTTATAGTAATTCAAATGTTTTTGGTTTGGAGTAATGGAAGAACACTGATTCCTCAGTAGAAACAGAACAGAGATGGTTTTTTTGGTGTCAAAAATATGTTTTACATCTTGTGAAGATTCTGTTCTGGTAATCCACATATCCTGCTCTTCAACAATTTCCTCTCAGCCTGAACTGATTAGATTCACTGACTCCAAAATGACATTCAGGAAGATGTGTTTCTGTTGTTTAACATTTGCTGGTTTTGCCAGGGGGAAAGATGCTCATTCTCTGTCCAGATGTGGCATTATTTCTGCTGTGCTCTTCATCATGATCTATGGACTGTTCTACCCCCTGTGTTAGCCCAGGAGATTCTAACAGAGGTGCTGGAAGAAACTTTGGCACTCTTTGCTAGCAGATACTTTCAGGCCCAGCCCAGTTACAAAAGAACACCACAGATAAGGTAATGATTTATTCTTATTGGTGCTCTGTTTATTTAGCATCCAGAGCAGCTTACATTAATGAAAATGTAATGCAAAGATCATAAAATAACATATTAAAACATTAGAGGTTAAGAATACGTTCTAGAAAGAAATTCATATAAAATCAGCTTCAAAGCAGCAAGAATTGTACATTATAAATCTGTTGAAATAAAGTTTTAAAAAGTTTTGCCTAAAGAAAAACAATGAAAGAGGCATCCTCTTATAGATTATCAGCTTGCTTTTGTGTGTGTATGTGACTAAAGTTTAGGTTCTCTGGCCACATTATATGTAAGTTAAGCTCATCTCAACACAGTTGCTAAACTACACTTCACTATTACAAGTCTGAGCCACAGTGAGCATTGGGCTCACGTACTTTATCCTTTCCTTTTCTACCTCTGAGGGTGGACAGTTCTGTTTTAGATTAACCAGATTCAGCATGTCAACTGAACCCTAAATGGTTTTTCATCTTAACTATGAGTTGTGAAACAAGACAACACTTAAAATTAACCACAGTTTGCCTACTCTAAAATGGAAGAAAAAAATCTACATCTAGAACAGATTTTTGAGGGCACACTAGTGCCTGCAGGTGAAAGAATAAAATGCCTTCTCCTATTCTGCCAATGGAAGCCTTCCCATTCACGGTATGATATAATTGGGTTTCATCCATTATGCTTTCCATTCATGAGAATAAAAAGATTGAGTAAAAGCTAACATAACTCCCTTTTAGAGTGGACCTATTTGAAGTGAATGGGGCTTTCTACTTCAGATACGTATCTTCCCATTCTTTACCGAATTTCATTTTTTTGGTCATGCATGTCATGGATTTTTACTTTTTAAAAATTGCATGTGCCATGATTAGTTGTGAGGATGAAGTAGAATAACAATATATTAAATATTACTATTGAGACAGTAGAAGAACAAGAAGAAAGCAATAATAAAAGCTGAAGCAAGACAAATTCAACCTTCAAAATATATTCCAACATGTGGTTTAAGCTGCAAAAAAATGCTTCTTAGTAATGTTAACTATGTACAGTTTCTATATTATAGAGATAAAAAATAATATCCAGCTGTTCCATTCTGTTAGTGCAAATGATGTTGTGCTAGGAGAAACTAGGTTGTGAACTATGTGCAAGAAGAGGATTGAACTTAATGTTTGCATAAGCACAGTTGTGCATAATTCTTGCACAAACAGTTATATAATAGATTATGCATTACTCTTGCACATCCTATTGTGCAGACACTTTTGCGTCACACTTCTGCAATAAAGAAAACCTGGCAGAACTCCTTTAGAGCAACATTTGAATTTGTGGAATGTCACCATGGGATGCCTCCAATGTGTATACAGCGGTACCTTGGCTCATAAACTTAATCCATTCCATAACTCTGGTTGTGACCCAAATTGGTTGTGACCCAAGTCAAATTTCCCCATAAGATTCAATGTAAATAAGGGTAATCCTTTCTATAACTATTTTTTTAATCAGAAAAATTTGAAACAAAGTGACAAAGAACAACAAAGTACCAAAGTACTGTACAGTACAGTGGAGAACACTAACCTAGGTGGTGGGGGAGGTTATTGTTTTGAGGGAGAGTCCCCCTCCATAAGGACATTGGGGAGATCTCTTTCAGGAGTTTCCTCTCTTCTTTGTCTCTTAGCTGCAGGGTCAATTTTGGTGAAAAAATTGTCTATAGTCACCTGATTTTTCCTGCACTGCATAACCCTCTAGAAATGAGAGACCATGTTATTGTTCATCAGATGCAACACTCTGTTCGTTACAGTTATGTAATGCAACCAGCATGATCGTGGCCTTCTCCCCCTCCTCCAAGTGTCTTCCCTGCGTTCGTGCAGGGAAGACATGCGTGATCATGGCTATGCTGTGCTGTGCCTGTCTTTCCTGCAGGAGCGCACCCATAATCACACACGTCTTCTCTTCACAAACATGACTGCAATTGTGGCCATCTCCCCACTCGGGGGCTGGGTGGGGAGACGGCTGCGATCTTGCTTGCCACCCAATGCGGAGTTCGCAACCCAAGTCAAAATTTTCATGAAATTTTGATCATGAACCAAGACGTTCGTGAACTGAGGTACCACTGTATTTCACTGTATTTATGAAAATAACCTACTCAACTCTTAATTTAATGTTCTGAAAAATTAAAACAAGAATACAGAATCACTATAGTGCAGTTGACATCTCCCTTTTATGTTGTCTCTGTCTTTTTATTTTTATTTTATTTTATATTAGGATTTTCAGATTGGAATTTGCATACTGCCCTGGTATTGTAAGATGAAAGACAATATAAACATATTTGAAATAAATAAAAAGAAATAGTGGAGAACATAGGAAGTTTCCTTATGCTTGGTCAGAGCAATGGTGGATCTAGCCCTGTACTTTCAACACTGACTGGCAGCAGTTTTTCACAGTTTTTTAAAACTGTTGTCACAGACAGAATCCTGACAATTATAGTTTAGTGAAAAGTGCTGAGAATTCTTTGTTAGGACATGGCCTTCAAGTTAGAATTCTATCAGAGTCATTTGAAGGAGCTGTATACAGAAGGGACAAGCAGCAATAGGATAGCCATCTTCAGGGGCTGTCACGTAACAACACAAATTCTCTTTGGAGCTACTAGTCCTCCTCTCTCCACATTCAGGAAGAGATTCAAGATACGTCTTTTGAAGTTGATCCATACAAATATTTTAGAACTACACATACTTTAATTTATCTGTTCCATGCTCTGCTGTCAAATGAAACTGAACATTTAGTTTCTGTCTTTGCGCTCATCAGCAGGAGCGGTGCAGGGCTCAGGAAGAGAGTGGGTCAAGCTGGCAGTCTTGTGAGAGCTCACCCCAGCACATGTAGTTCTAAAATGTTTGTGTGGATGTTATTTAGAATTCTATATTACCAAGTGTTATAATTCCAGTTTAGAATCCAGTGTGTGTATCAGCATGATACACAACATGTGTATCATATGTATGTTTTCCTTTTTATTTGCATGGAGATGCTAATCAACTTGTACAAAACAATTCAGATGTAGATTACCTGTATCCCTTAAGGTCAATAACTGTTAGAAGCAGGGAACCTCTGTGCATGCTTCTGGGATACTGTTACAGTAGTTTTCTTTCATTTTGCCTGATATTTTCAAGAAATAAAAAGAGGGATGCTTCATCCTTATATTAAAAACCTTTTCAGGTGTTAGCAAATGATATTGTACTGTATTGTAGGATTTTTTTCAGGGTTCTTGTTCTTCCTCTTACAGAATAGATGTTGCAGCAATTCTGATGACCTGTGAACACATTTTGTGGTCAATCTGTTTATCTGTGCAAGAACTTTTGCATCCTTGTAAAGACAGAAATCCTCATATTTATAAAATACACAGACATTGCAATAATTTACTAACAGCAGCTGTTGTTTTAACTACACCTCTGGAGAATCTATATAAGTAAGTATGATGCAATACTTTCAGCCAAGTGTACATTTATCTTTAGTAGAAGTAACCATTGTATGTTGGCTCATTTGCAGTTGCATGAGTGTGGGAAGGGGGTGGAGGGCTTTTAATGTCAGAGTACAGTAGGTACCAAACCTGGACATTGATTAAAAGAGGGTCCAAACACGCTTTTTCACCATCTGCTTTTGCTTGATAGTAGTCAAACAGTAAGCTTTCAAAAGAAAGCAAAGGTGCAAGTGAACTTAGCTTTCAAAAAAGGGTGTAGTGACATTTACACACTCTGTGGTGAGATCCTCTCCTCTCCCTGCTCACCTAGTCCTCCAGATGATGTGCATTTTGACTTTTTCCCAGGACACTAGATGCTCAGAAAGTGCAATAGTGCATCTCACTCTTAAAAGAGGATATTGATAGGGCAGAGGAAGGTTTCTGACGGGGACATATGGTTGTATAAGTAAGATGGGTAGAAGACATTCTGAAAGATTTAAAAAGGCATTGATCTAGGAAAGCAAGATTTCTCCAACAAAATGTGGAGCAGATAATAGGGGAAGAGGCAGAATTCTGAGAGGAAAAAGATAAATGGGGAGAGAATAGGCAGCAGTAAAATGTACACTTGACTAGTAGCTGCAGAGCTGTGGAAGGCTGAATGTTCTTAGTTGCAAGTGTATAATAATATACTGCCTAAACAAATCATGTAATTATAAAATACCTTTTTAACTTGTGGGTTTAAATATATAACCTGTCTTGGATCCATTGTGTTGGGAAAAACTGTAAATAAATAAGCTGGGTAGTGGCAAGAAATTGTACATTTTGCTATCATTTTGAGGCATATTTTTGTTTCAGTGCAAGTGGAGAAATCAACTTAATTCTTCCAGGGTTTTTCACTTTTTTTCATGAGTTTATGAAGAACATATTAATATGCATTCCAAAATACACAGTCTGCAGCATATAACCAAAAATGTGTGACTGCAATTCTTTCTTAGTTTTTTCATAGTATTGTCATATTCTTCAGTATAATTTTATAATGTAATTTTTTGAGAGAAAGTCAATGTTGGAAGAAAAGCCACACTAATTATTCTTAAAACAATGAACCTTAGGAAAATAACTGTATTTCTTTGAACAGTCCTATCAAGATCTGCATTTTAAGTTTCAGGAAAGCGTATTTTCTTTTTTCCAAGTCTTCATGCATAGAGGTAGTTACATAATGTTTCCTTTGAGACTAAACAAAATAGCCCAATGTCCATGTGTGGATCTTACATAGTGTAGCCAAGAAAAATTGCCACAAACTTACTATCAGTCAATCAACTATTGTACAACTTACAACCCATAAACAAGTGTTAGGAATAGCTATCTTTGTTTCCTTAGAGGACTGAACGCTGCTGTGCAGCCAATAAACCACATCAGGAATGTGGCATGCTTGACCCAACCATGTGCCTTGAATCTCTTTGAAGTACAGCATTTCTTTTACTCTTCTTTCGGACAAGAATTTCCTTTTAGCAGATTTTACTAGAGTGTATATTTTAATATGTGAGAGGAAAAAGCATAGTATACAAAGCGTTATCTGTGATTCATGGAAAATTGGAAGCTTATGTTTATCATTACTAGTTAATTTATAAAAGCAAGCACAATGTTTATTTGACAACTTTTATGCTATATCAAGCCATGTATAAAATATAGTTAATCTTAATAGTTTGATAAGGGTAAAGCACCATTTTTCTCAACACCAGCAATGAAAGATATTGACATGGTTTACACACCATGAAAGCCCATCATGGACAGCCAGCCATGATATATTGTCATATTGTGCAGTCACACACCATTTTGCACAGGGTTGCTTATTTTTCACAAACAACCCACTCTGACAACCCATGACCTGCTCTATTGGTTGTTCATATTCCAATAGCTTGTTATGTCATTTGTACCTAGAAGAACGATTACATTATGGGTACCAGCACAGCAGCTTTTTCTTTTTTTAAAAAAATCAAATTTTATTATTTTCTCTATAAATCCAATGCTAAAACAACAATTATTCAGGACATTGGACATACTGGGTTGACATCTTATTCTTTTTTACAATCAATAACCATATTCAATCCTATGCATAGTCTCGTTTCTCTAGCCAATAATAAAAAGTGTTCCAAGTTTGATAGAAGTATGTGTCTTCCTTCTCCTTCAAAGACAAGGTCAATCTGTCCATCTCCGCGCAGTCCAAAATCTTTTTTAAAATCAACTCTTCACTAGGTGGCTCTTTGCTTATCCAGTGTTGGGCAAATGGTAATTATATGTAAAGTCAAATGTATAGCTTGTTTATTGAAGTCATCAGGAATAATACCTAATAGAAAAACTTCAGGTTTAAATGTTAAAGGTTTTTGCATCATTTCCTCAAGCCATTTGTGTATTTTAACCCAATATTTTTTGCCTTAGCACAAGTCCACCACAAATGATAAAAAGTACCAGGTTTGTGTTTACATTTCCAGCATCCATTTTGGAAACATTTTTGCTAATCTGTTTGGCAATAAATACCATCTGTAAAACATTTTATAAAGATTTCCTTTATATGAAGTTGCTAAGGTTATCTTAATATTTTTACAGCTTTTGTCATTTCTGTAACTCAATATTATATCCAAAATGTTGTGCCCATGTTATCATACTTTCCTGAACTTGTTCATCTTCCATTTTCATATCCAAAAGAAAATTATACAACCTTTTAATCATTTTTTCATCTGACTGTAAAATCATTTGATCAAATGCTGTTAGTTCCTTATAAAAACCATACATTCTATAGTCTTTAATATATCTCGATTGTATTTGAATCTTGTGCCACCAAGAAAGATCAATACCCTGCTCCTGTAGTTTTTGATTCAGCTTCAATTTTCCATCATTATCTAATATATCATCATATCTCACAATCATATTAAAATTCAATGCATTTGGATATGTAAGAGCTTCCATAGGAGAAAGTCGGCAACTTAGTATAAAGCTTTGTCTTTAGCTTTTCCCAAACCGACATCATTGAGTTTCTAATATACACTGAGTTTCTAATATACATTGAGTTTCTTACACTTCTCATACCACATATAAGCATGCCATCCTATTTGTAAATCATGCCCTTCAAGGTACAGAATTCTCTTATTTCTTAGAGTTATCCATTCTTTTAACCACATTAAAGCACAAGCTTGATGGTATAGCATCCAATCAGGAGGACCAAAGCCCCCATTCCCTTTGGCTTCCTGAAGCATTTTTAATTTAATCCTTGATTTCTTCTTTTGCCATATAAATCACAAAACTTGGGCATTTAAATCATCAAAAAACTTTTTATCAATTTTATAGGAATTGTTTGGAATAGGAACAAAAGCTTTGGTAATATATTCATTTTAACTGTAGACATTCTTCCCAACAGTGATAATTGCAAATTAGCCCATTTTTCTAGATCACTCTTAATCTCCTTACATAGTTTAATATAGTTATCTATCAATGTAACACACTTAGCTGTAAGAAAGAGTCCCAAATATTTAACCTTTTTAACAATTTGAAGGTCTACTTGCTCCATCAGAGTTGTTTTTTGCTCCAATGTAAGATTTTTTTACTAGCACTTTAGTCTTTATTTATTTTCATCCCAGTGACTTCACCATAGTCTTCTATCATTTTTAAAAGTTTAGGCATCAGTACCAACGGATCTTCTAACATAAAAACTAAATCATCTTCAAATACTTGAATGTTATAGCTTTCATCTCTGATTCTAGCATTTTTAATATCCATATCTTCTCTAACATTTCTATTTAGAGCCTCTAAAATCAATATAAATAAAAATGGTGATAAAGGACATCCTTGTCTTGTTCCCTTTTGAATGACTATGATGTTTGTGAATTCTCCATTGACTATTATCCTAGCAGTCTGTTTTTGATAAATGCTTGATATTGCGTTAATAAATTTTCCATCAAATTCCATTTGTACTAATTGTTTCATGAATTGCCAATCCACATTGTCAAAGGACTTCTGTGCGTCTAGGAACAATAGTGCCATTAGTTTTTCAGAATGGATTTCATAGTATTTTAGAATATCCAAAATAATTCTCACATTGTTGCTAATTTGTCTCTTAGGTAGGAAACCATTTGGATCTGTATGTATAAAGTCTATTAAGTATTTCTTCAGTCTTTCTGCCATTACAGAGGCAAAAATTTTGTAATCCGTGTTTAGGAGTGATATAGGTCTATAATTTTGTATCTGTGTGAAGTCCTTGTTTTCTTTCGGAATTAAAGTAATATTTGCCTCAGTCCAAGTATTTGGTATTTTAGCATCTGACAATACAGCATTGCATATATCCTTTAAAGGTGTACATAAAGTTCCTTCAAAAGATTTATAAAGTTCTGCTGGTAGTCCATCCGGACCACAGGTTTTATCATTCTTTTGTCTCTTAATCACCTCAATTACTTCTGTCATTGTTATTTCCTCATTTAGTATTTTTTTGATATTTCTCCAACAGTTTTGGTAGATTTTTCTTTTTCAACAGCAGCTTTTTCTGATCTTGCCTGTTGTCAGCACAAATGACTACCTCCTGTACCAGTGCTCAAACAAGCACTTCGGAGTGACTGTGTTTTCTCCCTTTTTCCAGTTCCTCCAAATTGTGTTAATGTGATTGCATATATCAAATTTTGTTGTTGTTCATTTTCAAGTGCAGGAGCACACTTGTAAATGTCTGATATGGGTAGTATAGAATATGTGAGGGATGTCATGTGGAGGTGGGCCATGATCTGTTCTTCCCTGCAGTGGAGGGCAGGGTGTGTTCCAATGGGGCAAAGCTCAAGGAACCAGGCTTCAGGCTGGATATCAGGAAGTACTTCCTCATGGTTAGGGACCCCAGGATATGGAATGGGCTTCCAAGGGAGGTGGTTGAAGCCCCATCAGTGAGGGTGCTCAAGGAAAAAAATAGGCAACCACATGTTGGGGATTACATGAGTGGAGTCGGCTGGAGTCAGGGGTTAGACTAGATGGCCTGGGAGAACCCTTCTGACTCGCCATGTTTCTATTTTTTGATGATATGGGTAGCCTTAACTGTTCAAGTATGATAAGTACACACATTTCCCCTCTATTTATTTTTCAGCCCTTACCTTTGTGCAACATTTGCCTCCATTTACTTCCTAGCATTAACCATGAGTACATTTTCCTTCCATTGCATTAAAAAAAGTCCAACTATTCTTTTTGTTTAAAATGGTTTTTGCAGCTGAACAAGTCTGAATAGTTGGGACACCACCACCAAATCTGCCACCCCATGGAACTTCATTCTCTCCATCCCATGCTGCAGATACCTTAATATTTTATATATATATATGGGGAGGGGGTGGGATTGATACCTCCCTTTTTATATAATTAATGTGGAGAAAAACCCATGGTGAGCCCGGTATCTATTGGTTGCTCACTGAACAACCCACACTGTGTACTTCAAAGGGGTAGCTTATCATTATGTGAGGGTCTGCACATTGCTAGTATTTTAGAACTCAATCTTTTTTTGTATTAATATATTTCACTTTGACTCAGAGGTTTTCCCCAGAAAGCAAGGTTAACCGGAGTATTATTTAATGGTAGAATTAACTTGAAGAATATCTCTACTGTTCACTGGTAGATAAATTATATTCAAATCAAATGTAGTACTAGTTCCCCTTTACTCAATACTGGTTAGGCCTCACCTGTAGAACTGTGTCCAGTTCTGGGCACCACAGTTTAAGAAAGATGCAGACAAGCTGGAAAGGGTTCAGAGGAAGGGAACAAGGCTGATCTGCGGACCGGAAACAAGGTCCTATGAAGAGATACTGAAAGAATTGTGCATGTTTAGCCTCAAGAAAAGAAGATTGAAGGGAGATATGATAGCACTCTTTAAGTACTTGAAAGGCTGTCACAAAGAGGAGGAACAGGATCTCTTCTCAATCATCCCAGAATGCAGAACACAGAATAATTGGTTCATATTAACTGGCCAGATTCCAGCTAGATAGCAGGAGGACTTTCATAACTGTTAGAGCAGTACAACAATGAAACCAATGACCTAGGGACACTGTGGACTCTCCCACACTAGAAGCATTCATGATGCAGCTGGACCACCATCTGAGGGGGATGGTTTAACTTGGGAATCCTGCACTGAGCAGGGGATTGAACCTGATCCCCCCTCCCCCGGGCTTTTCCAATTCTACTATTCAATTATTCTATGAAAGGTTCCCTGACCTGATGAGACCAAAAGTAAACTTTTTGGCCTTGCTGCAAATCAGTGTATGTGGTGCAAAGAGACTTAACCCATAAGACTCACAGCTGCCAAAGGTCCTTCTACTAACTATTGACTCAGGATTGAATTCTTATGCATTTCTCCTGTAATGGGAAGATGAGCTTTCAGGATTGTTTATACTAGTGGTTTGGTTATTGTTATTTTCCCTGCTTTCCTCTGGCCCCTCCTGGAAACTCTTAAAAAAGCCAGATCTGCAACCATGTTTGATTAAACTGTATTTTGAATTAATCCCTAAAATAGCTAAGAAGACAGTGTAAACTGGAAAGCTAAATGGCTATATTTTGCACTGGCTGAGTCATTTATAGGCTTGAAGAATATTCACAATTGAAGTACAGAGAAGTAACTTAAACTTGAGAGTGAAAAGGCCTAAATAACCTGTAACAGAAGCTGCAATCTTTTTGTCGAATTGTAAAAAGACATGTCTAACCTTGCATATAGCTGTGGCAAAGGATGAATGTGCCCTCAGGAAAAAAAAAGCTGAAAATGAAATTACTTCTGCACTATTCACTAGATATGTTCATGCTAGCCACTAGACAGTTCCCAGAATTAATCTGCATACAAATCAGTTGTTTGTCATTCACATTTATCTGAGTCTCACTTTATGATGATCAAACTCTGATGATTTTCATATGTGAATGATCCATCCAGAATCAAGCACCTGCAACTGAAAGGTATACTGATCACAACCCTGGTTTTCTGGATCAATAATGTATCCCCTGTGGAAAATGGGGGAGGGGTTATTTGGGGAAATTGGGAAGTCTTGCCTGAAATGTAAAATGGCCAAGGATATTTTTTTTTTTTTTGTGGTCCCCCCCCCCACACACACACACACATTTTGTGAAATCTATATTCTGTATCAAATGCTGGTAAGGTTGCTTGCAACTGTCTGGCTATGTTCCTGTGAACAGAATGTGAGTGACACTACAGAGAAACTTAACAAAAACCAATAAAATAAATACAGGAACAGCCACTTTGTAGTAAGGCCAAGACTGTCCCTCTCCAAAATCTTTGACAATTGCCCCCAAAGGTTGATTTGATTGGAGGAGTTATTTCTCTTCCCCCAAAAAGCTAGGCCAAATTGTTTTGACCTGGCAGTACGTCAAACTGATCTTCTGTATCAGTTTATTTTGCCTCAGACACAGTGGAGCAGATCCAGAGTTCTTTGAGTAGATGTCCGTTTTTATACTCTTGGGTCTTAGTTCTTCACCATGCAGTCTTTTGCACCTCCCAGAGATCTTCTATGAAGGTTTAGGAAACCTCTGAAACAGTGTGGCAAGGGCCTTGAAGCTGTGAGGGGAAAGGAGAAATCCAAATTACACACACTTTCCACTTCTAGTCAGGAAAGCTCCACTGGAACTAAGCTTCTTCCAATGAAGACATTTGTTTGCTGGAGATTTCAGGTAGGTTCAGACTAGTTAAAAACATTTCACAAGTTCAAGCCTGTTTCACAAAGCGGAACTGAGGTGGTAGAATGGTCTATACTGCTTCAGATTGCTGGAAAGTTGTATCATTTTAAAATATTCCTTTATTAAAAAATAGAAGTTCAAACAGAACAAATATACTAGTGTCTCATGGCAAATGTTCATTCCCAGCCTGTTGTTTGCTTTGCTAGTGTTTTACTTACATGGATGTTTTTGTGCATAGGAGCTGACAAACATTATTTCTGCACCTGTAGTACTCTCTATCAAATTTAGAAGTATACCACATCATTTTCACCTGCAGGCTGGACTTCAGTTGCATATCCTGAAATATTGTGTAATTAGGTGCTGAGAAGTCAAATAATGTACATGCATGTGTATGTAGTACTTTTCATGGTCTGAGAGAGTAAGGGAAACAGTAACAGATTCTGCCTTTTTATTTTTTTTGTGCCTGACTTCTGTCCCTGCTCCATACTTTCTCTTTAATATTCTCTTTAATAATATAACAACCTCAGCTCCTTGATTTACTTTTGCCTATCCCTCTTGCCATAATCTTGGAAGACAAATAGTACTTTGGTTCCCTAGGCTATATCTCACATGTAGAAATAATGGTTGCAATTTCTGGTCTTTGGCTTTGTCACTAGAATGCAAAGTGCTGGTAAAACTGGCACTGCTAAAGTTTATATGTGTCAGTGAATGATGCTAATCACTTGAGACTGCCATCTGCATGTGTCATGGTGCTATGGCCTGCAATTGGAATCAGGCTTGATATTATCATACTTTCATGCAATCCTGAAAATCAATTTTCATAAATGATTATTTCTGCAATCCATAAGCATCCAAATGAATGCAAAACGATGTTACTTACTCAGTCTTTTGCCAATCTATTGTTTTCTTGCATTCTATTAAGAAATAAAAGGTTAATATTTATATGAAAAATTTCACAGGACCTATTTCTTCCTGTTGTTTTTGTTGTTGTCTGTATGTTCTAACTGTTGTCATCAGCTTTTCTAGAAGATTGACGTGCCTTTTTCTTTCATCAAACTAAGTCCAATAACAGCCAGTGTAGTGTAATGATTAAAGCATTGAACTGGGACCCAGGAGATCCAGGTTCTAGTTCTCACTCAGCCATAAAATTCACTGGGATTGTGTCAGTCACTGTCTCTCAGTCTAACATACCTCACAGGGTTTTTGTGAGAGTGAAATGAAGAGGAGGATTGTGTAAACTGCCTTGAGTTCCTTGCAGAAAAAACCCCAAGATAAAAATATAATAAAATAAACAAATAGAACATTGGTGAATAAAGCAATTCATATCCATCATGAGCTTCCAGTCAGTCATAATTTTTTTACAGACCCAGCTCATACGCAACAGGTTGTTCTTATTAATGGGGGCTGACCCATACTTTTCATTAATTAATTAATATTTCCATTTATATGCTGTCAAATAGTATTAAGTTGTCCTGTTGTATTTAATAGCAAATATAAGTTTAGTATCTGAAGGTATGTTTCCAAAAAGTAAAAAGTCTAAATTCATGTAATTCGATATTACACCAAATTTAAGATTGTTTTCAACACCAAATTCTTTAGAATCCACCAGTCAGTAGTATTAGAAGTCATCATTTAGGCTTCTCATCATTTCACACCTTCAATTCTCACCTTGTCATATATGACAGAATTACAGAAGAGAAAATTTTGCTTTAGTACCAAATACTTTCACAGATGCTTTCTCCAACTTTGAGAGAAGAGGCAGCTGTTATAGCATATCTTAAACAGCCTTTCCTAGGAGCTATGGTTATACATCAGTGAGTATACTGGGAAAGTGAAATGTGGTTTGGATGCACTGAAGCGCTGGCAGAAGTGTTTGTGCAGAATGTCTTGCCCCTTCCCTCCTTTGGCAGCCACTTAAGCTCACCGATAAGTGTCTTCCCATATTCAGCCTTTCAGAGTTCTCCCTACTATTGGCAAATAACTGCTTACATTGTGGAAAGGGAGATTCTCTCTTTGAGGAAAAGAATAACTGATTATGACTAAGCAGAAAGGGGAAAAGGGTTTTGGAAGTCCTGTTGGAAATGAAAGCGTCAATTCAGTGTATAATCGTGATGCTCTTAAAGGCATGTAACATGTTACGGTTTATTAGGAAAAGGATTGAAAATAAGTTAGCCAGCAGCATAGTAACTTTATATAAATACATGAAGTGGCTACATTTGGAGAACTATGTGCTGTTCTGGTCCTCCCACTTCAGAAAGAATAGTGTAGGAAATGTTGCTGAAAAGAACAACTAATATGTTATGAAGACTGTGCTTCAGTCATTCCTGAATAATACTTTAGTATTTTAAAAAATGGGGAATCAAAACTTTTTACTTTCCTGCTCTGTGCAAAAAAGCCTAACTTTTTATTTTCCTGCTCTGAGCAAAAAAGCCTGCTTTGCTTTTGTGCTCTGAGCAAAACCTTTCAATAAAACCTGAACCCATCATATTATTTCTAGTTGTTAGGGTTACCAGACCATCTTATTTGTCTCTTGAGAAACCTGTATGTGGGTCAAGAAGCAACAGTGAGAACTGGATATGGAACGACTGATTGGTTGAAAATTGAGAAAGGAGTTTGGCAAGGCTGCATACTGTCACCCTACCTATTTAACTTATATGCAGAGCACATCATGAGAAAGGTGGGGCTAGATGAACCACAAGTCGGAATTAAGATTGCCAGGAGTAATATCAACAACCTCAAATATGCAGATGATACAACTCTAATGGCAGAAAATGAAGAGCCTCTTGATGCAGGTAAAAGAGGAGAGTGCAAAAGTTGGCTTGAAACTCAACATCAAGAAAACTAAGACCATGGCATCCAGTCCTATCACTTCCTGGCAAGTAGATGGGGAAGAAATGGAGGTAGTGACAGATTTTATTTTCCTGGGCTCCAAGATCACCGCAGACAGTGACTGCAGCCAAGAAATTAAAAGATGCTTGCTCCTTGGGAAGAAAGCTATGGGAAATCTAGACAGCATACTAAAAAGCAGAGACAACAAAAAGTGCGTATGGTCAAGGCTATGGTTTTCCCAGTTGCAGTGTATGCCTGTGAAAGCTGGACCATAAGGAAGGCTGAGCATTGAAGAATTGAGGCCTTTGAATTGTGGTGCTGGAGAAGACTCCTTGAACTACAAGGCGATCAAACCAGTCAGTCCTAGAGGAGATCAACCCTGACTGCTCTTTAGAAGGCCAGATCCTGAAGATGAAACTCAAATACTTTGGCCACCTAATGAGAAGGAAGGACTCCCTGGAGAAGAGCCTAATGCTGGGAACAATTGACGACAAAAGAAGAAGGGGACGGCAGAGAATGAGTGGCTAGATGGAGTCACTGAAGCTGTTGGTGTGAGCTTAAGTGGACTCCAGGGGATGGTGGAGGACAGGAAGGCCTGGAGGAATGTTGTCCATGGGGTTGCGATGGGTTGAACGCAACTTCGTGACTAGCAGCAGCAACAATAAAAGTATTACAAATAATCAGATTTCAGAATGGTATGGAAGTTGAAGCACCTTTATCAGGAAAGGTGAAAGAATCTGTGAAATTTCACAAATTTGTGAATTTGTGAACAAATTTTGGCTTGGATCCTGAGAACTGCAGGTAGAGTTCTGCTTCTTCCTTGCTCTTGTTGTGGGTTTGGGAACAATGCAAGAGTATTTTATGTGGAGATTAATTGAAATTGGAGACTTTTCTTATGTGAACTGAAATATCTTCTACTCATAATTGTTTGGATCCAAAGTAGTTGTTTTCTATCCCATGAAAGAAATATGATGATATTTTACTCTTAACCACTTGTATTTTGCAGAACATTTCAGAATGATAGTGGTGATCCCTTGCCTTCGGGTGTTTTGGAACCTACTTTTTACCAACCATTGCACTGGTTATCCAGCATAACACAATTTTCCCCTTCTTTACTGAAGTGAGTATTCAAATGTCATTGTATTCATGAGAAACTAAGAAAGTTATCCTATGGTCCCTCAAGAGCATCTAGGAAGGCCACGCGGTACTTTGGATTTCCAGACCTGAAGCTATGGACCCACACTCTCCCTGTCCCTCTCCCCCATAAAACCACAGCCAGTGTGGAAAGAACTGTACTGGCTGTTTCTCCAAGATCAGGAGGGTGACCTCAGAAAGGCAGTAAGAGAGGAGACTGTAACCACCTGGACATCTTGATGGAGCTCCAGCTTTCTTTCTTCCCCTCCAGAGAGCTGCAGCTAGATGACTATAATTGGCTATCTAGTGAACTGCAGAGAAGGGGAAGGAGCAGGGAGGCACAGATCCCGCATTCTGCACTGGCTGTATGTAGCCAAGGTTTGGAGCCTTTCAGACATTAAGGGCACAATCAATAGAATTGTGTCCTTTGATACAATATATTCTTTTATTCACTGTTGATGTTTTTGCTGATAATAAATTGTAAATCTGCACCAGTCTCTGAATGATTCAAAACTGCTTTTAGTGTGATAGTAAATCTATTATGTAACATTGTTGACTGGGTAGTTATCAATAAACCTTATCCAAATACCTGCTTTACCACTGAAATTTTATAATGCTCAGGATATCTTGTTAAAATGCAAAGTGGCTGACAATAATATAACTCCACCCAACTATTATATCTTATTCTTTAGAGAATTATATAAAACTTTGTCACTTTAAAAGTAATTACATTGAGAGTTAAAGTGGCTACATAATTCTACAAAACTGAAATTTACTTTTATCCCTTTGTTCTATTTTGTATTTTTAGAATACTGCATGTTTACAAGCAAATGCATAATTTTCTTGCTGCTTCTTGCTGTAATGACAATTTACATACGAGACATATGTTATGAGTTGTACTGTTATTCATTTTCTAAATTTGGACTAAAAATCCTCCCACACTCATTTTTACAGCCTATTTATGCCCCCTCCCACTGCAAATATAATCACTTCTGGTATTTTAATTGAATGCTATAATTGTTCATATTAAAAAAGAAAAAAAGTAAATGTTAGCTTTCACTGTATTAACTTGCACTGACTCTTATTTCAAGATTACCTTTTTTCTACTCAATGAGATCCCAATACAGTAAAAAAATATAAGATAGGAAATTTCAAAAACGTACTGGAAATAATTTATTAAGGCCCAGTTTGGAGTTAGATCACCTATAAAACAAATATACACTATCAAACAGTATTAATTAACAACACATAATAAAACAAATCCAGTTGTTTCCAGTATAAATCCAGTTATAAAAACAAAGTTGTATTTAAAAAAAAAAACTTTCAGTGAAGTATTACTCAACATGAAAAATTTGGCAAAGCCTATAAATACCTGTAACAAAACAAGTATTAACAGTTTTTTTAGTATGAAAAAATGGCAATTATATAAAAATGAAATAGCATACATATTTGTACACAAAATATAAGCAGTAACAGCTTTCTCCTGTACATTTATACAAATTATTAATTAACAACTTAATAAAATTTCAATAGAATAAATATTAAATATCAAATATTTATAAATAAATATTAAATCTATTATTTAAACAATTTCATCTTTAGAAACAATATAAAACACAAAAAGATGTCAACAGAAAAATAGATCTGAGTGCCATACGGGTAACAGTTTATTTTAAAGCTAATGACTACTCTCAGCAGCTTCATATAGATATTAAACAGCAATGGTTACGAGATAGTGCCCCTTGTTATCCCACAGTTCAACTGTCAATGCACAGCCACTCAGTATTATCCTCTGGAGCTGAACCAACAAGTAAGAGCCAAACACATATAGAACAGTGCCTTGAGCTCCCAACTCATGAAGGCACTCCAAGATGTTATGATGGTTAATGATATCAAATGCTACTGTGAAATCAGGAAGAAACAGGCTTACAGTTCCTGAGCCTCTGCTTCTCTTCTCCTGAATGTGACCCTCTCCCTCCTCTCCCTCTCTCCATCAGTGTGACCAAGACTGGTTCCATCTGAAAATTGGGGCTAAAATGAATCCAGATAATTGGTTTCATTCAAGAGAGCATGTAGTTGCGATGTCATCACTTTCTTGAGCGCTTTACCTAAGAGAAAGGATATCCATGATTAGATAATAATTAACAAAAATCTCCAGGAGGTTCAGGGAGGGTTTTTCAGGAGTGTTGGCAGTGCTGATTCCTTTAAGGCAGTAGGGTATACATCATGATGCAACAATGCATTCACTATTTCCCAAGTCAGTCTCCTGTTGCTAGTTTGAAGAAGCCATGAAGGGCAAAGAGTATGAGAATACGTGGTGGGTCATTCCAATATATCTTGTCTGCATCTCCAGGCTTCAAAAACTGAACCTTACCTCACAAAACGGTAAGATGATACACTAGGCACCTCAAGAGACACTGTGTCAACAGTTGTGTTCAAGTCACCATCTTGGTGAATGATATTATCTTTAAACTGCCTTGCAAACTTATCACAGAGGGCCTCCCAACTGCTCTAATACTGGATTCACTGGGGTAGATTACAAAAACACTGTAAACTGGGAAATCTCAGCTGAGCAGCTACATAGAGATGTGATGCAGGTAGCAAAGTGTGCCTTCTTTACTGAGTTTTTTGCTGCATAGTAGTATTATAGACAGTTACATGCTCTTACATGTGCTCAGTCAACTTTGCAAGTACTCCTACACCACTGATGTTCCAGCCTCTTCTGATCTGTTTTACTGTCTGGAGTGCCATAAGAAAGCCTTCCAAGCTTCACACTGAGAAAAGGGGTATTCAGGAGTTGCTGTGTTGGTTTTGGTTGGTCCTTGCTATTTCACAGTATGACAGCTGCCTTGATAGAATCTCCTGCTCTCACTGCTAGAAAATCCCCTACAGCATTGAAGGATCCATTAGGTTTCATAATTCTCTAGGGATGGACCTTCTTAATGGGCCCCATCCCTGCAGGGAGGAACCAGTACTGTGAAACCAGATTTCACCAGAAAGTGATCTGACTGTGACAACAAGGTGATTTCCATATATCCAACATGCAGAGTACCACCAACTCATGCCCACAGACAAAGGCTAAATCAAGTGCCTGGAGCCACAATCAATTTTGCAGTAATCACAAAGAGGATTACAGTTTTTCCTCTGCCTCCTTTGTCTTCTTTCACTGGCCCTAATGTAGGAACAAACATGCATTTTACTTCTCAGGTCTTTCTCAATACTCGATATTGAGGCAAAGGTTTAAGTGATAAGAGGGCGCAGTAGGGAGAAATAATAGGAAAGCTTTCAGTTTTCATAATAATGGCTACATCTATATAACTGTTATGTTAAGCTTCCTATAACCCAGTTGAAAGTAGGATCCATAAAACATAAAATTCACCCTAATCAAATATGTACTTATATACCACTTTTTTACTCCCTCTATCCTCCAAGGAATGAATGGCTCCTCCCCACCCATTTTATACACACAGAAATCCTGTGAGATACGTTAAACTGGGAGTTTCTGTGCTAAGAAACTTCATGGCTGAGTATGGATTTGCTCTTGCATCTTCTTTGACCTATTCTGATCTGCTAACCTCACTCAATGGTTCTCATTGGCAACTGTTGCAACCAGATAGTATTACAAAAAAATGTATTGGGACATGGAACAGAAATTTTGGCTGATAGGTAGCATTTATATTCAATATATATTGCAATATTTCTGATGTGCAATGTAATTTTATTATTTATTGCATTTGTATTCCATGCCATAGCTGGAGGCTCTCTGGGCTACTCACAGTACAGTGTGTGTGTGTGTGTGTGTGTGTGTGTGTTACAGATTAAAATAAATAACAACAAACAAACTATAAAATATAGTAAAATTAAAATACAATATAAATACAACCATATAAATAGGAAACAGGAGGAAAATGAACACAATATAACCAATAACAATAACAAACAAAACAATAAATAATCCAGCCTTAAATAAATCAGTCCTATATCAATAAATATAAGACTGATACACCCTAGATATTCCATGTTTCAGCATCAGATAAGCTCAATGGCCATGGGTAGGCAATCCAGTGCCTTCCACTTGCTTTGGACCACAAGTCCGATCAGCCCCAGTCTCCTTGCTCGATGGTCAGGGCTTATGGGAGTAGAAAAATAAAGCATCAGGAGGACACCAGGTTGCCTACCCAGGCTTAGATTAACATAGCAGGGTTGTTTTTTTGCTTTATAATTCTAGTTTTTAAAAAAAGCTCCCTGAAGCCTCCCTTAAGCCAGGGGGTACCAGAAAATATTTATTGTTCAATCAGCATTAGAAAATGTCAATAAGCAATACACATGACTACATTCAATGATTAAAAATATAATAAAAATAGCAGTGTACTGGCATTAACACTTGTTGGGCTGTGTGTCTATCCAGGCAGTTAAATTTTCATCCAGTCAATACTTTATCTGTATTAAAATAAAACATAAATGGTAAACCACTAATAAAAGGCAGGATAAGTTCTGAGTAATAGAAGAATGAGCTGTGTGGATGAAATGATGTGTGAGATAGAGGAAAGAGAAAAAATAATTCAAGGCTAAGCTTCAGCTGCAATCCAAAGCAATACGAAAGAACCAGGCTTGTTTGTGGTTTCTTCCAAATCAAGGCAGAGCTGTTGTGGGATAGAAATTCATCCTAGGGACAACCAGGCTTTTTTTGTCATAGAACCCACCAGAACGGTGTTCCGGTACCTTTTTTTTAATGGATTTTACAAGTGATTTTGGCATAGCAGATCAGCAGCAAACATCATTGACATAGTGCCTGCAGTCTGCTATTGTGTCTGCTGTCTGCTATATGATAGTGAGATAGCAGATACCTGACACCAGGGTTCCAGCAAAAAAAGCACTGGGGACAACTAATGCATGACAACAAGGTCTGATCAGTTGCTAACTGCACACTTCTGAAAAATTAAAGCAGTTACAAACTCATTGCCTATGGGGCAACATAACATACAAACTGGGTAGAACAACTTGCATATTTATTAGTTCAATTAAAGTTATATTTGTCTTAACCAACAAAACAATAATTATATCATTTAATTACTTATCTGTCAAGTGTGGTAGGCAGAGTGTAGGTGATCATGCTTGGTTGACACCTTGATTTTTTAGGATCTCTCTTCTCAACCATGTCCAAACCTTACAATCTATAGCATGCTATTAATAGAAGCTCTTCTTTCTTTCCTTTACAACTTAGCTTAAATGGGAGCATCAGATCAATCATTGCTTCTGCCCATACTTTAGGGTTATTGTTGTGAAAGGGCCCTTTTCTCCTAAGTTGAGGAGCCTTTTGCTAACCTACTTAGCTACCTTACTTCTTATCTAAGAACACATTCAGTTTGTAGTATATACAAAACAAATTACTCTGAATTTATACTCAGCACACAGATGAGAATAACTAACACTTCTGTGTAATATTAGAACATGTTACATTCCTACTCTGTGTCATTGATGTTCTACAGATGTTGCTCTACAGATCTGTTGACATATTGGATACTGCCCTCAATCTGTTGGGAATTTTTCCTTTGTAAGACTCTTGAGCTGCCCGAGTTCTACAATTGCAGAACATAACTAAAGACAGAATGTTCATGAATATTCTCCTTGAGGTAGACTACCCAATAATCTAATACTTGAAACACATATGCTAGCATTGCATAGTAATTTCTGCTTAACAAAAGTCTCTGGTAAAGTTTCTAGCACAGACCCTCAACTAGAGTAGATATTTCCAAGCCACTGTGGATACTTACTGTGTATCTGTTAATATAACTGCATATAATTTCACAGTTCTCCCTTAATTTATAGCATGACGTCTCTTCATAGACTTGATTTCATATATTTATAACATTCTAAACAATTAAATATTACAGTGAACTAAAATATAATGCTTCAAATCTATTCAGGCAATAAAAAATAATGTTTGCCTCATGAAACAAGAGCATACATGGTTCCAATGAAAGAGATAAGTGAGGTTACTTTGTATCAGTTATAAAATTGGCAGTCTACCAATTGTTAATTTGCTTTTAGCTAGTTGAGATTAAATATAATTCCTTCCCTGAGCAGCCTTAAAGTAAGCAACCATGAAAGCATTTTCAGAGTAATTTGGGAGGAATTGACATTTAAAGGAGTTAGCGTTACATCTGCACTTTAAGGCTATTAATTTCATAGATAAATTAACTACATTATTCTGTCTTTATCTTACATTTTGTGAAAGGGTTCCATCAGCCAGAGAAATGGCTGTTCAGGGTCAACTGAAACTGCTCTTATCTCAACCATATTGTAATTGGAACTTGCTTTTGGAAACATTGCTACATCATGATTGTCTCATATTGAAAATTTTGCTGAGAAGTTCCAGTAAGTATTGATGTTATCTTTTATATCTAGAAACACAAATACATTAGTCAAGATAGTCACTTTTTTCACTGCTTGACTATTAACAGAAATATTATGGGTACAATGTCACACAATTAGCTAGGATAAATATTATGTTTAAGTTTCACTCTAGTTTTTCAGTTTGAGTGTATTCACTTTGTGGATAATATACTGGTAAAATAGACTGATACAGTTCCTTTAAGAAAAAAATTTAAAACAGTTATTATTTTGATATAAACACATTTTAATAGCATATCATATTTCAACTTTGGTGAACTTGTGAAAAGGTTTTTAAGGATAAATTCAGTGGTTAGGGAGATATCTGCTGGCAAAATACCAACCTTGGATATGGACTCAGAAAGGCTTCAAATAAGCCCTACCTCCTCACCCTCATTTGGTTTGTTTCATTGGTATCAAATGGCAAGCTGCCATGCTAAACCAAAGTGCTCTTGAAAAGTGGGTGGAAAGATTTAAACTACTTTCATGGCAAATCTTTCAATTTTGACTTGATTGTCAAGGATATTTTCACTTTTCCATACATTCTCGAGCTGTTAGTGTCTCAAGAACAAGTGGGAAAGTAAGAGCACCCTTAGGAGAGATGAGTCCAAAGAACAAAAAAGAAAAAGAAAGAGGGTCTTGCTGCAAAGGAGGTATGAATCCCATACTACCCACCCCCAGCCAGTGCCTCTCATTCCAAACTGCCACTAGGGGTCTTGTGCGGTGACTGGCACAGGGGGTGGCCAGGGTGAACTCAGCAGGTGCAGCAAGACATTTTTGCTGCTTCTGTCAAGACGTTCACTCTCATGAAGGGGTCAGTCACCCAGGTTCAGATGGCAAGACAAACCATTGTGGCTAGAATTCATAGAACAAACGATTGCTTATCAGAATGGCTGGTTGCCCTCAAATTAGCCACTGTGCAAGAAAAAGCTTGGCTTAACATTATGCAGTAACTTACTATGGTTTGTCACCACAATGGATTGCTATATTTTGCAGATCCTAACAGGTTGTGCTAACTCTGGTTTGCTTTTTTCTTAATGCAGAAACTCTTAAACTCATAGGAAAATCATTCTCTAAGAAGACTTCATTCTTTCTTTGTTTAGTGTCAGCTGAATTTTTAAAGCTTTTTTGTTCAGCATGGGTTTGAGCAATTTTCAATGTTGTAGTCATTTCCTTGTTTTTTCAGATTGCTTTTCTCTTGCTCTTTATGTCGATATGTGTGATTTTTTAAAATTTTCAATTGTAATTTACCTTGGGAGCCCTAATTGGTGGACAATGGATAGGTTTGCATGTTTTCCAGGAAAAAGTAGCCTTGGTAGGGAATGGAAAAAGAAACTATCTAAACTATCACATTTTCTAAAGAACATCTCCACCTTATGAGCCTGCCCAAGTCTTAAGATTAGTGTTAGATGCCCTAGCTTTTGGCCCACCAACAAGAGTTGGGAGGTTGTTGAGTGCTATAGTGCTTTTGAAGTGGTGGCTCCACACCCTTGATACTCTATGTTCATAGAGATATATAAGGTCTCTTCATGGCTATTTTAGTCCGCAGGTGGTGCTTTAAAAGCCACCAACAGCTATATATGTTTCTGTGTGTTTATTTTTAATTTTTGGGTTTATATTTTTGTAATAGTGTTATGTGGGCAGTGTACCCTGAAAGGCAGGAGAAACATCTTTAAACAAATAAATAAAATTCCTAGTATATGACACTTAAAAGAGTTGTTTTTAAATGCCAGAGAAACCTATGCATACTGAGGGCAGACAAAGGAAACTTTATGAGACTCTCCTGGTTGGCCATCAGATTTCACCTAAGCTGTAATGTGAGGAAGCTTTGGAATATTCTTTCTGGGAAATCATTTGAGGAATTTTGTCAGGAGGAAAGTCATTTTGCAGTTTTCAACCACTTACAATTATGTCACTAGTATCAAAAAAAGAAAAACTTCATCACCTCCTTTTCTTTGTTCTTTCTTCTCATGTTGCCTCTTCTACATGCATTGACTTAAAATGTTTCCTACTGAAAATATACAAAGAAGGAAAAAAAGAAATTGTCCAATCGTATACTTGCCCCAGTTTTGTGGTACTTGGGCTAAACAACCCAGCATTTCACAACAAATCATGTGTTTAACTATTAGGGTTGTTTAGAGGCTAATAGAGGCTTAACAACCCAATATTCTATGTTTCCATGTCATTTTTCACAGCCTACCACCTGGTCCTTTGGGCTGGTTAAAAGTAGAGGTGAGGAGCTCTGAGAAAGCAGTTAACTTGCTCAATCCCATTTATTGATGGGTGTTAATTAACCTACTATTTAAAATTACATGCAAACCAGGTTAGCGTCTAGTTCAGGAGGAAAGTGTTACTTCTGCCACACAGTCTTCTGCTACTCCTATAGGCAGGCAGAATCCTCACAGAAAGGGCTTGATGGAATTGCTACCCTCCTGGCTATCTTAGTCTCAACAGGAGGGCAAAGAGCAAACCTTCCCTAAAGCAAATCTGGCAGCAAACATGGCAATGTCCAAGTTAAGTGACTGGGCCACTTCTTCCAGCAGATAGCAACCAATTAAATTCTAAGGCACAATGAAACTAATAAGCTAGTGTAATACTGGTAGTCTATGGGGCTATTTGCTTCCAAATGAAGCCAACATAGAAAATGAACCTCTCCTTATCAACAGTTTTAATAATAACAAAATACTGCAACCTGTGCACCCAAGTCCCTGGCAACAGCACCAATACAAAAACACCCCCCCCAAAAAAAAACACAAAACAAACAAAAATTGACGGTAGACTGTAGAGCTGCAAAGTTCAAGTGTCGTTTTAAATCCGGCTCATACAAAAGAATCCAAAATATCCTCTTCAACTGGTCTGGACACAGAAGAGTCAGCTGCTTTTGCAGAATATTCAAAACCCTGGAATAAAATGCCACTTCTGTTGTGTATACATGAATGTATTATGTGGATTCACCTCTCAACACAAACATTCCTCTTGAACTTTCCTGATCTTTTAGATTCAATTTTTTATACCCCCTTCTTTTTTAGTTCCACCCCTTTGGGCTATAGCAGTATTTCATAGGAGTTAGACTAGCCAACACTAAGGTAGTGGTTTATGCCAATTCATAATGTGATGCTCACATGTAGGCAATAAGAAACAAGATTAAAAAGAAATTTAGAAGTTTTATTTCCAACTAAGCCAACAGTTGTTACCACCAAATGAAAAGCTGCTCACTCAAACCAATAAGCCAGCAGGTGGGGTGGGCTGTCACCCAAAACCTTTTAGAAAATGTGGTGCAGTAGATCAGCTGTAGAGAACAGTTATCTATTCATTTACACATACACACAAACTACTAACCAGGAAGCAATGTAATGTAAACAGCACAGAGAGTTCATGGTTTTGGAGTCATCTCTCTTGCACTCCTTTTAAAGGCAGACACTGAAAGTTCAGAGCTTTAGTATGGTAATGCAAACCACCATGGTTGGCTTTAAAGTACAAAATAAGCAGAAAGGAAGACCTTCCTTTTTTAAAAACAATTTTTAATAGTTAATGCTATTTGACCTTTGTTTTGTATTTTGTCTATATTTATTGATATTCCAATTTTAATATGTTGTAGTCTGTTTTTATTGTGTTTTATCTTGTAATTTTGAGCCACCCAGATTCGCTGTGAGACAATTGGGTGGCATACAAATGTTTTAAATATATAATTAATAAATATTGCAGAAATCAGTAACAAAAGAAACAGCATTAAGATTCTAAGCAATCAAATAATTAGGTAATGTGGCCTTATGGAAAGAAGTTGATTCCAGCTAGGATATCCCCTCCCTCCCAAACTTCAGTTGTCAAAATCCCATCTTTAAGGTGGATCAGATTGCATCAAAGAGTGTCTGATAGTTCTTGCTTGATCCTCCTTTTTCAATTAATGTCTCAGGGATGTGTGAGTTATCAAGTTCGGGGGTGGGAATCCGTTGGACTTCTTTGGCTTGGTTCCCTGAACGCCAGACCACTTTCACGTTGTCTCAGCTTCACCTTGTGCTGATCACTCATGTAGGTACAGTGGTACCTTGGCTCACAAACTTAATCTGTTCCAGGACTCTGGTTGTGACCCAAAATTGGTTGTAAGCCAAGTTAAATTTCCCCATGAAGTTCAATGTAAATAAGGTTAATTAATTAATTAATTAATTTCGATTTATATCCTGCCTTTTTCCTACAAAGGGCTCAAGGCAGCTTAAATCATTCTCCTCCTCCATCTTATCCCCACAAAAACAACCCTGTGAGGTAGGTTGGGCTGAGAGCCTGTGACTGGCCCAAAGTCACCCATTTGGCTCCATGGCTGAGCGGGAACTAGAACCCAGCTCGTCTGAGTCCCAGTCCCACGCTCTTAACCACTACACCACACTGGCTCTCCTACACCACACTGGCTCTCCATTAATCCGTTCTGTAACTATTTTTTTAATCAGAAAAATGTGAAGCAAAGTGACAAAGAACAACCAAAGGCAAGGAAAGAGGGAGAGATAAAAAAAAGCATACTTTAATCTGACTAACTGATGAGGACAAAGCTCAAACTACTTTCATCTAATTAGCTTAATTTCCGAAGGAAACTTGGTGCTGTATCTCCCAATGTGTTTGGAAGATATGTGTGGGCACTTAACGCCTATGTGTTTATATTTAAGTACTGTATAATTTAAAGGATAAACCAATATTGGAGGGAGCTTGCTGTTTGCATGTGTTTGCAGGACCCACAGATTATGTAATAATGCTCATTCTACAAATCATGTGAAACAAGCAGAAACACTTGTTTCTGGAATGGGGCAAGCCAGTAGAAGGGAGTCTGCTGACCTCTTCCTGTTTGGAAATGGCAGTTTCCATGCATGTCTGAGCTTGTGATTAGAAACACAAATTCTAATTCCAATTGCACAGTTTGTGGGTCTTAGGAACATAGCCTAATTAGAAGGTGTAGATAGCGCCCTACAAGTAGACAGCCATTTCTATATCTACTGATTTTTTTTGTTTGTTTTTTTAAACCTCACAAAAATGTATCATCTGGTAAATTTTTGCAGCACTGATGTTATGATTTAACACAGAATAACAAGGCCAAGTCTATGTGTATTTTGAATACATGCAACAAAAAGTAGATTTTACTTGTGTAATTGTTTTCTAAAATTTCTTTTTAAAAATTGCTGCACAGTAATGCAAAAATAGCTGTCTAAGTGATATTTGGCAAATTGTATTTCTCAGTATGTTGCTAGGCATTAATGCAGCTAAAGTAACTTTTTCTTTAATATGGTTGGTCCACAATTAAATACATGAACCATGCATAGTTTTCTTGTGGATGACCTCTACCTCAGTCTTTTTATATATGAATTCAGGTAAATAGTTGCTGACAGAAATGGAGACAAAGTTAAAATATTAAGAGATAAGAGCAAGGACCAGCATGAAGAAATACAAAAATACATCAGGTAAAAATCTAAGGAAGCAACCTCACCTCTTAATTCTCTAGCTCATTGAGCATGCTCAGTAGATACAAAATGTTGAATATTAATTGGAAAAGAAAAACAGAAGGGAGGAGAATTATAGAGGAGCATGATTATAATTATAGAGGGATATAGCTGGTTAGGTGGAATCATGAATAGCTACAGTCCTGTTAGAAGGTGACGTTACTCTCCAACATTTTGTTCCAGGTAGCAGTTTTACTGTCCCTTATTACTGTGACAATTGAGACCCCCCCCCCCAATCTTGTTATCTGTCTTTCAGAATCTGAATTGCCCAAAGGTGAAGAAAAGCATACTTGCCAAGACCTGAAAAATAGTACAGAATGTAGTTTAACTGAAGCAATCTTTACAGTACTGTCTTACTGCACTTTATCTCCCAAATCCCTTGGTAGTGTTCTTCAATACTACATGGAAAAAGAACAGATGTGGGCTTGCTTACATAATATATCAGGTTTGAAAAATGTTCTGAAATGTGCATTCTATATTATATAAATATGTTTCTTGATTTATGACTATAGCATATTAGAATGCAGACGTTTTCCTTAAATCATTTGTTATTGTAAGTGTTTCTAGAGATTTATGTTTGTGAAGTTGCTACGGTATTTAATAGCAAGCCAAAATACTGTAGAAATTGTGGCAATGTTTTAAAACAAAATATTTTGCAGTGATAATGTTAAAAGTTCTCAAAATTTGTTTTACCACTGATAAACCATCCTGCAAGAAAAAAAAATATGTGGAATTAGAGCAGGAGCATTACTCCTCTGGGTACCATGCCAGTCTTGACCAAGACTATCTTGACCAAGAGCAGCCTTCCCCCACTCTTGGTCAAGGAATACTGTACCTGTAGTTGACTGGGAAAAATGCTAAGTTTATGTGCATTTTGCTTCTGAAGTTGTCTTCTCCTTGACTCTTCTCATCTGTTTCTCAGTAATTACCATAAGAGAAAAATTTTGAAAATGATCACAAAAATCTCTTTAAAAATTTGATCACCACCACTCAACTTCAAATGACATTCATTTTTAATCATATTATCACATAAATCAAACCACTCTTGGGAGCTTGTTTAGATCAGTAACATACCAACTTCTAATTTAAAAATGAAAGAATACCATATTAACAGTGTATTAAAGTATAACATTTCTTAATACTGTATTGTGATGTAAACATCTATTTTATTTTGGGGTCTTTTCATTATAGAAATTGAACACTGAAAAAGTACAGAAAACTTTAAAAGAATTATAATATTAAATCTGACTTCAGCAGTTCAAATTATTTAATATTTTATTATAATACTTTTTTATCTCCAAGATTCTAGCTATGGTGAATCAGAGCCTGAGATTATCAGATGCTTGAAATTGACTTTGATTAATTCAGTTAAGGGTATCGTGAAGCAGATAATTTCTTTGATGCATTCATGGGAAGCAACAGAGAACTATGGAACCTATCAACATAAGCAAATTGTTCCTGAAAGTTTGCTGAAGACTGTTCCAAAGGAATGGAATTACACACCTAGAGAAATGAAGAGAAAAGAATCTGGGAAATGTAGGTGTGCTTATATAAACCTGTCAAAATAATGGTTACCTATTTAACAAGAATGTATCAAAATGGAAGAATTAGAATTAAGTGGTATGATTTGATAATGAATATTACAGTAACACAATTTCTGATACTTTTGAAATAGTATTAAAGGGGTTGTTGACACATTTCATTGCAGTTCTTGATCCTGGTAGAGTATTGGCAAAAACATGATAATGTGGGGAGGGCCCCCATACAACAAAGTCTCTTTGGAAGGGCTAGATGTGAGGCAGAAGGCATTTCAGTGTACAACACACACTGAGGTATACTGTGTTCCCACACATTGGGAGTCTCTGTGGAATCAAAACCATCTAGTAAGATCTGGTTTTGTCCCCACTGGAATAAGCTTCCTTGAGTACAACACTTAATTTTTCCAGCTAAGGAGTGAATGACAGTTATGAAATAACAGTTGGTCAGGTCAGGTCAGTGCTAGAAAATAGAGGGTATACTAAGAAATGTTGTTAGTGTAGAAGGTAAATCAGTGGTAATAGGCCAATGTTCATCAAATTTTGTACATTTACTGTAAGATGCAAAATTAACTAGAATATTTCAAGAATTCTGTCATTAAGTGTCTTGGCAGTATGCTATCTATACAGTAGATGGAGAGAGAAGAGACTCTTTCTTATAATACAACTGCTGCAACCAAGATATGTACTTACATGCCTGTTATAGTAGCTCTCACCACCATACAGCTAGTTTGCATAAGTTCCCAAACTAATGTTTTTGCCAGTCAAGCAAGTGAGGCTCACATTGCACTTGCAGTGATAACAGAAGAAGAGGATCCCTGTATGCTTGGCCCTCTTTGTCTCCACATGAGCCCTTCTCTGAGCACCCCTTGAAGGTCATGAGGATGTACTACACTGGTGATTCAACATGATCAAGGAAGGAAAAGAACCTGTTTTTATTCCTATGATATAGGCTTCATTAACTGTGAACCCACCAAACTAGTATCCTCTCCAAACATATGACAAAATTTAGTGGTGTTTTGTGCCAAAAATTCAGAGTTGTGCCACCACTGTAAATTTGAAATTGATGTACAGCCTGATGAAGGAAAAAAAAGCACATGCTCATATCCTTCTGAAATTACTGTATTTTTCGATCTATAAGATGCACCTGACCATAAGACGCACCTAGTTTTTAGAGGAGGAAAACAAGAAAAAAATATTCTGAATCAAATGGTTTACTAAACTATTTAATAAACTATAACAGAATACAGTAATACCGTATTTCAACCTTGTAAAGTGAACAGCAGTCAACAGTGGCATTAAGAACCATAATCACTGTCATTAACAAAAGAGACTTTAAAGTTCGAGTACTCTTCTAGTTTTTGTTGAACCCATAGAACTCATCATTGCTAGAGTCAGAATTTATGAAGCTCTGTTGCTCACAATCACTGACATCAGTTTCTTAGTCAGTAGTGGAATTATTGAAGGAATCCACAATCTACACCAGTTATACAAGAGCTGCCACAGACAATTCAATAACAAATCTAAAAAAGCCAGTAATGTCCATGCTGCCCTACTAGTAAATAATACAAAAAAACTTCTGACAAAAAATGAGATATTGTACAGTAAATCAAACACACACTAAGTAGCCTTTGAAGAATAAACTTCATACACGAAGGTAATGCTGTTCAAATATCCACTGATCCTAAAAAAAAAGTGTCTGATCAACTAACAGATATTGGTTCTTCTATTAACTTAATAAAGCAGGCACCGTTCTGATCCATGGAAAGCTTTCTGATAATCACAGGCACATTCCCCATCATTTCTCCATGGGCTTCATTAAAAGACGGGTTGCCATTTGAAAACACACATGGACTTGTGATTATCAGGAAGCTCACCTGCGCCGGAGGGGGGGGGGGCGGAGCAGGGTGTGCCAAGCGCGTGCCGGCCAGGTGGTGCAGGTGGGCTGGCAGTGTCCTGGGGGTGGTCTTCCAGGTGGCGGCAGTGGCGGCAGGTATTCCTGGGCGGTGGGGGTGGGCAGCCTGTCCCAGTCCGTCTCTCCGTGGGGCCGGCTCGGCCGTGGCCGGCGGGTTAAAGCCAGCGGCTCCTCCTCTCCCGCACCCCTCCCCCTGAGCGGCACAGCTCTCATCTGGGCCGGGGGGGCGGAGCAGGGCGCGCCGAGCACGTGCCGGCCAGGTGGTGCAGGAGGGCCGGCAGCGTCCCGGCAGTGGTATTACATGTCCCAGGCGTCGGGCACACCATGCTGCACATCTGACAGACTTACTGCACACACATATTTGCTCTTTAAGACGCACAGACATTTCCCCTTACTTTTGAGGGGGGGAAAAGTGCGTCTTATAGAGCGAAAAATACGGTATGTCAAAATTTTGTGTTCATTTCATGTCACAAATTCTATGCAGTAAAGTTAGTTATAACCCATGAAAGTTTATGCTGATTTATTAAACTATCTGAAGAGCTACAACAGTTCTTTTGAAAAGTGCAAGTCCTTATTCATAAATTCAGCAAAATTTATGTAAAGAGTAGAATCATAAAACCTGAGATTTCTGAGACAGAAAGCACAAAATTTCCACAAGTTTGGAGGAGATATTCAAATGAGGGATTTTTGTTTATTGTAAATCTCACCTTTGATACATCAGTACACAGTTGAGAAAAAAGTCACACAAAAGTGTCATATAGGTTCAACATTGATATCAAAGGGGCTTTCTCAGTAGTTGTGCTCCACCTACAGAACTTCACCTGGAGCTTTCATTACAATCTTTTTGGTGCCAGGCAAAAACAACTTCATTTTCCAGACATTTTAACAACTGATTTTATCTTGGATAATCTTAAAGGTGTCTGGTTTTTATATAGTTCTGCTGTTTTAATCTATACTGCTTTAAATTACTATCCCTCAGCTGTATGCTTTTTTAATTTTGTTATGTATTTTATTTGACTGCTCTGTTTTGATTGTTATATTCTGCTTTTTACTCTATTTTTATCGTAATCCACTTAGCAAGCCCTTGGGCTAATAATGCAGACTGTAAGTTAAATAATAAAAAAGTAAAAATAATCTATGAGAATGTGGATTTTTTTGCATTTGCCAAGCCCCACACCAAAAGTATATTGTTTTCACAGTTCTGATAGTGGCACAAAACTCAGGAATTTGTGGAACAAAAGTACATACAACTACCACAAAACTTTGATACAGACTCAGAAATAATATTACAATGTTGATTTTTTAAAAAAATCATGCCCTAGCTATAAGAAAGTAATTGCTATGCTTTTGGTGATGGCACAAAAGAGGATTTTTTCAAGCCAGCAAAAAGTTAATGTTTGGAGGTGAAATAATGTTGATTTTTGTGTGAGTTAAATACAAAACCACTCTTTATGTATCAGCACACAGTACTGGGTGACAGCACAAGTCATTATTTGTGCAAAAAACAGCTCAGAACTAGCAATTTTTTGAAGGGGATTATAGTTTGGAGGATTCATAGTTAATAGAACCTATAATAGACAAACAAGTAATATATGAGGAAATGTATTGTGTTAATTATTTAGTCCCCACTCAGTCTTGAAGCTCACTGGGTGACTTTGGGCCAGTCACCTAAGTTACATGGTTGTCGTGAGAGTAAAATGAGATGAGAGCTTTTAAATTGCCTTAGGTTCCTTATAAGTGGAAGAAAAGTGGGGTATAATAATATATTTATTAGGGATAAATTTTGTTGCTAGCAAATATGTTATGATCATCACAAGTTTCATTAATACTTTTTGGTGGGGTTTTAACATTAGAATACACTCTGTCATAATTATGTAATATAAGCATTTGTAATTTACTGTCTATAATAAGTCATGTTATTTTCTTGTCTTGGAACCTTTTTCTCTAATTCCTAAAGAAAGTTTTAAAATGCTTAATTTTATTAACTGTGTTTTCTGATCTTAAATGTCAAACAGCCGCCTTTAAATTCCTCTAACTTTGATGACATTGTTCTTAATATGGGGGCAATTGTGTCTTAATTTACTTTGCAGGGTATTTAAGTGGCAGACTTCTATAAAGAGGCAGTGTATATGATTATGGTTTTGTGATATGCACAGTTTGCAACATATACATTAACACTTTACCTTTAAATGCTTAGATGAAATGGAATACTTACTGAGTGTGAGCATGCTCCTCAGTGTGCATAGGTACCAAGTGTTCACATGCTTGTTTTGAAATGCATGTTTGAAAAGCATGTTCTGATTCACTTTGAGACTCTTCATGATTAATGTATAGTTGTCAACAACTATTTATTTATGTTGTATGGTCTGAGCGCAAAAAACCAAGCAAAAATATTTCTTACCAAGATATCAGAAAGGCATCCTATTTTATCCTCACAATAAATTAAATAAATGAATAAGCTATGAATCCTTATTTCGCTAGTTCAAGGACAGCCCAAGTTCAGTTTGCCACCTAGAACAAGGAAAACAAGCCCTGGCTCATACAATGGCAGGGAGCAGCAAACTTGCCATTTTCCCCTTCACACAGACTGTATCTAGCATGAACTACATGCTCTCTGTGACTACCTGATCATGTGAAGGAGAAGTCCATGGGATTCTTACTAAAAAAGCAGTGAGAAGTTTGAAAAAGATTTATGTGTGGCACCCACTTCACACTACATGCTGTCAATATGGTTGAGGCAATGGGGTTAGGTTCACTCCTCTACCACACAAGGATGTTGCCAGCCTGAATAGCTTGGTGAAATTCCATGTTCCTAACTGTATCATAAAGCAGGAATTGTTGATATTACTCATATTTTCGTTCTTTCCTCTTTTTTTAGGCTTTACAAGACTGGCTGCCCATGCAATATCCATTGTAATTAGCAAGTTACCTGCGGTGATTGCATGTTTGCCAGCCCCAATTAAATATTTCTTTTTTCTCTCTGAGAAAAAAATGCACAAAAACTTTATTGAATCAAAAAAAGCTGGTCTTCTTGTCTGGATCTTGATTGTAATTATATGTCGTATATTTGAGGATGGAAACACTACTGAACTTTTAACAGGCACAACACTTGACAGATGGAGCAAAGAGAAGCTGAGTTTAGTTCGTGTATGTTTGGAAAGTATTATAGAGAGGAAAAAAAGCCCTAAACAAGTGACACACAAGATTATACAGAGCATTGAACAACAAAGACCAAACTGGATTGAAAGCCAACTATTAAAAGCAAGAAAATTGAGCATAGACAGGTAAGAAAATTTGATACTCTTCCCATGCCTCATGCACTTGCTGTTGTCCTTTGCATGCACAACTTATTTCATTATGAAAAGTTTTATAGTAAAGATGTTTGCTGTAGTAAGTATTGAGTTCCTACAAGGCTCTGATTATTAGGTTAAATAGAACACAAAATACATTTTAATTGTGCTGAACTCTCATGGAAATCAATGCAACTTGTTAGATGCAACCAACTTAAGCCTAATTATTTCAGAAAGATTTAAGAGTAACTCAGATGAAAATGAATACTAGTGCAATTGTATTGTTGGACAGGAGCATATAAATTTGTTAGCAATGGAAATAATGAACAGTCTCACCAGAGAGAAGGATGCAAAAAAGAAAACTTGTGAGCTTCATACAGATGCTTTTGTGTGCATAAGCTCAGCTTATCCAGCAGTAAATTACCAGAACAAGATGTCTATAGAATCAGGTGCTGTATGAAATGTATGGGCTATGTTCTTGGAAGACAGTGATAAAGATGGACAAACATTGCCTCCACTATACAAGAGTTGCTACCATTAACCAAGGCTGGAGATGTAGGGAGCAGAGAAAACTCTCGAAGAGAGAAGCAGATGTGAGGAGAAGGTTTTCCCATAGTCCACTGATAGAAGGGAAATGCATAGGTATTTACTAGATAAAAGCTGGATGCTGGCCTGTAATGTAAATATAACTCATTAATAACAATTGTGTCATCTAAATGGTTGGCAAGTAAAACTGTATTTTCAGGGCATTGTCTATGAAAAGTATCTGTAAATGAAGTTTTTATGTCCGTAATATTTCTAAGGGAAGACAGACCTGATTTTCCTAAACTTCCTGCATAGACTTGAATCAGTAGTAATTTACTAGCTATAGAACTGACACCAGATTGAAATGAATTGTTAATAGTAGTCATGCATATGAAATAATTAACTAGCTGAGGCATTTATTACACTGTATAGTAAGTACTTTTCTTAATGAAGACTGAGTAAATTAACAGAGTAAGCAAGTGGTATTTCTGTTGAATATGGTTTTATTCATAGTAAGTTCATTATCTTAGCTGAATTAAATATTGCCATTGATACAGATCTAATTTTGCATTTACAAAAACAAGTAGAAAGAAAAGACAATGAAAAAATGGCAGTTGTTTTCATTGCCTGGCTTGTATATGGCCTAAAAGCGTTGGTATTCATTAAAATAACCTTTGCTTTTTTTTTTAACATCTAAGCTATAAACAGTCAACTAAGAATCTGGAGAACATACAGCCCTAAAAGTAAAGAAATGTCTGTCTTTGCAAAGTAATTTGTTGAGCTGAAGATTATTATTTTTCATCATGGTGACCCTGAGTTGCCTGGCTGGGTGCATATAAAGATTAAGATGAATGCAGTTATTCCTTGGCTGAGGTCTGCCTCTTTCAGGGCACATTCTCCCTAATGACATGATTGATAGGCAGTCCCAAATCCAGAGAGGAACTCATTAATCACAGCACTGACTGAATCCAATCATCTGCTTCACCTGCACAGTGATGGACAGGAAAGGATACAGTTTGGGTGCTGACACTGATACACTCCTTTGTCAGAGGGCCTCAACTTTTTCAATGTCATCCTCTAAGCAGCTTGACATAAAATTTAGGTGTACCACTATACAGCTTCAGGAAGCTAGCTTTAAAATATGCTAAGATTGTAAATAAATACATGTCTGGTATCTTTTAGATGACTATATAAAAACATTTGCTTTATTCAGCAAGGAAATAAATCGCAGTATTTTCAAATTAGTTACTGTTTAGGATGGTCTGAAGTTGTATTTTGAGGCTATGTAATTCTAACGTGCAGGAGTTCTGTAGCATTTCAGCAGTCATACTAATCACCAGAACAAATGTTGTAATATAGGTACATTTGAAACTATTGATTGTGGCTTATGGGTAAAATTTACATCATTAGCTTTTATCCTGTAATCATTTACTTGAGTTTAAATGAGTTCAATGGAATTTATTTCTGAATAGACAAATAAAGGATTACACTCCACAATTTCTCTGTAACAGTTAAATAGTAACTAGCTTTTCAGTCAGCAAATTACCCTGTAGGAGCTTCCGTAATTACCATAACGGTTGTAATAGTCTGGGAGATTTTGGAGTTTCTAACATGCCAATCAAGGTGGCTTGCAATCTCATCATAAGGGTTGAATACAATAGTAATACATCATATCATGATGCATTCAATTATTATATTAGAATGGGAACTATTTAAACTTGCAAGCTGGAAAGCAAAAAAAGTACTGGATTCAGATTCTGACTCCACCACAAGACAACTAGAAACATATGCAAGCCACTGGAAACCTCCAGGCTTTCTAACCTGCACTAAATAAATAAAGTTTTTCTAGCATTTTAATCAAGATTTATAATATTTTGTGACAAACAATAAAATATGGCTTAGGGAAGATGTTCTTAAAAACCAGAAATACATTTTTCCTATTGGAGAAGCAAAACATTTTTATATCATTAAAAAAGAATATACATTACATAATTAGTCATATTTCATTATATTTTTCATAATGGCTGTAGTGTGTGTGTACAATACAGGAGGAAAATTATTAAGAATACTTGAAAGATGCTGAATGTTTTCTTATTGAGCTACATTTTGCAATTATATTACAGAAGCATGTTTAATCTACAGCAACTCAGGTCTGGGAATATGACTTCATTTCTGTTCTGTATTGTAGTATTCGCTTCTTATTTGTGATACTACATTTCCTTTCTCTGCAGTAGTGTTACTGCTACAGAAGATGGTAGAAGCTTAGAAGAGGAAGCTATTGAGCTTGAATTGACTGAGCAGAAAATAAACATGATGGTCCTGGATATCTGCCACAAACCAGGTGGCAGTGAATACCTGAGGCAAATTTATCACATCATCCAGCTCAATGAGGTAGGGAAACGGCCTTTTTTACCGAGCAATTAGGTGTGTAGTGGCCTGAGGCAGCGTCTGCTGGCAGCTAAGGGTTAGTCAAGGAGGTGATAATGCTTCGTAAAGTCAATACCTAACTCAATATTGCACTTTGTTAGACTGTTCAGTTTAAGCTTTTCTGCATTTATTTAGAAAAGGTTACTTTAGAGGAAATTATATCCCTTTTAATTGTGTACTTAAACTGTGGCATGCTCTATTGACTTGTTTCTTAATTATATTTCATAGATGACAGGAGTATGTTCAGAGTTAAAAAATAAGAAATTAATAGTGTTAAAAACCATTCTCTTTTAACTTTATTTTAGGGGAAACAAGTTAAAAGTAATAGCTTTTTTTAATGTACAAAAAGAAAAGATAAAGGTGCATTTTTACATGAAGAATACATTGCTGTGTTAAAGCCTTATTTTAAACTGTAACTTATTTTAAATCTGTAACTGGGGTAGATTATTTACCAATGTAATATCATCTGTGTTAGCAAATAGAAATAGTATCTGCAAAACAAGCAGAAGATAAAGCAGTTTCTCTTTCTAAACTGTCCTTTGTTTAAGTTTATTTTTTGAGAAAACTATGTGTGCAACAAACATCAGTACTTGTGATTATGGACTGAGACTGTCTAATGCATGTAAAACATTTTACAGTTAAGCAATACAAGTGAATAGGAGTTCTTTTGAAAATATGTTTTGTCAGCTTTAGATTATGTTTGTTTCATCTCACGTCTTTAGGAATTTACTGGTCAACAAAGGTTAGAATATCAAACTTGGATCATGTGTTAATAAAAATAGTTTTGAGTATAAAATGAAAGTTGCTGAGAGAAAAGTGAAGGCTGCAAGCTAAACTTCAAACAACTGAATTTTTATTAATTGCAAATATCTGAAGCTTCACTAATCTACTGAATGTGGATTCCCAGAAGTCCCAGAAACTGTTTTGGAACTTTTATTGCCACATTTCATGTTTTGTGAGCCTTATTTTAAGAAGATGCCTGGAGGATAGCCAACCATACAGATTCTTCCACCTAGTTTGAGAAGTCCTGAAGACCTTACACAAATATTTCAAAACTTAACCCAACGAAATCATGTGGCCTTCCAAACAGGTGGATTTCCTCCTTTTATTAAAAACCAGAGGCCTAGTTTTTTGCTCCATTACAGTTTACTTAGCAGCAGTCTCACTTAATCAGGAGAACACTGTGGCTTCTTCAGCCTCCTCAGATTCATACATTAATCAGAAGTTGCCTGTTGATACTTCCTCTGGTTCCCCCTGGAGCTTGTACTGACTCAATGAATGGCAAAACCATTTGAACCTCTTGTTACAGTCAATTTCTGACTCTTTATGATGAAGGTGGTTTTCCTAGTTAGCATTACTTCTTCCTACAGCACATGCAATTTGTACACCTTAAACCACAACCAATCAAGTCTTTATTTTTCGTAAGGGCAGAATAGTATTTTACCCAGACTGCCCCTTCCTTCTTAAGGTTGTCTCTCAGTTCTATCTAATTCAGAACATACTACTGCCAGTCTTTCTTCATCAGCCCATCTCCCCTGTAGATATGAAACTTCACTTGTGTGGTGTTCAAAAGTCACTTGCATTCTACATCTCTAGAATATAGAATTCCTTTAGGGTTTTCCTTTAGGAAATCTCACCACATCTCCACTTGTCACCAAAGAAAGGGCAACCTTTCTATCTAGCCTAGCAACTCACATGTCTTCTGGTTCCTTTTCAAATACTGAGTCACTAGAGTCTCTTCTGCCGTTTTTGGAGGCATCTCGCTCCCCCGGTTCTGCAGTGCAGCTATTTGGGCTTAACATCTAACATTAGAGTTAGAAATTATGCAGCTTTTGGCCAAGCAGTCTGTGCTCAGTTCTGGTATAATATCTGCCTCTAATGAGCCTTACTGCTTTTTAATAATCTATTTGTGTGAATTGCAGAGACAATGAAGGAGGACAAATTGCTTACCTGTAACTAAACTGCTTACCTATAGTTCTTTGAGTGGTCATCTGTGAACTTACACAGCCCATTGTCCTCCCTACTTTGATGCCTCACCTTTTAAGAGAATCTCTCTGTTCTGCTGACTCAGAATTGAGAGGCAATTGGGTGCCATGTACTTAGCACATGCAGAACAAGTGGGCAGGGCTCTTGTCTAAAATTCTGTTTAGTGGTATAATGGTTTGAATTACTGTTCCACACAGGCATATAACCCATATGTCTTAGTTCACAGAGCTACAGTTACAGGTAACTTGTTCTTTCACTGAAGAATAAAGCAAGAGAAATATATATTTTCAGACATATACAAATATACGTATATTAGTTCAATGGGCATTATAGAAAAAAAAATCTCATGTTCCATGTTACTACCCTAAAAGATAGTGCTTTCTCAAAGCATGTAAGTTGAATTAACATATTTTGTCTGAATTTTGAAAGATATCCATTTTAAATATATAATGTGCATAAAACATAATTAGTTTAAAACTGTATGTTGAACACTGTGTAAAAACACACATGATGATGAGCCTTACTTTCAAACTCTGCATATATTTATGAGAAATTGACATCCTTGTTCTTGTTCAGTGTAATTTATATTAATCTCAGCCTCTTCTTTTAAAGGAATATTTGACTGAACAGCTCTCTTATGATGGATCTTCTGAAGAAAACATTAAACCATTAAATATGACTTTAAGAACCAAAGGAGGACGGTCTGGTTTTGACCCTTTGCACATGCACTACCTGTACTGCACTAATGTGTTAGAAAAGGTTAGTGATCATGTTGAAGCATTTTTCAGTGAATTATTTCATGACGCTGAAGTAATTGCTACTAAAATAAATGAAAATTCAGGAACCATGTGGGATATTCCTGACAGCTCTAATGTTATGATGACACACACACATGCACACACACCACCTGACAAAATCTAGTAACCTATATGCCTATTTGCATTCCTTTCCTTTTACATTTGCTTATTTCCAACTGACTATTACTTCCGCTGCAGGCTGCAGCACCCTTTATTCCTGCCTCCTTTGAACTGCAAAAAGATTCTTTCAGTGCAGGTTGTTGCCGCTTCTGCTTCTAACCCCCAAGTGCCAAGTTAATGATCCACACTATAAATAGATTTAGAAACAAGTAAGCTTTACAGCTTTTTCGTACAGTTTATTGTTATTTTTATAGTAAATGTGTATTGATGTTATAGTTGGCCTGGAATGGCCACTCAGTGAGACGTTATTAACTGCATCTTATCCAAGTCCAAAAGACAAAAATCTATCTTTTTCAAGCAGCTACAGGTTTCTGCTTAAGTGAATGTCCAAGTCACCTGACACTGGCATTGCGATGCAGATGACTTGACTGAAGTTATCTGTAGACCAAATGCTGCTACTAAGTCAATCTATTGAATCATAAATTGTCCAGATATTGAACAAGAAGAATCCTCCAGCAGTCACCTCAGAGCTGCTACTTTGAACAGTCAGCAGATGAAAAAATGAGAGATTCTCAAAAATCCCCACTGAGGCAAATGGACAGAAGAGATATACTCCACTGAGAAAGGAAGTGTGCATGTGATCTCTCCCTTCAGTACAGATGCAGGAGCAGGTCTCCCAGGCTTTAGACGGGCACGTAGAGAAATTACTTGAGGTTTCTTCAGTGCAGGGACCTAGGTGTACTTTTCCCCAACCAAATGGGGACAAGCTTGGTACAGGCACCAGAAGAATTTTGCCATGGACATAGGGCTTGCAGGGAACTGGATAGACAGCTTAGTGTAGTGCTGTACTAGGGAGATGGTATTTTAACTTTTCACTTGTTCTTTACCACTTTTGTTTCTTTAAACTCCTTACGGTTCTTTGCTCAGAATCTGAACAACCCTTTCCCCCATTCTGTACTCTTTCCTGAATCCTGTATAAATAATTTATCCTGTGTTCACCAAAATGAAGATTGTGTGCTTTGGGGTGGAAGAGAGGAGACTCACAAGAAGTATATTTATATTTATGATACACAAACCAGGGTATGAGTGAGTTGATCAAGCATCTTCCCCTCTTGCTCCAGTGGGGACTGATTGATCAAGCCTGATGAATGCAAGGAGGGAAATCATCTGGGCAATGCTGCAGGGAGTACATAAGAACATGAGAAAAGCCATGCTGGATCAGACCAAAGGTCCGTCTAGTCCTGCACTCTGTACACTCAGTAACAATCCAGCCGCCCACATTCAGGAGACGGAAGACCTCCTCCTGTCCAGCTCCTCAGCAACTGGTGTATGCAGGCATGTTGCCTCTGGTAAAGAAGGTAGTACATAGTCAGCAAGGCTAGTAACCACTAATAGCCTCCTCCCTCATGAATCTCTCCAGTCCTTTAAAAGAGTTTGGCAGCCAGTGAATTCCATAGTTTAACTATATGCTGTGTCAAAAAGTACTTTCTTTTATCTGTCCTAATCCTTCCACCAGTAAGCTTCATGGGATGTAATGACACCACTCACTTGATTCCCCCTCTGTCAGTTCCACACACAACAGAGGAAGCAGTGAGAATCAGCTGGATGGTGAAGTGGAGTTGGCATTGCCTCTCAGTTGATTCTTTGCTCATCCTGCTTTCTCACTGCTGCTTGCTATAGAGGATTCCCCAACCAGGGTCCCACTCAAATGTCTTTCTGGCAAGTGGCCACAATGAAGGGGGAGGAAGCAATGCCCAACCCAATGCCCACCTGAGAATCTTTCTGCAACAAAGAGGGAAGTGGCACATTCACCCCGTTTCACTACCACTTGCCAGAAAGGTTTGAGGATGTCTCTAAAAGGCAAACCTTTTCTTTTTGTTGATTAACTTCATGACATCATATAATCAAATCTGACTGCAGAACCTGTCTTGTCTTTTTCTTCCCTCTCCACTAACAGCAAACTTTTGTTTGCTGCTCTTTTCCTGGAGCTTCAAAAATTGCATAATTTATTTTTGGCAGCAGAAAATCATGCAGTTAAATAGTTGGTCGTTCAGAAGTGTGCAAGTGTACGCTTACAGTTGTCCAGCATATGTTCTCTTGCCAGGTCGATATTCTTGTAGTTTTGGCTGTCCAAGAGAACTAAGTGCAGTTTTACATAGATGGAGTTTGACAAAGCAAAACTGGAGGTAGACTAACTTGTGAACTGTTTTTTTGCTGGCAGTTGAAAATCAGCTGTAAAGAGGAAAAGGATGGTAGAAGTAGGTGCACCAAGAAAGGGATGGCAGCAAGTTATCCTCTTCAGTAATGTATTGCTTGAGGTTTCACTTGTTGAACTGACAGTGTCCTCTACATTTTCTATACTTCCCTGGGTTTCAGCTGTTTGAGAAGGAGGAGATATTAATTCCCTCACACTTTTGCAGCTCCTTTTCAGAGGAGTTACTGCTTCAGTTACCATTCTTTCACCTCCAAGTTTGTTATTTTTAAATGTCTGGAAAATTTGCACTGGGAAATACGCACAAATTTCATGGCTGGGAAGTAAATAGATGGGAAATATAAGACATATTTTCCCTTCCTTTACTCCCATACAAGAATACTGCATGTATTTCACCTCCATTTATTTCCTTTATTTCCTAGTTTAAAAAGTGCAAATTTTCCAGGCAGCTTTTTAAATTATTATTTTAAAGTTTAGAAGTGGCAGAACAGATGGAGCAAATAGGGTGCCAGCACCAGTGGGCCTTATACCCTGCAAATGAACCCTTTCCTTCTGTCCAATTCAGCCAACTTCTCAGTTGTTTTCTCCTTTTTTCTTTTAAGAACTCTCAGGGACCCATAGTAAACACAGCAGTACCTACTCTGAACTAGGTCTTAATTTAGAATGCAGATAATAGTTTTATCATGTCTATTACAGCTCTCTCCTCCAATCATTAATACTGTGGCAGCATAAGTCCTTCAAATGCTGACAACTCAGGGCAGAATTCTTCTGCTGTGTGACAGGACTGTAATGCTCTATTAATCTATAAGTGTCATGTAAGCTATTGTGAAATGCAGGAATTTTTACTGTACTATCATATCAGACTGTGGACAAATAAGAAAATATCTTGATACTTTTGGTTTTATTGTATGACTCTGACAACCCATGGTAGTGTAAAAATATTCCATTGCATTATGAACCTTAAAATTGTTTTTGTTTTTAAACAGATGAATTCTAGGGTCCTCATCAGAATCCCTGTTCATAGCGCCCAAACCAAAATGCTAAGCAGTGTGGCAACTGGCAATTGGGCCTTCTCTGTTGTGTCTCCTATTTGTCTCCCTGTCCCGCTTCCCCTACTTTTTATCCTCTTCGATGAAATAAGTTCTTGCTGTACATCCAGGCTCTTAATATATTTTAGACTGCAAGCAGAACTCTGCTGGTAGGGTGCTTCCATGGATTGAAGGTAGACAGAGGTGATTTTTGATGCTTTCCTCTTCCTGCCTTTATCCTGCAAAAAAATCTCCTCTGGAGGGTTATAGAACCCCTTAGAACAACATGGAAAGTCATGTTTCAGTTGCATGGATTGATGAATTTTGCCTCATTTCCCTCCACCAACTGGAACCTCCATAGGACTGTAGCCCTTTCCATGTATTCTGCCCATTTGCAGAGGGACAATCCTGGATAAAAACTTTACTTGCTTCTTGATGATATTTTTGACTAAGGCTCTTTATTTTAATGTCTGGTAGTTACTATTTTGATATTCCAAAATCCAACAAAAGTATAAAAATATGCAGGCTATTAAGATTTGTAAAGAAGGTATAGCGGGGGAAGGGAAATTGTTAAAAATCCACTCACGTGACTCTTTCTTGGGTTCCTTCCATGGCTAAGAGTTAGCAGGGAAATACAGCAAGGGAGATATGTTTGCAGGGCCTCAGCGCAGTGTATTATTGGATGCTTGTTTGCTTGTATTTGGGCAAGGGATGGAGAAACATATTCAGCCTGATGACTGTATCCCTTTGTAGGTAACCTTCTAGAGGTTATGTGTCAGTGGTAGGAAAGGCCAAAGTTAAATGTTGGCAATGTCATTGCCATATTTTATTTCTCTGTCCCTCTCACACACTTGATCCACACACATTCATACTTAAAGAATGTGCTTCCTCCTGGTTGACTTGCTCATTAGTGAGACCTAGAAATAGGGACATAGGAAGGCCTTATAGTGAGCCAAACCTCTGGTTCATCTAGCCTATTATTATCAACTCTTATTAGCAGCTGTCCAGAATTTCAGGCTGGATTCTTTTCTAACCCTTATTGGAAATGCCAGGGATTGAGACTAGGACCTGCATGCAAAGCAAATTCTCTAGTATTATGTCACGGCAAAGGTGTAGCTATGCAAATTAAAGAATGGCACTATCCAGGAATGGGGGATTGATTGTCAGTTGCTTCAAAGGAGCAGAGTGCAGTTGATTCATGAGTCCCTGTATTTACTTTCTCATTTATAATTGGATTATCTTTTATTTGCATGGAGAATAGTTAAGTGCCCCACCTGGGGATATTCTTATCCCCTGTCTCAGATTCTTAGGAGTAGCTTTTACCAAAGGAACCTTTTATGAGGAATGTAGTGTGTCTTTAGGCATATCTCAACTTAGTCTGCCATGCATGCATATATTTTGCTATTACCTGCAAATAATATTAATGTTACGCAGTTGCAAGAATTCTTTCGTATGTTATACTTTTATGTATACAATAATTTGACAATTTCTAAAAAATAAATTGAATAACATAACCTAGTGAACATTATATGAGTTAGCACTGTTTATATTTACAGAAATTTATAATAATCATCTGCTGACTGGACTTAGATAACAGTAGACAAGAAAAGTATTACACTGATTAAGATACATAGCATACACCCAAATTTCAGTTACACAAAGGTTTTCTACTGATAAACTTTGTGCTGATAGTGAAAAAAATGTAAATTGCTACTATATATTAAAAAGTTGACAATTATTTTGTTTTTGAAATTGAGTCAGGCTTTCAGAGAAAGTGGTTTGGCAAAATGCCATTAACAGTTGGAAGAATAACGATTCAAAAATTGATTTATCTTTATATAAATAACGGCTACATCCCCAAATGGATTTATAAATTAATTGCCATCTTATTAGAATAAAACCCCTTTTCTGTGGACATGATGGATGTTATCTGTCTAAGTCCTTGTTCCAGCTCCCTATCTCCTCCTTACTTAGTTTATCACAGCTGGAGCTTTAATTTACTGATCATATTAACTTTGATTAATAACTAACAATACCTTTTTCTTATACACCAACAGTTCACCGTTGCTGAGTGGAAATGGGATTGGTCAAATTTGTTGCCAAGTTATCTGGGACTAAATAAGATGACCTTGAGGGCGCTATTGGCACACAGGTAATAACATCTGGGGTAGGGGTAGAGCAGGCAGGATTCTCTCTGTAGTTCTGTAAGCATTGTGTTCTACACTGAGGTCTGTTATGAGAAAAATGAAAAGGAATTTAACAATCATATTTAAGACTAACTGGTGAAAACTTTAAATGTGAAGTTACTGCCTCCATTCAGCTACAGCCAACTTTGCTTTTCTCAAAATATGCTCCTAAGGATAAGTGGACCTTTCAAATGATGTAAGGTGTGTAATGAGGACACATTTGGAAGGGGGCATCAACAGAAGTTAGAAATATATACATCTGTGCATAACTATAAGAAAAAGGAGTGACAGTTATATTCTGAGTCAACTTTAGCACAGTTACAGCAGCATTCTGCTAATATGTGACAGGATCAGATAGCATTAGGTTTGCAAACATTACAATTTTTTTTTAAAATCAAAATATAAAACAGTATTGGCAGGTTGAATGAAAAGTATAATCAGATTTTCAGATCATGCTATATCAAAACACAAAATTATTTTTTCCTATTTTAATATGTAATTTCACCTGTAACAGAGGATAGCTATAGTGTGGTTTGGTGCAGTTAAGAGTGCTTCTTTGCACAATATATTCATGATGTGTGCTTTGAGACAAAGTTCTAACATGTTTTTTTCTAAATCAATACTCCAATAATCATCACAGATTCCAGCCAGGCCTCCAGTAAAACTTTAGTGACACTACTATAAAGTATAATTATTTTTTCTTGTTTAGAATTATTGCAGTGCAAAAGTGAATAAATCATGTATATTCTAGTGGATACACAGACAGCATCTGTTGTGAATGTTAGCCATATGGTGAGCTATTTATGGAGAAAATGTTTATAATGTTTATTGTGTTGATGATTATCCATATATTCAGAAAATGCTGTTTTAAAATCTTGTTCTATCAACATGTTTAAAATCTCTTTTATTATCATGCATTTAGAAAGTTTATGTGCAAGTTCAATTGAGCATGTAGAAGTAGCTTTTTATAGAAATAAAATGTCTGAGTCTTAACTGTTACGGTAAAAAAAAACCCAGAGGTATCACATAGATAAAAATGAACAATAGGGTGAACAAGGGATATGCCATAAAAAGACTCACCTGCCACATTTATCACAACAAATTCAAACAGGAAATTGGGATGAACTCAGAATTGGGGAATTCAGAATTAGATCTACCCAGTCTGACCATTCTCACACTTATAAACAAAATTGTCCATACCCTTCCAATTACACCTGGCCAAATCAAGAGCAGCCATTATCTCCCTTCTTTATTTTCTGCTGGCTGGCAGCATCTGATGTACAAGCAGTCCTGGGAAAAGTTGTTCCCCAGGGCATCTGAGAATGACTCAGGTACCCTGGAGAACAACATTTCCCAAATTCTTTGATACTAGGAAAATTCTTATGTTCTAGTACCAAGGAGGAAGGCCCTGAGCAGAGAAGCCACCACCACTGCCCTACATCCAAGTCAGTGTTAGCAGATGAATAGCACAGGTGTTAGGGACTCAAAGGGGCTGAGAGATGTTTGAACCCTGTACAATTTTTGATGATGTCATCAGGAATGGGACAACATTCAGAACTGATCACAAGGGAAAATGCGGTATTAATAAAATAGCTCATTTTCTTACCTTTTAAAGATAATAGCTCTCTTTCCAACCTGAGTTCTGAATAAAGCCAGGGGAGTTTGCCAGCGTTAATTTAAACAACAGTTGGTAAGAATATGATTGCAAATATATAACATGAAACAAGTAGTTCCTTACATATCTTCTTGTTCCTAATTTAAGCTCCTGCACTTTGTCACTGACCCTACTGAGCATCAGTACAGAATTTTTGCTTCCCAGCCACTGATAAAAATAATACAGTCTCAATAACCTATTGGTCATGCTTCAGCACTAACCAAAATTTAGAAAACAACTGTCATTTGTTATGTGGGATATCTGAGAAGCAAGTTTTGTGATTTCTAATTATTTCTCTAGTTAACTCCATGTTTTATTTCAAGCTAATTACTTCACTTGTTGTCTGCTTTGAAGGAAATGTTCCCTGGCAGAAGAATAATAACCTCTCATTCTATACTCTCACTTGTATTGGAAACAGAGTAAAACAAAGTAAATATGGCAACTGAACTTGTACAATTGTGTTTCCATTGATAGAAAATATTCCTCCTTTACTGATACGTCTTGTGAACATAGAGAGGTGAAAATGTTTTCCTCTCAAGGTTTTCTCTGATTGTAGCATCTTTTTCTTTCTTCTAAAGGAAAAGGTGCTTCTTAGAATATAAAGCTATTTCATTCTTAGAATATAAAGCTATTCATAATTGCCCACTGAAATACAACCATGATTCTTAAGAATATGATATTGATAAGTTCTCTTGAATTAGTTACTGACTCTCAGGGTAAGTTGCCCTACTGGTTTGTTATGAGAATAAAACAAAGAAGTAGAGGATTTTCTAAGCCATGCAAGGTTCTTTAAAAGAAGGGGATAAGGTAATATATATGTATAATAATAAAAAAATGAGCAATTATGTCCCCACCCCTAAAAGAGAAAGGAATTCTCCAGTTAGTCCAGAACCCTTAAAATTCTGTCATCTCAGGCCATTATCTGTATTGCCTATTGGTTTGGGCTTGACCTTATCCAAATGAAAATTTCTAATATTTATGCAGGACTATTTATGCTGGACTAATATTTATGCTGTATTTGCAATTTTGACACATACTAAGCTATTTTACCATCTTACTGAGGTTCAGGTATATGAAGCATGCTAAACTACTGTTGACCAAAGAGTCTGTGTCCTGGTGTGCATATGCCCAAAATATACAACGGAGGAAGGTTTTCTTTTAAAGCATTTATTCTCAAGGATAACTGGCAACCAACAAATCATTTCAGATGGCGCACCTGAGCAGTCCTCAGTTAGCCCCTTTATACATTGATCATTAGAGGGTTACATGTAATACAGTTAACACTTTCCAATAGGTTGTAGAAGTTAAAAGTAACAGGGTGTGATCTTTTCCACTTGCATACCAAAGAAGATGCTCTGAAGGAGGGGGAGGATGGGTGCTGTTATACAGAAGAGGGGGATGGGGTGGGCTGGTGTGAATTGCACTTTGTGCTGGTGTTATCTGTCAAGTACTAGTTTTCTTTGGACTGGTACCCGGTCAGTGTCAGCTACATTTCAAGGATGCACACATGCTGATTTCTAGAAAAGAGGTTTTTCCCCAGGCATGGTTATGTGTCAATGACTGCATGATTTAACCAATGAAAGTTCTAATTACTGATTTGTGCATCACCATGAATTGTAAACTGAAAGTTGCCTCTGTATCATTTCATTTGAAGTGACATACTTAGTGTTAACAGAAGAATGTAAATTTGGTTTTGATGGCTTATAGTATGGATTATTTATTGTCTCACTGTAGGGTATGACTGAGTCATCTTTTTCATGGTATACAGTTATGTACTACTCTCTCTTTCTCTAACCTTTCTGAGGATGTATTTATATTTAGCCTTCTTTCGGGTCTTTCTGAATATTAACAAAAGGTGCAATCCTTTGCATGTTTAGACAAAACAAAAACCACCCTACAATTTCTAGCATGCCTATCCGCAGAGCTGACTGGAATAATGCTAGGAATTGTAGAATTTGTTTCCTGTCTAAACATGTACAGGACTGAGCACTTAATTTATCATCTAGAACCAGGCTGATGTAAAAGTTAGAGCAGAATTAGACAGTCTTTTGGGATTGAAGACACATTTGGCAATTTGAGAGGCTTTCTTTAATGCCACCACAAAATGGCTGCCATGGAAGACATGGTAAAAGAAAGTAACCTACTGAAAAGACTGGGTTCAAGACAGAGGCTAGGTTGGATCCCATAACTCACAAACATAAACCTACTTCAGAGCAAATTGTATTATCATTATCATTGGCATTAGTATCAGCATCATTTAAGAAGGGTAGGACATCATGAAATGTGTCAAGGGGTGCATTGGTGCACACCATCTAGCCTCCCCCTAAGTTGGAGAGTTGGACTTCAGCTAGGCAGATCGCTCATTGTTTAATTACGTGCTATGTGAATAAGTATTTTCTTTTCTCGGTCCTGAATGTTGCAGTATTCATCTTTATAGGACAAACTTGTGTTCTTGCATTATGAGAAAGGGAATGAACCCTCTTCCTATCCATTTTCTCCACACTGCATAATTTTGTACAGTTCTATTATGATTCCCCATAACTCATATTTTTTCTAACCTAAACTGAGCTTGCAGTTTTGTTCTGGGGATAAAAAGAATGAGTAGAAGAATATATTATTATTATTATTATTATTATTATTATTATTATTATTATTACATTTCTATGCCGCCCCTTGCCGAAACCTCGGGGCGGCTTACAACACATGCTGCCTTGAGCTGCATGGAGGATGTAACATGGATCAAATTAACACTACTCTTTTCCTGGTGTAACTTGACCTGCATGTAAGCTTAATACTGCATAAAACAAAATGATTCATTAATATTGCCACCTATGAATGCTCATGCATTTTCCAGTAATGGCCATCATTAGTGTACCTTATTGACACATATAGTAGTTCACAAAATTAAACACTGTACAACTTTTTCTCCAACTTAGTACTTTAAAATAGTAAGCAGAATATGATAAAGATTGGCAAGGAGGAGGACTAGAATGGTTGTGACAAAGAAAGTTGAGTTATTAGTTAAAGGAGGAAATATAAGGAATAAAAATAGGGAAGAAATTTTAAAATTTGGCATGTTCTATGACTGGTTCCTTTGGTTCTCTTTGAATCAAATAAATGCTTAGATGGCCTGTTTGTTTGGACAGGATTTCAGCGCCAAACTTATTACCACATGGCAAAAGCCTTTGTGATAGGACCTGCACATTGTAGTAAAGAAAGAACAGAATATTGTCACTCCAGAAGTTTGCAATATGAAATATGTCACCAAGGAAAGCTTTTTTTATTAGTCTTCAGATTGACAGGTTATGACAAAACTGTATTCATGTTGCTTGAATACATCTTTTGTCTAGTTTTACATCCTTTTAGACTTGTCTAGAAATGACATATTGAGGTTTTCATTTGCTTTAACCAGGTGTGGTTTTCTGTATGGAAGCTAGCAGGGTAGGACTGCAGTTGAAAGCGAATGAACCAGTGAAGCTTGGAAAGGCCATGGCCCTTCTTCAGATCGTAGCGATAAGCTGAAAGACTCATTAATCAACAACAGAGTCACAGGTGTAGTGGCTTTCCTACATACTGCCAGTAGACTGTGAAAGTCATATCCAGCATACAAGTACTGTCAAAGTGGACTTACAAACAATCCTTTTTTAGCCGTCTAAGGAGAAATAATATGCCTTTTTACTCATTTTTATATGTTTGCGGCTATTTCCATTTCTGCGAGATGCAGTAATACAGTATCTATATTACATGCACTGAGTGCTTCTTGCTGAACATGTTTATTTTTTAATCTTCAAATGCTCCAATTAGATTACTGCAACGATTTTAAAATAAATGGCAAGTTTCATTTTTCATGTTCTTGAAGTTTAGTGTTAGTTAAAATCAGCAAAATTGAAAGATCAGGAAATATATAATCCATGGGCAATCTGATGTAGTATTTACAATACTAATGCAAATTTAAGAGTGCGGATTGGTGGCCATGCTAAGATGCTCTACACAGTGAGGTAGAGCAAGATTAAATCTACATATTTACACTTCACTGGAAGAAAAGGAGAGTTCCATATAGGTAACAACAAATGTGTAATTTGATGTTGTACTTCCAAATATCTGGAATGAAACTTAACCAAATGCAGTAGATATAGGCCACCCTTTTCCTCCATCAGCAATCTCGTGTGTGCAGTCAGAAATCTGCATTCACAGAAAACCATTTCTGTCCTTGCTATAAGAGAATTGTTCTCATTGGTTTAATAAAGTCTATGGTCTTTTTCTAGCCTCTTGTTTGGTTTAGTTCTGTTGTTTTAATTCAGTAATTATACCTTTTTAAGCAAACTACAGTTTTTAAGCAAACTACAGTTAATTAACAATAAAAAGTAAAAATAAGTTCTAGAAGAATTATAAGAGTGAATTAACAATACATTTGCTTAAAAATGAAGAGCATTTAAATTATACAAAATCAAAGCTCAGTAAGTACCATACTGAATCAAAAACTTTTGATTGTTTCTTAAGTACAAATAAATATTTTGAATACAAACTAGTGGCTTCTCCCAAATGGTGGCTTTTCTTGATCATTACTTCTACTTATAGACAATTTAGGGCACAATCCTAGGGTTTTCCAATATTGGCTGGAGGACCATAGCATTCTTCAGCTCTGAGGTCCTCCAGCTGTGGAGCTGGAACTCCAGATACAGAATCCCAGCTCCTCTTGTATCTGACACAGAAAGAACTGTACTGACTGCATCTCTGTGGTTGGGAATGGACCTCAGAGAGGGCTTAAGGAGCATACAAATGGATGCAAGGAGTGAGTGGGCAGGAGGCTGAGGCTGATAATTTATGCTATATTCAATCAGTGCTCCAGACTGCTTTCCTCCCATTCCATGGTACTTTATCTAGATGACCAAAAACTGCTGTCTAGGTGAAATACAGGATGTAAGGTACAGGGCAACATAAATTGGTGCCATGCCTTGCATCCTGCATTGACTGCACAAAACATCTGTCTGTAAAGGCTTACATGCATTGAAGGTGGATGACATAGGATCATGCCCTCCATGTTGTTCTACTTGTGGTTTTGTTTTCCTTCTTATTACCCTCCCCCAATAAAATAACTTTTATGATGAACCTATACACACTTACCTGGAAATAAATAATTTTACCTTCCTTGCCTCAGCATTCTAGCCTAGCCTCACCTTATCTTATCTCCCCAACCAGGCATATGACTATCAGCTTGCTTGTAGCTACATCTCCAGTTTCTAGTTCATGTGACCATCAACCTATCTGCACCCAACCTAGACTTCAGAGAGGTCTGTGGCAAAGTAGGCTTCAGGCATGCCACACTTTTAAAACAATCAAATGTATTAACTTTCTGCAATGTATTCATTTTCTGTGATGTCACACACCAACTGTAAATTTAAATTATGATTCTTTTCATGTTGTCATAAAGATAATTTGTCTGCCATAGTGTAAATTTATGTCTTAATTTTTTATTGCATCTTTCTACCAAAGTAGCAAGAATACAGATAACAATATATTATAATAAAATACCCCAAATAGGAATAAAATACAAAGAAAAAAATAAACATATGGTATGAAAAATATCAATACAATGTCATGAGATCTAGCCAAGCATCCCTTGGCAAGGAGTTCCAGATCTTTGGAACAAAACTCAAGTTCCAGCCTTCTGTTGTTAGAGTGGAATTATTTTGATCTACTACATCTATTTAAACTTCTACAAAATGTTTAATTTGTAAAGAATGAAAGATGGGAAGGTACCTTAAGCTTCTTCCTCAAGTAAGATTATCCCATTCTATAATAATTCCACATCGGAACCATTGTTTGAAGCTTTCTTATGACTGTTCAGTATTAAACCACTTTTGGATGATATATTCTGGTGGTGAATTATTGGCCCCAGCCATTTTGTTTAATAAAACACAGTGAAATAAGACAAAGTGGAATAATACGATGAACTACCAACATAAATCACAATGTGTATAATGAAGTTATCCAACTAGGTATAGAGAAAATGAAGAAGGGAACTCAGACATACTTCCCAGTCACATTTATTTATTTATTTATTTATTTAATATCTTGCTTTTTTCTTATGAACTCAAAGTGGCTTACATCATTATCCTCTGTGTTGTACCAGGTGTGGGCAGTACAGGTATCCCTCAATGCTGTTAATTGTTCACAAAATATTGCCATGTATATCAAAACCGTGTTAATCAAATCTAATAATCAATGGTACAAATTATAAACCTTACAATTCACCTTACAGAATACAGGTGTTACATCGTTGTAAAGCCCTTGGGTTCTAAGTTTGGTGGACAAGCAGCGGTTTCAGTTTAAAATCTCCATTTGCATTCCCTCCAAGCATAATAGTTATGCAATATTTTGATACTTTATAACCAGAATGCACTGCTTCTTGTTTTGATATAAAAGTTCTAGAAGACTTTTTTCCAGCATTGGGTGGTTTCACCTATGTTGAAAATTTGGTGGTAATCATAATTGTTTTCCTTGATAATTTTCTGCATCTCAGCAGGAAATGTAGATGCAGCAACCTCAATGGCACTTTTAAATCTTTTAATTATATCAAGTTTTGTATCAAGTTTTACTTATTATACCCTAATTATATCAAGTTTTACTTTCCTTTTCCTTTCTTTGCTTGATGGCCTGGTGCTCTGATTCTTCGACATGGTCAATGGGTTCTAAAATTTATGATGAATAATTGGAGTTTACTGACGTTGGCCTTGCAGGAGCCCTGAGATCACGGTTGGGTGGGAGGAATGACGTCATGCCCATGACTGTTCGTGGCAAATTTTAAAAGGCGTGTTAATTAAGAACTCTGTCTATTATATCAAGGGATTGTTGCAATTAATTTTACCATGTCAAAACCCGCTAGGCTTCCAAAAACATTTAGCAGCAAGCCTCTTTTTCCAGGCAACAGGGACTTCTGCAAGGCAGAATTCCAATCAGCTGGGTTCAAATAGAAATAGCAGAATCCTCCTAGAAAGTAGTGTGAACCAGAGTATAAAGAAAGTGGATAACTTTTATAGATTATAAACTTATGGTATTCAGCATTTGTCAACAGCATTCCATACAATTAAAAGATATGATTACTAGAATAGTTTTGATCCTACTATTTACACAGGTGCTATGAAATAATTAAGTACAGTGAGCTACCCTGTCTGGCTGACAAAGGTACCATCACTGTCTGACATTAAAGCATAGGCTTATTACTACCTTTTGCTTGCAAAAACAATGGCTGGTAAGGAATGTTTAAGGCTGCAGATGTACAGTGTGCTCTTCATGCCATCTTAACATCAGCAAGGGAAGCTCCTTAGTTTCATGAAAGCAGACTGTCAGGGGAATGATAACTAAAGCTCTATTGTATTGTTGTAAGCAACTAGACTTGCCAAGTGAAGCAAGCAATTTTAATATCTAGAGATCCAGGCCTGGCTTTTTGGGGTTCAGGCCTGCCTCTTTGTCCTGCTTATCCCCCACAACTTATCCCCACAACAAGAACCCTGTGAGGTAGGTTGGGCTGAGAGTCTGTAACTGGTTCAAAGTCATCCAGTTAGCTCCATGGCCTAGCAGGTGCCAGTCCCATGCTCTTAACCAGTGATGCACTTAACCCTATGCCACGCTGGCACAATGGATATTAAAGGAGAGAGGCAAGTAGGAAAGATTGACTATCAAAGGCAGCAGAGAGGTGAAGGGGCACAAATGTAGACCACCTTTGGATTTGATAATGAGAATCTAATCTGTGCTTTAGCCTAATGTGGACCTTTTTCCAGTCTAGTTTTCCATCCAGCCTACAAAGCCTCCTTGGAATCCTCCAAGCAGGAAGACTTGGAGGTTGTTATCTGGAGGAATATCCGCTGATATTTTTGTCACAGATAATAACTGGGGTGGGGGCAGCTAATTTTGTTTAAGCAGTGCCTGGGATTTGGCTGACACTGGAAGGAGCAGCTACATTGATTGAGCCTCTTCCAGTGGTGCTGAACCTATGCCACGCGTGCCACAGTGGGCACGCAGAGCCCTCTCTGTCGGTACATGAGCCAAGTTGCCCCAGCATCACTCCAGCAACCGAGCATCAGATAACAGCACAATTAGGGCCATGTGCATGCTTGGAAAGGAGTAGCAGCATCAGGCAATGATGTCACAATCCAGGACTCATTAGCCGTGACTTGTCACTGGCTGTGAATTGTTTTTTCTAAACTAAAACCTCAGTTTTCAGGTTTTATTGTAGTGTTGGCACTTGGCGATAAATAAGTGGTTTTGGGTTGCAATTTGAGCACTCGGTCTCTAAAAGGTTTGCCATCACTGATCTAGTCCCTTTCTCTGTTCTGAGAAGCATGGGGGGTAGTTCTTTCCCCCAAGGTTTTGCTCACCCTTTTTGTAGGAGATCAAGAGTAGAGAAGTAAGGGAGAAGATAAAGAAGGCAGGAGTGAAAGGTCTCCAAGAATTTGGAGGCACAAGTAAAAATTAGATTGGCTACTAATTAAAAGGGTAAGGACGAAGAGTGTGTGTGAGTGTGTGTGTGTGTGTGTGTTTAGAAAATAGAGAAGAAAAATCATGTTCGAAGACAAGCAGGATAGGGATGTACAAGAATTTTGTTCTTGTTTTCAAATCATGTGTTCATGTCACATTTGCAACCAAAAACATGAGCAGGAATGCAATTATCAAGTAATTTTTCTCAAACTTGTATTTGAAAATGCACACTTACACAAGTGCAAACTTTTAAACAAAGTGCACATAAATGTGCATATCTCCCTATATAGTAATCATATCTCCCTAGAGTGCTCCCACTCTAACCTACGGAGAAAATACAGACCTTTGGTTGGGGGAAATGCATTTTTAAAGTGCATTTTTACAGTTGTGTAAAAATATATACACTTTTAAACATGTGCATTTTTCCAAAAAAATGGTTTGCTCCTGTTGAGGAATAGAGATGAAGCAGAGCAAGCTTCAGGGAAGAATTTAGAGAAATTCAGCATGTTCTCACCCATCTCTAGAAAAAGAACCTATCATCTAAGTGTTCATCATTATTACTTTCAGGATGAAAAGTATTGTTATGTCCTTAGTTTTTATATTTGTGTATACTAGATTATTTTTCAGATTTAAACACACATCATTAGGTTCGCTCCATATATTTTTTCAAATCAGACTCTTCTAATTTTAATAGAAATCTAACAAACAAATAAATATTGATGTAAAAAAATTCTGAGTTTTGGCTTAGAAATGAAGTTCAAAAAGAGCTCACTTTAAATGGTAAAAGAACATTTAAAGCCACCATTTGGGACTTTTTTTACAAGTTCAGATTAAGAACTAAATCTATCCTTTTATACTTCTTATAGTTATTTCATGCTCCATTGTATTCTGTAATATTTGTAAGTATACTTTATATGTTTCTATTAGAATATATATAAGGAATGGGAAGAAAACTCACTTTCACTCATAATTCATTTAGTCTTCTCACAGTTTCTTACTATTTAGAGAAAGAGAATCTACATGTAGACTATGTCCAGCAACTGTCTCTCCTGGAGTTTGTGCTACCACCCATCATTTCCCATAAACACATTTAACTTGAAAAGTTTATTCCCCAAATGTCTTATCTGATCATTAAACTATAGCCTTCCTGCCCTGCTCCTCCTCCAGCATGGTTCTGTAGAGGAAAACAAAAAGTGCTCTTTTTTAAAAAAAAATAATCAGACTTCCCATAAACTGGGCAAATTTTATTTAGTCTGAACTAGGCAGAGACAACATGACCCCCATTAGCACAAGTACGTACATCCTCAACACTTCCTTGGTGCCTGCCAAGGTGTCCCTTGTTACAAGTTTTCAGTGTTGCGGACTCAAGTGAAGCAACTCACTTCCAAATTCACTGATGCAACTCAGACTTGACTTGTAATTTCTGCTGTTTTTACCACAGAGTTGCTCCAGGGCTTACCGTGTGCATCTGACCTGTGACAGGATATCCTGGGATGATCTCAGTAGAAGGCATCTGTGATGGGCTGGAAGGCAGAAATAATAAGCACAGCAGAGGTGGTGGGAGGAAGAGAGTTTCAAGGGGTCAGGGGCAGGATAGGGAGGAGGGGATTGAAATAGCGGGAAGGGAAGGCTTCAGCTTTTTTTGGCACAAGGATGGTGGTGGGTGGGAGAAACAAGGGGGCAGGAGGAGAAGGAGTCCACCCATAGAGGCTAGATGCCTTGAGTGGCTTCTATAGCTGCCACTTTTTCTAGAGGACTCTGTGGTAGTTGCATATCATGACTGTGGAAACCTTAGTCCTTAGCTCAGATACCATGACAAGCTACTTTGGTGCAAAGATACCATAGAACAAAACATTGTTTCTTATCATGATTTCTAAAGACCAGACATGTTGAAATACCATTTTGGGGCTCAGGCAACACAGCAGACCAACAATGGTCAAAACCTCCATGGCTTGTCATGTTGTTTGAGCCCAGCCAGTGAGTGATTCTCCACAACTCAAGCCAGTATTTATTAGAGTGGACCATATCAGATCAAAAGAGTAAAGACAGCTTGAAAATAGAAACCCAAACATCAAATAAACCAAATTGTGTCCACACCAAACAAGAATGCTCAAACATACAATAAAATCTATAAAAATAAAACCCACAGAGTAGGACTAAACACAACAAAAAATATAGAAGAACTTTATGCCTTCCAGCTTGTCCACTGGTATAATCATTTCCAGCAATTCCTACTATCAGAAGAAAAATATTGAAAAGCAAAACCACAGAGCTGGAACCTAATTGATTTCTTTTCTGACAAAAGTAATTCATCCTCCTGGGCTGAAACTACCAGAGGAGCATTCAAGGCCAGTTCTGAGGGAAGTTTTCAGCCCGACTCCAGATTCATGGCCTCTGTCATGACCCAAGACTGGCACTCCTCAGAAATGGAAGCCTCCAATGACATCAAATCTGTAGGCATCAGAAACAGATTCTGGCCTTTCTGAAGTAGAGCCCACTGTCTCAGACGCCATATCTTGTCCATAAAACCCAGAGGAGGTACCATACTACGTTCTGATTTTAGTCTCCTCAAGTGAACAGGGAAATCCTGGGGAGCAGTCCTTAACTTGCTCCTCCATTCTCCAACCTTCATTCCCTAGGAGATACTGCTGCTCATTTTTTAACAGGCAGATGGAGCACATGAAAGATTATCCAGAAAGACTATCCTGGCCTGACTATAAAAGCCTGCCAGTTGCTCCCAGACTTGGTTGTTCTCTAACCTCACACGTAATGACAGAGGTCCTGATGACTAACCAGAGTTCTAAACGCGACCCAGTCATATAGTCACACTGAGTTTCCTTGCCTGAGCTGTCACCAAGAACAAATAATGAATTGCTGTTGGAGCATAACAGCCTCATCCCCTGCAAATGTGGTGCTGTACCCCAAGATCATGATAATTTTCTGATTTTGGCCTCCTGGCAAACATGGGGAGGCTGTTGTTGATTAGGGTTTCTTGCATAATAACGGTTATCCCTGTGTCCTTAGTTAAGTAATGCCCATGCTTTTGCATGAGCTATGTTCTATTTTAAACTGTTACCATAACTGTGTTCTGTGAGAAATACTTTACTTTCATCTGTTGCTACTTTTATGAACAGTAAAAGGCAAATCTCAGGGGAGACCATTTCACAATTTTTTAAACATTCTGTCAAAGTTGGGTGTGGGTGAGGCATTTGGCAGTCTTTCAAGTGCACTTGAATGCTGACGGAAGTGTTTGCCCATCTAGTGGAGGAACGAAAGAAAATGTCTCTTCAGGTTGAGCCTTTCTTGCCCTATTGTGCTGTGAAGATACTAATATTACCCCCACAGTGCAGGGCTTGCCTCAGGAATGATAGGGACCTGTGGAATTCTCCTACCCCAGTGAAGGCAATGCGATTCATTTACCTTCAGTAAAGATTATTCTGTGATTTTACTCACCTCATGACCCTAGTTGACTGAGATTATAAAGCAAAGAAAAAGAAAACAGTACCCAAGAAAGGAGAAAGTGTATGTAAACGGCAATAAAAAAAATGGAAAAGTTGGCTTAGAAATTTGGAGGAAACCATTCTTTGTCCTTCAAGCTCCTTTTTTGTCTCAAACATTTTTGGCAGAAATAAAAATGGAGAGCCATATAAAGTTAATGGTTTACATAATAAGTGAGTGAGCTGCTGAAAACAAGATATCAATAAAGGCTGACATTTGTCAGTATTTGCCTACTGGATAATAGCAGGTATTTTTAGATAATTCATTCAGCTTTCCCACCTGCGTCTTAAATCCTGCTTAGCCGTGAAGTTTACTGGGTGACCTGAAACCAGTCTGTTGCTTTGTAGTTTGTATGTTTTATATTATTGTAAGCTGCCTTGTGAGAGTAATATGCCCTGAAAGGCAGTTTTAAAAAGTGTTCTGATTAATTAATGAATTAATCATCCAAAGTACTTACTCATGTAGGTACTGAAAGATTCCTGCTGCAATAGTTCACCCCTGTATGACGTTCTAGGAGTTAGTTGCATGACTTCTGGACAAAGCTAAATGTCTTACCTCACATCTGCACTGTGTCCATGTTGTCTTTTCCCACAAGTAATACATGAAAACTGCTAACTATACCTTTGAAATTTCTACTTGAATTTTCTTCTTAACTGTGTGGTGTTAAGCTGTCTAGTAAAAGCCATTGCTTATTTATGTGAGTGTCTAAGGTACAACATTTACGATTAGACCTCTCAGAAAGTGGTGAAATGAGCTGACTGTTAGTTCTAGACACTCACCTTCAAAAATATGAAGGTTTCCCATACTAAAAGTTACTCCGACCTTCTTTATGCACTCTTTAACGTGGACTAGAAAGCAGAGAAAAGCTAGTCATAAACTCTGTGTATATTTTTGCCAGGTGCTCTACAGCCAAAAGTTACCTATAGAAAATACAAAACATGTTTCTGGAGTAATAGTTGAAAGTGTCCCATTAAATCAGCAATGTTTTTACAGCTTTTCTGAACATCAGTGTACAAGACAAAATTCTGATTTGAGTTTTTTTTAAAGATCAGTCAGCTTCTGTCCCTAGTGGTGTGTGAGTGTGAGTGACTGAATGAGAACTGTGTTTTTCCCTTTCTTGCCCATACTCTTGCTCATTCTGTATTCTCTCTTATTCCTGCCAGTTTCTCCCACAATTCGCTTCCCCCCGTGCATATTTCTCTCTTCTCTCTCTCCCTCCCATACCCCCCACACTCTCCGTCTTCCTCTTCCTGTCTCTGTCTCACACACATATATCCCATTTCTCTATGGCATTAGGAAAATGAATGTGTGCATAAAATCTCTTAGACTTTATTATATGAACATGAATGTTTTAGGCTGATGTAGTAGCTCAGCTGCAAGAAACTGGGAAAGCAAATATTATTTAGATGCCTCATCTGAGGTACAAAAATATCTTAGCCAATATAATGGGAATTTATGTACATTACTCATTTGGAGAAAGTAGTCCTTGTTGGCATGACTACAAGCAAAAACTTTTTTTCTTTCTCGTATTGGTTATTCCAAGGATTCAAGAAACTTCCTAGAATGAAGCAGAATGGATGTTTACATTTGGCTAAAAAATGAAAACATAAAAGTAAAACATGGATGGTTAATTCTGTATTATTCTTCAGTGACTTATTCATAGCAGGCAGAACAATATGGATAATTTTCACTCTGGCAAGAGTGTATTTTTTTAATTGTGCAATCTTTTAGAGAACCATTGTGGTGTACTTGTTAGAGCACTGGACTGTTACCAAGAGATCTATATTCTAGTCCCTGCTCAGCTGTGAAGCTCTCTGGGTAACTTTGGGCCAGATACTCACTTTCATTCTAACCTACCTTGCAAATATGTTGTTGTGCAGATACAATGGAGTGGAGGAGAACCATGTAAGTCACCTTGGATTCCTCACAAGAGGAATAGAAACAGGGTAAAAATGTAATGCAATAAGGTAATAAACTCTTTGCAGTGTTTTGGTACATGGGTATTTTTTCCTCATGTGTAAGAGACACTACTTTATTTAAGAAGATAGGTTCACAAGAAGAACTCTGCAGGGTCAAACTGAGGGCAGTATCTCATCTATCATTACCACTAATGAAAATTACATCATACCAGCATAACCTCTTCTACAATTCTAATTATTATTTGCTGGCACCACAGGCTTTTTCTAGAAAACTTGTTGCACCAGCAGATGTATGTATTTTTTAACATTTGTATATTGAGTTTCTATGGGGGGAAAACTTTTTGTGAGTTATTTAAAGGATATTGGCATTGAGCTAGAGGGGACATAAGGTCATGGAATATAGTTTATTATTGAAGGCAATATCTCTCCATAGCTGTTGTTGCTTCTCTTTTTAACCTACAAATATTTTCTCTGGTGTCAGTATTTGACTGGTTTCTCTCACTAGTCTGCTAAGTTAGTATTCTCAAAGACCAGACCAGACATTTGTCTGCAGCTGGGTAAATTCTTTCCGTGTTTCCTCACTAGGTGCCTGTATTGTGTGTTCTGATATAACCAGAATTTAACAAAGCTTTTTACATTTACAAGGTGTAAGATCAATACAATTACACTCATGCAGTGCGGCTTTCCTTTTCCAGCTTCCATGCTTGAAATTCATTCTTCTTCCTCTTCCTTACCTTCCTTTTATACTCCAAAAATTTGTTCTCAAGGTTACACTTAACTCAAGAATGGCATGGGAAGAGGCTGATGAGGTTGCAATATGAGGAGGAATCTAGGAGTCCATAATTCAATGATTCTTAATTCCTGTAAGACATCTTTGGATATAAACTAGTTATTTGTAGTTATTATTTAATTACTTATTATACATAATTAAGCACAAGATACTGCTTGTGAGGACTTATTTACAAGTTTTAAATAGTATAATAAACTAATCATTTTCAGATAAGAGCCTACCAGTGAGTAAAAGGTCTATTAAAAGTATTACGATTATTTTATAATGCAGTCATTATTGTATAGTTAAATATTATTTAAACTGACTTGACCTGGAGAAATATAGCCAGTATTTTAAGTTGCAAATAAATTGCATAGAATCATATAGTTAGAAAGGGGCCTAACAGGTCATTAGGTTCAACAGCCTGCTCAATCCATAAAGTATCCCATCCAGATTCCAACCAGGCACGATCCTGCTTAGCCTCCAGGATTAGCCAGGATCTGGCACGTCAGACTATCAAAGATAAAATACTGTCAGAAATAAGCAATGCTATTTATTTATTAGGGGATGCAGGTGGTGCAGTAGTTTCAACTGCTGTGCTGGTTGATCAAAAGGTTGCCGGTTCGAATCTGCACAACGGGGTGAATTCCTGTTGCTCTTCCCAGCTCCTGTCAACCTTGCAGTTCGAAAGCATGCAAATACAAGTAGATAAAAAGGTACCGCTTCAGTGGGAAGGTAACAGCGTTCCATGCACTTCGGTGTTTAGTCATGTTGGCCACATGACCATGGGGACTGTCTGCAGACAAACATCCCTTGGCTAGGAAATGGAGATGAGCACCACCCCCTAGAGTCAGACATGACTGGACTTAACGTCAAGGGGGAAATTATTTATTGTAACTGAAAATTCCGTGATGTTGCCCCAGCAGTGTTTTTTTAAAACATCAGATTCCCTTTTATGCCAGAATGAGTTGCAGCCCATGCACTGCAGAACAATATATCCAGAAGGTGTTCATCTGAATGGCCATTAGAGATATTTGGGGGCAGCTGTTTTGCCTGTTCATCACAAAACTTTATCCCTTTGAATGTGTCATAGTTTACTGTAGCCATAATGGGCTGTTTGTGTTGTCTGCAAAGGCCTAGGAAAAGTCTGCATTGATTTTTAATGCACTAAAAATATCTATGGATCAGCTTACATCTATAGCATTGTGCTTCCAGGAGCAGGACTCTAAATTATTCTACTCTGTTTTTCTTTGAAAATGGATAAATATGTAATGACCATTTCACATTATCTTATTGACAGGACAACGTATTGACAATTGTACTTTAGTATTTCTGGGGTTTTATGTAATAGTAAATACATCTTGCATCCTCTAAGCCACTGCGAAATTCCTTGTCCCTCCCAATCCAAGGTGAAAGTATATGAAGACAGGCGTGCTCATCCTTGCATTCTATTGTGTGGCTTACTGCTGGAAAGCAAGCTATTTGGGGGGAAATTTCATGTCTTGAGTTATGTGGGATAGGTGTAATAATATCCCTTTTTCAGACATTTCTAGTAATTACAGTGCAGTATCCAATAAGTCACTATGCTCCTGCCAATTCTGTAGTACCCTCATCTTTTCCATTCTGCTAGTGAGATCCACTGGTTGTGCAATGGAGATTCAGTACTTTCAGAGCAACTGGAAACAAGTAAAATTCTCTTTCTAGCATGGGTAGGTTAGCTAAGTTCACATAAGGGACCAGCTGTTTTTCCAGGTTTTCAGACAGAATGTATTACATTTAATTTGAAAATTAACCTATAGTAATGAGTTGACCATACAGAATAGATTCTACATGCAAAGAATTATCATGGGTAAGGGAATGCTAAACTCATATTAATGTATTTTGCTTTTGAAGTTAGCCATCTTGAACAGGTTTTACCTCCATTCATGGATCACTTAAGCACTTTCAAAAATATATTCCCTATTCATTTTATACTAATGATGGTTTATGCTATTAAAATTCTTATTGTTACCTAACATTTGCTGGTAAGCTGTTGAACATTCATTCCAGAATTTGTATATTGCAGAAAAGAGAGAATTTATATTTAGACTCAGAATAAAGGCAATATTTGATTTCATTATGTTTCCAAATATTTTTGACTTTAAGATAAATTCATGAAATGGTGAAAGCTATCTAGAAAATGAATAGTACATTTTCTATCATTCAATGTTTCTTAGAGTCCATTTTTTCTTAAGACTGATATAATTAATGGGTGAAAATGTGTCTTTTCCATCTATATTCCTGAAATGACTAGAAAAAGAACATATGCTCAGTGGTATTTTTGCTTACATCCTAATATTATTTGTAAATCTGTAGCACAATAATTTAATGCAGGTTAATTAGCTGTATCAATACATTTAAAGGAGCTACTCTAATATTTAAATGTTTTTCTTTCTGTGTGTTGGTCAGAGACTGAAACAATAATGTAGATGCTGTTTGTTTACATTGTAATATATTTCTCAAGCACCTAAGCCATCACTGCATTCTGAACTACACACATGCACACTTTTAGTCTGTTTGTAATGGATGCTTTGACTGTTTTTGTTTCCATAGTTTTAAATGTGTGGGAACATTAGATGAGGATCTTTTTTATATTTAAATGAGTGAGCTTTCTGTCTAGCAAGTGTCTCATTGTCGCAATGTCACTACATCTCAAGATTTGACCTTTTGCACCATATGGATTCATGATAGTCCATGTATTTTTAGAGCCCAGATTGCTTTTGTCCCCCCGCTAGGGGGTATCAAAGCCTTTTGGACAGGAATTTTCAAGTACTGATAGATTTGTAAAAACAAAACTAATTTTTTGCATATACTTTGTACCGCCAGATGTCGCAAAGGCTTCATTGATCAAATGTTTTTTATCCAAAATGTGGCACTAGTGGTATTGTGTTTGAGGGGCATAACAGGTCACTAGATTGTCCTTCAAACATTTGATTTACACATTCAAGAATAGGTCAAGATGAGAAGATAACCACATGTCTGACATGGATGTTACTACCATTTAGACAACTGATGCAGTTCCTTCAGCCGATAGAATCGTTATTAATCTAAACCTATCATAATCTAGTTCTTCCTTCTTCAAAAAAGAATGTTTTAACTTTACCAAGTCAAAAATATTATTTAAATTAAATCTTTTATTGGCTTTGGTTAAGGGATTACTTTTTCTTACCAGTTACTACTGTCCAAAATATATAGAACATGGTGCTTTGCTTTGTTTTGTTTTTAACAAACTGGAACAATGAGATTATAATGCAGAGTATATTTCAGATGAGTTAAACTGTGTATGCTTTCACTGTGACAGTTCAACAGTAAAATCTGAGGACAAGAATTTGATACATAGTTGTTTTTATTGAGATGGAAAGTAAATGATAGTGGATAAAGTGATCTTCTTCATTGAAAGAAAATAAGTTGTTTTTCAACATGTCTCCAGAATGAATGAGAGGCCTGTCAAAAACTGAGCAACACATTATATCTCTTAAAAGGTGAATTAACATAAGTACATCAGTTAGTTCCCAGATCAAAATTTACTGTTGTCACTTTTATTCAGAATATCATAAACTTTATATTGCAAAACTAGTGTTATTATCTTACATTCAGAGGAGACTGTGCATTTTAGAGTACATTTAACTGGATGAATGCCAGTTCAGAGAAGTGTCCAACATTCATATTGTACAGATCTTAATCAGTACAAATCGCAATCAGTTCCCAAAATACATTATCACGATAAAGAATGACCATGCATCACTCTAAATCATGGTTCGCAAAAGTAAGGGAACGTTATTCTTTGTATAAGATATTGTTTATGCAACAGTTAATATTCACTTATAAAACCTTAATCACAATGGCTGTGGCTTTGCTATTTAAAATATTTGCTATTTTGATAGCGGTAATATGAATTCTAAACTTCAGTAACCAAATTATTTGATAGGTGTCATTTATTTACATCTATTGCAGTTACATTCATGGTTTTCATCTCATAGTGAACCTGATACAATGACGTCCTCTGTTCCCTCTTTTGCGCTCGCTCTGTCTCTCTCTCTCTGTCTCTCTCTGTGTGTGTTTGTGTGTGTGTGTTCTACATCTGACATGTTTAAGATTATATGACAACTAAGGCTTTCTCTAGTCTTCAGTGATTAGGCACGTTAGTCTTTATTCTGTTTCATCGTAAGGTGCAATTACATTCAGGTGAACTGAAATTAGCACTATTTGTGTATCTAAGGACATGGTTATGGATATATGTGCACATCATACATGGTCACTCTTCTCTGTCCAAGTTCCTTTGATAGATAGACAGATATTAGTTCTCAAGCACTTTTTACATTATCTATAACAACCTGCCTAAGCCTTGATATCTTATGCAGAATCCCACCTTCAGTTACCTCCTTTGCCAAATGTATGATGTTCAACAACAAAGGAAAGGGCCTTTTCATTGGTAGTTCCTCAGCTATGGAAGAAATTCTCTGGATAGGCCTGACACCTGCACTGGAAACATTCTGGTGTCTATTACTTTTTTTAAGGCAACCATTTTAATCAATTATAAACAATCTCTTAGGATTATATATACCCTATAATTATATATTTTTGTTTAATTCCTTTTGCAATGCCTTGAAATCTTAAAAGGGATGAAGGACACATAACCGTTTTAGGTACATGGATTTATTTGTATCAAGAAGTACAAATACAGCAGCTGATTTCTAAAACCAGTAATAAAGAATATATGGATAGGTGCCATCAATTTGGTACTGTTGACACTATAAAGTGCTCAGAATGACTATTACATTAAAAGTAAGTGCGCTTAATAATATCATCTTTAAATCCATTATTTACTTATAAAAGTCATTCACCATTTCTTAACCATGAATACAAAATGCATGCCTTCGGACTTAAACGTTTCTGATATTTTCTGCTGGACTTTTAAAGGAATTAACAACTAATGTCAATATTGACCAAGTTGCTGAGATTTACTGAATTGTATAAACACATGTTGCAATACACATGTATACATGTGCTTAATATACAGAATGCCATAGTGTGTATTGGTATATGCATAGATACTTTAAAGATAACTCATCTATGCTACATTTTAATTTACCACACGTGTTACTGAATTTGCATAATATATAAAAGCTTTGTGCTCATTCAATGTTTATTGTTCATGGATTACTCATTTCTAAATGTCCTTGGTATTGAACTAATTAGACATGTATATTTTCATATTGTATATTTGAAAATAATAGAATGTATAATAATACAACCATGAATAGATGGTTGGACTACACCAGACTTTTCTTGACCATTGGTTATCTTGGCTGGAGCTAATCTGACAAACTTCACAGGATAGTAATTGGATAGTAAACACCCAAGTGCAAATGGGTGTTTAAAAAAAAAAACTTTTCCTCAATTTTTCATAATGTAACAGTACTATTTGTAATGCTTATGGACTATTTAAGGAAATATTTAAGGATATTTAAGGATGTTGGAAAAATACCCAATGAATTCAAATTAGTTCTAATTCTCTGAATCTGACCTGTGGATTCCACAACAGACTGGCTTTTTCTATGTCATATGGTTCCTGCAGATTTGTAGCCCAGTTTTTTTCCTGCTAGGGAGGATTTGATAGCGTGTGCCTAAGCATTAATGCATATTAGCAATTTTGCTAATAAGCATATGACAGAAAGATACCTGACAATTTGTGCAACATAGATGGAACAGATTTAATAAAATAGGTACATCCCTGCTCACATTGCACCTTTCTATAAAATATTGGCCAGTGTTATTTAATTGTTATAACACTTTAATTATAAATGCATGGATGTGTTAGGAGAACAAGATTACTAGGTGTGCTGTAGCTGAACAGTGGTGGAGCTTGCTTCTAAGTAAATATGATAGGGTCAAAACAAAATTGTGTGACATACAAGAGCATGCAGTTAAAACTAATACTAACAAACACTATCTATTTTCTGAAAACTTGGTGTAGTTTGTAATTTTTAATCTTTTCAAAATATTTAAAAATGCATCCTTTTTATCTCACAAACCGACACACAGCATATTTGGTTCTATAATATTGTTACCTTGGTTGAAACACATGGTCTCTCATGATATACAAGAAAAAAACTGAATCCATTTCAATAAATTAATAGGGATGAGAATCCCAGTCCATCCTTCTTTTCAGAGGTTCACATACATTGTAATGAAATGCATTAGGAGTTTTCTTTACTTGGAATCCAAATGAGACCCATTTTGGCTTACACCCTTGACAGTCTCTTTTATAAGCACTGCTGTCTCTTGTTCATGTGTGGGCTTAGTAAAAGGCTTCCTTTGTAAGATGCACAGAGACAATATAATGCCACGAAAGATGAAGGTGTCAAAACACAAAGTTAGAGGCAATCTAATCAATGCCTCCTGATTTTGCCTTTGAAAGCTCTCTTCATTAAAACTCTTTAATTGTGAGGCTTATCTGGAGGTAGAGCTGTTACTTAATATTTTCCAGTGTCATTCCTTGGACAGTCATTTGTACCTTTTAAATGTATTTTCAATATTCATTGTTTAGTAAATTGGATGTCTTATTAGCATGGTAGTAGTAGAATGACTTGCATTAGAATTATTTGGGGTAATGAGGTACAAATGTCTGGTACTTATCCTCTCCCTCCCTGGAAAAGTTGAAGAGCTTTTATACTACACTGGGAGAAAAAGCATAGTATGCTAAATATTTTAAAGGATATTGCAACATTTAAAATGTATTGCTGTTTATGTTTCAATCAATATATGATCCCATCAATAATATAATGAATAAATATACTAGTGCACATAATTTACAGTAAGTTCAAACATGAATAAATGCTATTAAGATAGAATAGCATTTATTTAGAACATATTATGTTAAAACAGTACTATTTTATAATGTATTGTTTCATTCACAAATGATCTTCAAAATCAGTTGTACCTCATATCCATATGTACTAACAATTTTATTAAAAGAACTTTCATGCAGTGTAGAATAATGTATTTTTAAGTTTTGCAGAAAAAATGTTAAATCCCTATAGCCTTATTTCATTACTTTTATAAATACTAAATAATTATAAAATAGTGTGGAAACAGTTGTAGAAACCACAGTGGACTTTTAATTTTTTGATCTTTTTTTCTGTGTGAAGACTTAATTTAAAAGCAACGGATTCAAGCAACTTTGACCTGATTTTAAAATGTCTAGTATGGTGTGTACAGCTGCTCTAGCTTAGTAATTATTTGTGATAGGTTGTTTTTGAGTCCCATATGTATAAAAGCTCCAGGCCCAAGTATCTCATTTGCTGGCACACACATGGATTTTCCAGGTGCTGAATATTAAATTTTAATATATTATTTAAATATTAAGAGAATTGTAGTTTCAGTAATTTTATTGCTACAGCTGTACTACAAAATATAGCTGCTGCTAGCTAGCTAGGAACAGTACATGGGTTCAAAAAACTTCATAGAAGTAAATGTTTGATAATATTGGTTAAGTAAATTTTCATGTATATTAAAATATTGTGTATTTATCTATGTAAACTATATTCCAATGATATGGTTTGTTATAATTAAACTGGATTTGCTTAAAAGTAGTGCCATCCAAACTAAGCAATGGACAATAATTCAGCAAGCTATACTTAGGTTTCTACTGCAACCGGCCTGATATGGCTTTTCATATAAACTATGTGTGACCCCTCCCCCGCCAACAGTTCAAGATTGTGGTTATTAAAAAGCAATAGCATGTCAAGATATGTGGAGGAAAAAACTTGGACCAAGTTTATCTGTTGTCCCCTGAAACAAAAATGTTTTGAAGGTAAATATGCTATATTTTTCTTTAATTAATAATCCAGCTCAAACTGTGATCAAATAATTTTGCCTCTTAAATATTTCCCCTGTAGATCATATACTTAAGTTGGTTCACTTTCTTTTAAAAATTTGAAATAAGGAAAGCTTTAATATTCCATGCCTCTAGACTTCTCAGAATTTTTTTCCAGTGACATAGTCATGGAGAGAGGAAGAGAGAGCAGCCTGTTTTGGTGAATATAGAGATGACAATGGCTGGTCATTTAGATAGATGTCCATGTTGGTTTTAAAGAATTTAAAATCTCTAGGCATTAAACATTCTTTATATTAACAACTAGGTAAGTATGACACCTCATAGCAGAGCAGCCAGGTCCTGACTCTGTGGGAAAAAGTTCAAGCGAGTATTGGTCAGGAAAGGGTTCTTTGGTGAGCCTGAATATTAAAAGAATTATGAACCATTTCACACATTGCTTTCTATGTGTGATCAGCCTAGCTATGCCATTGTTTGTCAGCAGGTTTTGATTTAGATACTCTGAATGTTTCAGAAGTACCAGATAAGACCTTTCTGGAAGGGTCCTCTTGATGCTCTTTCTACTTTCACAGTAGCATGAGGCTGTACAAAGCTACTAAGCTTTGTACATTAGCCTTTGTTTAAATTGGTGTGGCAAAAGAATGTTAGAATATATTGGGTTCCTTCTACTTCCATGCTGTGGGAGTTATAAACATGATAAATTTCACAGATATAGGAGTGAAGAAACATGTTTTCTTGACCAATGATGGGCTCTTTCTTTATGTGATCATTTGTGAACTCAGACATATGGATTCTACCCCTTTGCAGAACAGCAATTCAGAACATTCTAGAGCTGAACAGTTTGAGGTGGGAACTCAACCCACCTCCTTCTATACACACCGTGGAGTATTGCTGAGTTCCTAGTCCTCTCCTAGTCCACTATGGCAGAGGAACAATTTGAGAATGAGTTGTCAAACTGGGGAGAAGGATGGGTGGTGTGAGTTCACAGATGGTCATTCAAATAATTAAGCATTCTCTTCTTCCTTCCTTCATAACCTGTGATTCACACATAATGGGAATAGAAAGAATGCTTAGCTGATGCTGCATCTATATGGGTCTTTGTATCCATGTGGTAGTGCTTGTTGAAAGTGGACAGCTAAGCTCATGTTATTGAGCTCTAGAACTGTAGCAGCAGGATACCCCAAAGGAAGGCTTTGGATGACATCATAGTCCTTTAATGGCTACAAACATGTTGGAGAGTTGGCATATGAGTTGATCTGGTATGTATATTAGGCCTCAGATGTAGATTGCATTATCAAGCTAGATTCAGTTCAGGAGTGGTGTTTCATCAGGTATTGTGGTCCCAACTGATATAAGACTGTGTAGGTTAAAACAAACACCTTGAATTGGAGACATAAAGGGACCCCATGTAAATGAGCTAAAATGGGTCATATATGTTCAGATCTTAGTTTCTTGTCCCAGTAACACTGTAGTTTCTCAGCATCAGTCACTACGTCAAAGCCAGAAATTCTATTCTCTTCTATGCTAGCTTTACCCTACTGTGCAGACTGGTTTACTAGAATAGACCTCCATAACAACATCACAATTTTCTAGCATTCCAATGAATCCTCCAGTTTACACTGGTCATCAGTCCACATGAAAATGCACTCCATGAAAATGCATGGTCATAGTAGTTGCATGAAGTCATCTTTCAATGCAAAGACTAGTTCTTAATTGTTCTCTCATTCCACTGTCTTCTGCAATGCCGGCACTACCCTAAACATGTTCCAGTTACCAGGCATCCGGGTGTATAAGAAAAATCTTGTCTTTTCCTCTCCCAGACTTAAAATTCTAGAAGTTGGACAGTGGAAACATAGGCAATAGACTACTGAAGACTTAGTGTCAGGATAGTCAGAGGATGTGGTTGGGCACCTGTATAAATTCAGAAGGCAATGACTGTGGCATAATTTCTGTGGTGAGAAAAACAGAATCACTGATACCAAGAACAGTCTCTCTATGTGCTTCTCCCTTTGTAGTTTCAATGCTACAGGATGCTGTGACATGGTACTGATCTATCCTCATAGTAGTGAAGAGGGGGACTGGTATCATTCATATCATATTACTACTGATCATTCCATGACAAGCTGTGACAGTGGCACAAGAAGGGGATGGATAATGCTGCAGAAATTTCTAAATTGCCAGCAATGTCTGTGCAGAAAATACAATAGGTATGCTTACAGTACTATTGTTATAAGGATTTTCTCTTGTTTTTGCTGTACCTGAGACTAAACTGATGCATTCAACTTCAGGAAATGAAGTTACCAATAGTTACTAATATCAGGATGTCAGGTTTTTAAAAGACTTCAGCCCAGTCAGGAACTAACTATTCTAAGTACTTGTTCACATCATCTAATGGGAAAAGTGGGTATTAATCCCTAACTGTTGCATCCAGAGCAGAAGTGGATGCTACCATAGATGACAGTGAAGGTGAATCAGATCAATAATAACCTTGACCAGATGTCTGAATCCTCAGGTTGCATGTTGGCGACATGTTCAGTGGGTTAGGATAGACTAGTTACATGTGGCTTGTGAGCCAGATGCAACTTGACATCCTTTACTCAAAGGCAGAAAGAGTAACCATCCATTGGTCATATCTTTCTGCCACAGTAAGTCCTTGGAGGCTATGCATCCCTGAGATGAAAAAAGAACAAGCAAAAGAAAAATTTAAGAGAACTCAATGGTCAAGATAAAATTAAAAGGGAAGGGGAAAAAAACTTTGCCCAGCAAAACTGTAGCTTCTCAGAAAGAGAAATCATGCTATATGGAGAACATTCTGAACAGTATGAAAAACAGCTGAATAGGTGGGTGAAAGCTGCACCTTGGAGCAGGTGCAGAGGGTGCATGGGTACAGCTGCAACATAAGGATGTACTCAGCTCTAGAATATTCCAAAAGACAGTATGGAACCAATATGTATGGGTCACAGGGTCCACAAAGAAGAAACTTTATGAGGGTTTACATGTGTAGCTGAAACTGGGATATATGTACCTATACTGGAGTATACATGAACTTGCAAGTTGTAAATGTGGGCAAGGTTAGGAGAAAGAACCATGTTGTATAACTGTAAAACAACAACAACAATGAATTTTATATATTAGTTGAAAACTCAAAATAGGTTTGGTATGGGAAATCCATTTGAATAGCTTCAGCTTTTACTCTTAACGCCTTTTAATAATGTTTGAAGCATAATGAAACATTAGTTATTTACATTTGCACATCATCATATTCTGTGTTATACTCTAAATGCCATGGCACATCATTGTTGTGGGTGAGGAGAAGGAGCTTTAAAAATATAAGAATTACCAATAACCAAAAGGTAGTCCTGGATGCTGCTGAAAACAATGGGACTTGTATGCATTTAACTGAACACTTTATTTGGTTAATTTAAAGTGGAGCTTTGTTGTTGTTAACTTTTGCTACATTATATGCAATGTGCATAGATATATATGTTGGGCAATAAGAACATGATCACCTTAATAACCTGAAAGATTGAGTCCACAAAACATACTTAATGCACCCCACTGACTCACTCTGACATTTTTGTTCAACTTTTAATATACTGACACTATCAATGTTTTGTTATGCACTAATATAACTATATATGCTCTGTTACAAACACATTCTTGCTAGTGAACAAATTTTAAAACGAACACATTGATTATTGTTTCTAAAGGATTGCTGCTGAAAACAGCATCTCCATGGTGAGTTTTCCTTTTTCCATATTGTAATATTGACAAGTTTTTGCCATGTGCAATGAAGCCAGCATGCACTTTCCCTTTCACTGTTATGGGGCAACTTTCCCTTTCACTGTTATGGGGCAACCAGGAAATGTAGATGATAGGGAGGATCTTCATAAGAACATAAGAGCCATGATAGACACCAAGAGACTATATAGCCCAGCTTTCTGTTTTGACATGGCTGACCAGTTCACTCTAACTGGTCATGTACCCCAGCAAATTGTGTATATAGACATACTGCCTCTGATACTGGAGATGTATCTAACTGCTATAGTTAGTAGCCATTAATAGCCCTATCCTCCAATAAAGTTATTCAAATTGGTGGCCATCTTGTGGTAACAAATTCCTTAGTTTACATGCCATGTGAAGAAGTACATCCTTTTTTCTGTGCTTAATCTTCCATCAGTCAGCCTCATAGGATGACCCTGGGTTCTAATATTATATGAAAAGGAGAAACATGTCTTCCTATCCACTTCCTCCAGACCATTCTTAATTTTGTACACCTCTATCATGCCTCCTTTTCCTCCTCTTTTTTCTAAGCTTAATCGTTCTAGATGTAAGTTTTTTTCATAGGGGGTTGCTCAGTCGCCACAAACATTTTTGTCTGCCCGTCTTCCAACTCTACCTTCTTTAAGTGCAGTGGCTGGAATTTTACAGTGGATTTGTACAGGGACAGTATACTGGTGGTTTTATGTTGCCTTTCCTAATTATGCTTAACATGGAATTCATGTTTTACTTATTGCATGATAGTTTGTTAAACATGGTGAGAAGTTGTAAGCATTATTGCTTGGTATGGAGAATTCACAAATGTAGATACTGAGAGGGTATTTTTGCCTTCCTTTTAACAGCAGCAGTATGACAAACGGCAAGTGTTGTTGTTGTCAGAGCCAACGCTATATTATTAAGAATGAAATGTGCAATGTTGTCATTAATCTGAATGCATAAGGACTACATCTGTATAGGGACATTGGGCCATCCATTGTGATGCCCAATGATGCAATACTTGGTGCTGCTGCCTCGTGCTGCAATGCATGTTATCTCTTGCCCATCAGCCCCTGATCTGGCTATATTGAGCAGCAAGGTCTAAAGGGGCATTCTACTTGCATTAGCATGAATGCAACTAAAAACATTTTCTGTGATCAGGAACCCAAATAATGGTTTACGCTATAGGGATTGGGCCTACTTCTCTCAAAACAGAGCTTTCCAAGCCACAAAGCTTTACCTATAGGGTGCTATAAAATAAAATTAATCATATAGTGATAACCAGATTCAGACTTTGATTCTGAATCTGAAGTTGAAGAAGAAGACAGATAAGAACTGCTTAGCTGAAATGCCAAGATTACCAAGCTCTGAGATTAGCCAAGCAGCTGGTGAGAACCAGATGACCTTTGGTTCAAGGGGGACATACTGTAGAACAGAGAGGGTCAGAGGGAATCATGTGAATTTATCAGCCCAGTGGTTTATCATCAAGTCAAATGAAGAGACCAATTAAGTGGGGTCCAGTATTCCTACCCTCTGGCCCATAGTTCAGATTGGAATCAACTTCAGGCAACTGGCAGGAGCTAACTCAGCAACTAACCTGATAGGTGTTTTTCCCTAATGACTTTTATGACGCTAATAACTCACTTGGTATAACTTTGTATCTCTAACTCAGTAAAAGACTTTAGCTAGAATCCTGTCACTTTGACAGGCGGGAAATGAAAAGGGGAGAGACTTGTGTATGACATAAATGTTCTTCCTACTCCAACATTACCATCACTTCAAGAATGTTGATGTTGATGTGTAGGGGAGCATCAGCCATATTATCCTGACAGCAGAGAATGGAGCAGTGCTACAGCAGTTCTCCTGCTACTGGTATTGAATCAATATGATGTGTTAATTTTAATTTATTAATCTTTACTGTTGTAGTTCACAGAAAGCTGAATACCCCTAGGAAATATTTTTATTTCCTAGGAAAGAAAATAATATTAGAAATGGTAAGAATAACAGCAATATTTTTTAAAAGAGATAATATTTGTATAATGCTAAATATCTTTTCTTAATGGGCTAGTAAAACAACAGTCAACATACTTCTATTTTTAAATCAAAATCTGAGAATGGTGGTACAGCTAGATAATTTTGCACCCTGGACTTAATGGTCTTTAGTAGGGAGGACCTTATGGTCATATGTATTAATTGTCGTCATATGGATGGTCATATGTATTAATTGTCGTAAACCACTCAGAGAGCTTTGGCTATTGGGCAGTATAAAAATAAAATGAATAATATAATATTACTTTAGTTCTGAAGCATACATTTATTTGGGAATAAGCACCATTTTGTCGTAGAAAAGCACAATATATTTTAAAAGTACAAAAAACAGTAAAAGAGAAGTCTGTAACAATCTGCATGCCTGGTCAGTAGCTTACTGAGTTTCATTAAAAAGAAAAAGAAGTGAAGAAGAAGAGATGCTGTGATAAACAGCATGAGTCTCAGCATGCCCAACCCAGTGCAATGCTGGATCCCTTTGCCCCTGGCCTTGTCACACTTTGGGTGCTCATTTAAAGCTCCCACTCACTCTGGAATCATGAACTTTGACACTAAGGCCAAGCCCTCACTGCACCATTGTCTGGGAAGGGTAGCTAGCCCACCAAAACTGTATTTAGTATTTTAGTTAAATCCACATACTAGATGATATAACTTTTGTTCTGATTAGTAGGAAAGACCTCTTAAGCATAAATGTTAAAAATCCAGCTGCACATATATTTTTCCAATTAGTGAATAAAAATGTGTTGCCAAGATATAGGAACTAAAAACTTGTCACTGGGGTAATTTCATAGAAGATAACTTTGCAATAATGAACATCTTTACTGGCCATTTTGATTATGGCAATCTTCCATGTTTTATCTAAGACTTTTGAGTAGGACTTTGCTTTGGCACATGTAAAAGTAGCAAGTTTAATAATTGCATTTGTTTCACTGCCCTATCTTGCCTAGTGGGAATTATTTGGGATAAATATATAAAGACTACAAGAAAGACATTTGCTTTTAGAATAGATACTGTGTTGCTCCTCTTTTAGCATTTGCCCTCTATTTTGCATATTACATAATATGTGAATATTCATTCCACATTCACTCTAATAATATCTGGGAACTCTGAGACATGAGCTAAATAGCTCTAGACAGCATAAGTGAGAAATGCTTCTCATGATATGTCCTTTCCTTCATACTGCTATATTTACTAGAATGATCACAAGAACTTCCCCCCTTTTTTTAAGAAGATTGACAAATTTGAAATATGTAAAATCAAATAAATTTGTTTTGTGATATCTGCTTACTTGCAACTGTCATCAGATTGTACAGAAGTTTTGAAACATTTCCTGGAGACAAATGGCCCCCAAAGGTGAACAAATCTAATTGGAATTAGCATAAAGGATGTTATCTGTTTCTAATAGAGCTCACTGTAGTATCATTATACACTTAGAAGCAATTGCTCTCCTGCTATGTAATGGCATATGATATTTTAAAGTCAAAAACTTATTTCTTGGGAAAATAATGCTGACCTGAGTAGAACCAAATTTGTTTTTTGAATTACAATTCCAAACTATTGGTCCTACCTCGTATGTATCTGCTAAGCTAATTTGCTCTTCACTGTTTCTTTGCATTCAAAATGAGATCTCAGAAATTAAAATCCAATGCTTCTTAGATTGTAGAGGCCTACAAAACGTATGTTCAACATCTATGCTTTTTCATGTAATTAAAAATGGCTATGGGCATTTTTATCCTGTGAGATTTCCCAGCTGCTATGGTTTTCAACATTTGTAGAATGATTTCTTCACCTGCTTTAATATGAAATTAACCAATATAGCTTGAGGAGTTTGGGGAACGGGGTTCATATGTAGGCTTCTGGTTTTCAGCACACAGAAGTTCATTGCTCCATTAGTTTCTAAATCCTAAAAAAAACAAAAGTAATTAATAGGTCTTTTGTTATAGGTAACAAAGAGAAGATTCCTTTTTAGTATTTGTATGCCATCATGCCAGGCCTAGAAAATTAGCCTAATTTATTATTTAAAACACTGCTGGGATTCCTAATTGCATTCATCATTAGATATGACACGTTTAGAACCAAGAACTATATCCAGTGAGAATTTTCCAGTTTCAATTTTGAAATAAAAATATTTTTCAAGAGATCCCTAGCTATTCCTTGTTACCATGACAACAGCCCTATTTGTCTGAGAGCTCAGTCCATGGCCAATGAGAGAGCAAGCAGCGTCAACTAAACATACGAATACATCAAAGACAAATTCATATACTCAATCTGATCAGCTCAATTAATGTAAGAACAGAAGCTGAAGGGGGTTAAAAGAGGGCACCCATTCAGGATAGATGGAGCCCCTTTTAACGGAATATATATACGGTGGCCTTTGGGGGGAGGAATTTAGCACACTGTCAAAAACATTATCAGAAAGGAAAGTACTAGGCCTCCTACACCTAACAGATATGAAGCTGTCAGACAAAGAATAGCACTATTCATTAAATGACACTTATTTTCTCCCACTTTACAAGAATACAGCGAACAAAACAAGCAGGGGAGCAGCTGAGAAAGACACTTTTTTCTTTTCCTAGTGATGACAGACATGCAGCAATTATGGTGATAACTAAGGAATACTAAACAAGAAGCCAGACTCCATTTTGTTTATCACCTCAAATTTTATGTTACTAAATTTGCATACAACTCTTGTTTTATTATTTATGCCTGAGACAAATTAGATCCTTTTGTTTTTAACATGGTGCTTTCATTTTTGTTGAAGAACACCTCTAAACTGTACACATTCTCTCACTTTTCCTCTTAAATGGTCATATCAAGTTTGAAGTGCTTTTTGAAGTAAGACATTTCCAGAGCACAGCAAAACTGCTGTTATCAATAGGAGGGGGAAAGAACATTAATGTAATAGCAGGTAATGTATAAAATTTCAGCTATGCATAGTTTTATGGACACATGCTGATGGTCTTATTAACTGCTGTTTTCTGGATATAGTTTAGAGAGTAAGAGAGCACATGTGTACTTGCTTTTAATGGATTCATTTGAGCTATTTTAGAAAGTTGTAAGCAGTAGAAGGTGCCAACCTTGTATAGTTTCTAATAGGTGGAAGCAAAAAGGAACTCCCTCTGGATTAGTACGTTTTAAGAATCTTATGCTTAAAGCAAAATGATTTGATTTCAGACCCATTATCAATAGTCTGCTACTTATATCTGCATAATCTAGTCCTGATTGATACCGACTTTGTAGCCATGTGCTCTATATTGTGCTGTCAGAACAAGCTGACAGTTGCAATGAAAGAACAATAAATGTGGGACAGAAGTAATGTAAAGGTCCAGCTAGGCTGTATGAAAACTGATAGCTGGGATATTGGTTCCTATGTATCCATATATACTGGTCCCTTTGAGAATTTAGTTGGAATGAATTAAAATTGTCTCCTGATACATGGAAGAAGGTGAAGGTGTAGAGAACCTGCAGAGTTTGCTGAAATGCTGCCTTAAGAGACTATAGATTGTGTGTGAGAGAGAGAAAGAGAGAGGGAGAGGGAGAGTCAGAGAGAGAGATGTTCAAAAATATAGGCATATCTGACATTCTAGAAGAAGAACTGACACTAGGAAGTCCCATTGTAATTGACTGGATACTTTCTTTCAGTAAGAAAATCACAGTGTCAACCACAATCTGGTCCAGGCCTTTATAGCCCACTGGGCAGTAAGTCAGCAACTACTAGGCAGAAACAGCTTTGGTTTCCAGAGATAGGGTTGAATTTCCTAGCATTCCAGTCACAGTCAGAAGCACCAGCAGATAATTTTTTTGAAAGGGGTGCAGCCAGAAAAGGAAAGAGTCCACTCAGAACAGCCAATTCACATAGATCAATCTTCCTAAATTTTGTGTCTTCCAGGTATTTTGGTTTACAATTGTCATGTAATTTGAGGATTGTGTTTAGCCAACCAACCCATGCCCAAAACAATAGTGTATTGTAAGTTACTAAGGTGATAAAATGGAAGCTGCTCTGCATGGTCTCAAATGGGCCAGTTTTAAATGAAAGCAGCCTACCTTGCAAGGGACACCATTGGGTGGAGTCAATTGTTATAGGTTAGGACAGTGGGACAGTTGGTAAGGCATGTCATTTGTCGAAATTCTGTTCCATGAAAGTTGCCATTGCTCCACTATCCATAAGTTTAGGGGCACATAGTTCAAGACCCTCGGGTGTTTGGAGAGAATTCTTTAAAATCAAACATGGCTAAGAAGATGATTCTAAATCCAGGGGATACCTCTGCAGTATCAATGGTGGTCCCAGATTTGCAGTACCTAAAGAAGCACTGCAGATCTGTACTTAGCAGTACCGTTTTTGCTAAATGTCCTTTTTAGTCACACGAGTAGCAAAGCCTGTTGGCTCTCCTATGTTCAAATTCCACTCTTGGGAGATGAGGTTTTGTCGTCCCCAGATATATAGGCTCAGGTTCCAGGGGCAGGGTTCATGTGAGAGAGGGAGCCAAGGTATCCAAAGGGTCAGTAAAGGAAAGAAATGGATCCTGACATCTCCATGGGCTAGCTGGCATTTTTCTAACCAACTGACAATCTGGAGGCAGAGTTGGATTAAATGAAGGAAGATTTGAGGTCAATCAACACACGCCAGTTCATCTAGAATCTTACCCTGTAGTTCTTCCCTATATTGCACCATTCCAATGTAGATCATGCATCAAAAGTTGGAAATAGGTTGTGGAGACAGCAACAGATCCTCTGGTTTGTTTAAGGTACTAGATTTCTCGAGTTGCAGTTTCCATTCATAAGCCATCCCCAGAAAACTCTCCCCTCGCAGCTATGAATTCCAGGTGCTGGCTAAGAGGGGGTTGTCAACCTAGAGATGTGCAGGCTGATGACTAACTCCAAGTGAGATTTTGTCACTGGGAAAATCTTCAGGTCTTATTTTCATGTACCACTCAATCTGAGGCTGGAAGGTGGGAAATTGTTCCTAGTTCCTATCAAATTTAGCCCGAGGTTCCACAGGGCACTTTCTCGAAGGAGCAGGGATTGGTGCAGGTGCAGGGATACATTGAGGTGCCTGAACAGCTGCATGAGCCTCTGTCAGCTGCCTTATTTGTTCCCAGTGAGCTTAGAAGGTTAGAAGAAAAGTCAGTAATTAGCACCAAATTGCCCAGTGAGCTTCATGTGCAAGTGGGATCTAGAACCCAGTTCTCCCTTGTCTTAGCGAGACACTCCAACCAGTATGCCACATGCTATTTTAATGACTTTTAAAAATTATTTGATCACTGTTTACTGTTTTGATTGATTTTTTTGTATTTTATGATTTTACTTTGTGAACCTCATATTTTTTTAAAGAATGCCAAAATAAAAATGAATGTGCTTCCCATCAAATGTATTCACTAAGAAAAGGGACAGGTTTAACAGAAGGAAAATGAGGGTAAAATACTCCCAAATGTAAAGGAACATTTTACCATACTTCATGCAATGTATCACTAAAGATGTTTATTAAATGGGCAGTACAGCTATGTGATGGATATTGGTTTGCAGCAGACTATCTAGTTTTTTGGGGCCTCCCCTTCAGAAGTCTGTTTGCCTTCTACCAAACAGCAAGTCCCAACTCTCAGCAAAACTGAGCTGTTTCCTTTCTCCACTCCTTGATTCTGTTGAAGGAGAGGAGCTTCTCTCTTTTTAGTGTGTTCTGATGGCACCAATTAGTTTAGATGTGAAAGGGAGGACAAGTGAAACTAGAATGCAGATCTTTCATTTGAGAGAGTAAGATCCCAAACACAGCCACTGGATAAGCTTATGATGAGTATTTGAAGCCTCTAAAGAGCCTAGACATGATATGGCTGCCATTTTCCACAACATCCCACCAGTTAAACCAGTATTAGAGCTGTAGCTCAGTGAAAATGCACACTTTTAGTTTATTGTCTAAGAGCCCTCACATTTGATTGCTGACTGCAGCTGCCCAAGAGACTTTACCTCAGACAGTGTGGTATGATAGCTGTGTGACTGGCTATGGACCAAATGCCTCTAGAGTGGCTAGAGTGTTGAAACTATGACTGAGAAGATACCTCTTCTAATCTCATCCTACTGTGAACATCATTGGGTGACCTTGAAACACTCACCATCTCAGTTTAACCTAACTCACAGACAAAATGGGAGGGCAGGAGAACTACACCCTTAAGCTCCTTGGAGAAAAGGCAAGATAATTCTATAAATAATTGGTTAACTCATGGCCTGGGAATATTATTCACTTGACCCAGCACTACTTATTGAGCCCCTCCAGCCACGGCTCCCAGATTTTCATGTGGTTGTTAGCTGAGGTTCCCCAACAGACCTGACCTTACTACTCCACATCCTGGTATTCTTTGGTTTATTGCACCATCAGGTTGGGTGATCCAGGTTGACTTACCTGGGAGTTGGGATCCCCCCCCCCCCATATCTTCTTTGGCTAAATGCATTTTCTCAGACTTCATGGATTGTTATGGGAAAAAAGATCTATTCTCCATTTTGTGCCTGTCATGAAAGCCAGGCATAAGATGGATATGCTAATATCATAAAAACAGAGATACAGTTGCAATAGTCTAAGATTTTATTGAGCTGTTTTATTTGTAGAGAGTCATGTGCCTTGAAAATTAAATGACAGTAAGGTTGCACCTGTTAATGTACCATCCAGCATGTATATTTGAAACTTACAGAAATGCTGGGAAGAAAAGATTTGCAATTCCACCTGCTCCCCAACCTCCCGCCTCCATGTTTCTTTATAGCACAAAACTATCAAGAAATATTTTCAGGTTTTGAATATTGTTAAATTAAAATAGCAGTTTAAAACGAACATGTTTATTCCCCTTGATCATATAAAGGTGCAATCCTATTTAGGCAGAAAAAGTTTCTACAGCTGGAGCATGCTGGGTGTTGTAGGCCTTTTTCTGTGTAAACATGTGCAAGATTGCATTTTAAAACATGAGAATTGATCTCATATCTACAGAAATGCATGCCAGTTTTCAACAAAGCAGTTGACTATAAGTAGTCAGTGACATAAATCTAGAGCAAGCCAGAGGTCACCCTTAACTGTCATATTTTTGGAAAAAATGAAGAGACATTTTATATAATTTTTTGGATATATGGAATTATCAACTCCATAGAGCTGAATGCTACATTTAATTAATTGGTCAAGCACATAGAGTAATGTTGGCAGTCTACTGAGTTTCTTTATAAAATTCACTGGTGTTTTGGAATACTAATGGTTTGATGCAGAGTTGTTTTGCCCTGATTATGGTATCTTCACACAGCCTGCTTCCAGATGAAGCTTTTGTGCAACTGCCATGTCTCTTTATGCAATTACAAATTGCATCACAAGCCAGTTCTTAACCCTCGCCAACCATAAAAAGCCATGTTTTTGATGGTTCACCACTCACCCTGCACAGGTAATGGTGGCAACCCCCCCCCCATGTGGCTTTCATGCATGCAACATGTTGTTCAGCATGCAACAAGCCCCTTGAGGAAATTAACCCACAGAGGTAGGTTGCTTCTTGCAAACTGGCTCAGTATATATCAAGAATATATATATATATATATATATATATATATATATATATATATAT